>NC_136595.1:1617500-2037500 GCF_910589615.1 Taurulus bubalis
GACAAACTGCTGCTCTCTCCACTCCATCCCACTGCTCACGGCTGTGGGACCAAACCATCGACACATTCGCTTTGTTGCCAAGAGACGGAGGCCTCGCCCTCAGCGGCCTCGCTGTGGGTCACTGAGATACCTAACGTGTAGTAGTGGGGTCACCGCGTCAGTCTAATCCTCCTCCTCACTCGGCCTCCACAAACTCAGCCCTCTTCAGGCTCCCTTACGGGTCAGATGTCAGCAGGACTCTTCAACAACCCCCACCCAACAGCAGGGGATTACTGTGTGTGTGTGTGTGTGTGTGTGTGTGTGTGTGTGTGTGTGTGTGTGTGTGTGTGTGTGTGTGTGTGTGTGTGTGTGTGTGTGTGTGTGTGCTGACCGTTGAAGACGGCCTGTCCCTTTGCCAGCTCGCGGTCCACTTCGATGACGTAGTCCTCCTGAGTGAAGCCCCTCCTGCACGACGACGAGCGCTGGGCCTCAACGCCCAGAACCACCAGCTGGAGAGAGAGAGGGGGGGGGGGGGGGGGGGGGAGAGAGAGAGAGGGAGAGACAGAGGGGGAGGGAGGGGAGAGAGATGAGGAGAGAGGGAGAGAGAAGGAGGGAGAGAGATTTAGTTGAATGCATTGTGATTGTGTCTGCAGTTTGAAGGTGGCCTTAAAACCAGCACTACTCTCAGGGCCTCCATTGCTCCTCAAGTTTGTTTTTTTTGTTTTGTTTTTTTTATAAATTGTATTGCTCGGTGCCTTCCCATCATCCCACAGAACAATACTGCACATCTTTAGAAAGATTGCGACCTAAAGCATCTAAATCTGATAATCATGTTAGGAAGAATATTCAGTCAAAAAACGTGTTTTTCGCTTCAGAAATTGAAAGATGACTTTGAGCTTTTCCTTGGTCGCACCATAACAAACAGCATATGATGTAAATGACCGTCTGCTTCCGCTTTCAGAAGAGTCTGAGGACCAATCAGATCGCAGGATCTCGGAACGCCGCAAAAAAAAAACCTTCTCGTGTCGCTTCGCCATTTTGAGAGTATACTGGTCAGAATGATCTAGGCTGAGTTCGTCGACCCCACAGACCCGTCCGGTTACAGGATGGTGCTTGACTGAGTCCGTTGACTTATGAATGCTCCAGTGAAACCTTATAGTCGCTTAGTCATTTTAATGAGTTTACGGAATTATTCAAACTTAACAATCTCATTTTTTTTTAAATCGGAAGAAGGGGGAAAAAGAGCTTTAAAGGTTTTTTTCTGCCTCGTTCCAAACTACATTTTCGTAAGCAGGAGGAATGTGAAGCGATGATGCAACACATCTTCTTGTATGGTTGTGGATCAAAGCGAGGTGAACAAGGACAGAAGCTCTCAGCGCCGACTGGACATTCAGTTTGTTGTGCACACTTTGCAGCAGCGAAGCAGGAGAAGCAACGCTGTGTCGGAGGAACGTGAAACCAGTTCAGACCGGACCGGAGAGCGTTATTAACCAGTTCAGACCAGAGAGCGTTATTAACCAGTTCAGACCGGACCAGAGAGCGTTATTAACCAGTTCAGACCGGAGAGCGTTATTAACCAGTTCAGACTGGAGAGCGTTATTAACCAGTTCAGACTGGACAGGAGAGCGTTATTAACCAGTTCAGACCGGAGAGCGTTATTAACCAGTACAGACTGGAGAGCGTTATTAACCAGTTCAGACTGGAGAGCGTTATTAACCAGTACAGACCAGACTGGAGAGCGTTATTAACCAGTTCAGACTGGACCGGAGAGCGTTATTAACCAGTTCAGACAACTGGGTCAATCACTCCACCATGATCAGCGTCTAGACTCCCGTCTCTCGTTGTTACCCCCACTACTCCCACTCCTCATATAAGCATCTGTTGCTGTTTGTTTGAGTGTGTGTGTGTGTGTGTGTGTGTGTGTGTGTGTGTGTGTGTGTGTGTGTGTGTGTGTGTGTGTGTGTGTGTGATTAAAGTAATGAAGCAAAGGGGGGGTGCTGTGATTTGATTGCACTTAACCTAAAAACTTTAAACCCTCACATCCTCGCTGCCCATCCTGACATGTTTGGGAGGAAGAGGAAGAGGAGGGGGAGAAAGAGGAGGGGGAGGGGTTTAGCGCATCTGGCTTTTATCTCTTCCCCTATTGGCAGAAGGAATGGGGGAGAGAAACACTTAGTGCGCTCTGGTCGGATGCCGAGCGTCTGGTGACGCTGCACAGGCCTCAGTGGGACATTCAGGGGCCGGCAGTGAGGGAGCGGTGAACCCAGGGGTCATGCAGAGGTCATGCAGGGGTCATGCAGGGGTCATGCAGGGGCACAACAACATGCCTGTTCACAGTATACGTATAAAATAGGACTTAACCATTGAAAACTGTGGAGCCCATATGGGCTCTATGGCAGATATTGCCATGAAAACCCATAACCAGTAACATATAGACTGATTTTTACACATCTGAACACACAACTCTCATTATATCTTTTATTATGACACAACATTATTCAAACAGCCCTGGTGGTTGCAGAGACACACCTTCTTTAGTGTGTATGACATGATAGAGCAGAGGCCTACAGACAGGTGGGTTTCAAAAGGAAAGTGTTCAAACTGCTCTGTTGAGCTTGAAAGTAGTTTGAAAACTAGACCCACTTAGCAGCTCGTAAGGAATAATTACATTCATCTCCTTATTTGATCATTTACTTCATATCATTTAGAATGCACTACTTCAATTGGCAGACGGGTATTCATGACTACTTTCTGATATTGCATAGGCAGATCAAGCATCCGTTTACTGAGCAGATTATCTGAGGAACAAACATTCCTCAGCCTTGTTTTCGTCTGAGGAGGAAGATGAAACCCGAAGAGGATACCGGGAACCTTCAGGATTAATGGAGGAGCTCTGCTTTACTCCGCGTCGCCTCGGCCGCTGGACAAAGACGTGTTTCACGTCAGCGTTTCACCCTCTCACACTCGGGTTGCTTTGAAAAGACATTTTCTCAATTTCCGTTTGGACATCGGAGCGACGCGGCTAGGTTCAGGAAGCGGTTCACACGACGTGAACAGAGCTCTCCTGGGGGAAGTCCCGAGTGACGAGCAGACGCATCTCCAGCTGAATGAAAAGGATCCAGAGGGATGTCCAGCTGAATGAAAAGGATCCAGAGGGATCTCCTCCCCACAGGGGTTCCATCCTTAGTCGAGACGAGGCGAGGCCTTCCCTCTGTGGAGACTCTGATAACAGTCTCAGCATCCGGCCTGACCTCTTCCTCGAGGCCGGGCTCCACCAACCCGCTCCGCTTGGAGAAGACGTGAACTCTCCTCTGGGTCAGCTGATAGCCTCACCCCTCACAACAGTTCATCCACTGAACAGCTCTTGAGAAGACACTGATAAGTTCCAAACAAATCCTCCCAGCGGCCCGTTGAGTTCAAGGCGTCTGAGCTCGGGTCTCACAATGACCTACATGTATAAGAACTATTGTGTTTGTCGAATTAAGTTTGCAACTAACAATTATTTTCGTTATCTATTATGTTGATTCTTTTTTTCTTTCATTAATGGATGCATTGTTTTGGCAACACATGTCAGAAGGTTTTTGTCAAACCAACCAAAGAGTCCAAAACCCAAAGATAACATTCAATCAATGGAGATATGAAGATCTTTGGGATGTTTTAAAGGAACAGTGTGCAGTACTTAAGGGGATGTCTTGGCAGAAATATTATATAATATTCATCAGCTGGATCTAAATGGTTGTTTCCTTCATATCCACAGAGTCCAGTTCTTCGACATACTTAGAAGTTTCAGTTGGTTGCCATCTACAACCTCGCTGATAGACGCTGCCCAATCCTACACACTGGCCCTTTAAGAATGAAGGAATCAATTATCAAAAATGGTGACTGGGCAATTTTCTGTAGGCTGATGAATCGGTTTATTGTTTCAGTTCCACAATAAACTATAAGCGAGGGAGGAAATATGTTGAGAGCCGCCTCTCTGGGGCTCCTGCTCTCCACAGGGTTTCTACTTGTACTCCTTTATACCTTAAAAGGCCTTAAAATCTCAATTAGGGGAAAATGCATGGTCAATCTCAAGGGATTATACATCTTAAAAACCATGCATATAATCCATTTAAAATACCATAACATTTTACAATCAATGAATTATCCTCATGGCTGGTGTAAAACCCCTGAATGTGTCCCTGGAATTAAAAATGAAGGCCACGTTACGGTATAAATTAACATGCAATGTTATTGTGTACACTTGAATCCATTAAGAACACTTTATTATACTGTGATCCATTATTTCCCTTAAATTCACCCCAAATCAGAGGCATTCTGTTTGGAATAAAATCTCCTGAAATAGCTTTCATTTCACCTGAAAACCGTTCAGACTGTAATGGAAACCAAAGTTATGATTTCCTAAATAAAACATTAAATATCCCCCAAAACTGATCAGAGTTCAAATTAGTAAAATATTTTTAACACATGAAGCATATACTTCTATACAACCAGAGGAGTCGCCCCCTACTGGACAGCAGAGAGAATGCAGCTTTAACACATGAAGCATAGACTTCTATACAACCAGAGGAGTCGCCCCCTACTGGACAGCAGAGAGAATGCAGCTTTAACACATGAAGCATATACTTCTATACAACCAGAGGAGTCACCCCCTACTGGACAGCAGAGAGAATGCAGCTTTAACACATGAAGCATATACTTCTATACAACCAGAGGAGTCGCCCCCTACTGGACAGCAGAGAGAATGCAGCTTTAAGGCACTTCAGCATTTGCATTAATTCTGGTGCCAATGTTCAGTTCTGCTCTCAGCGCTGAGTGGGTGGATTCCTTCTCTGGATAATAAACAAAAACAACTGATCTCCTCGTGAGCTCTCAGTTATTCTGGTGTGTTTTCTTTTCCCCGGTTATCAACATTGACGGAGATTCATGACTTGATCGACTGCTCCATGGTGCAGAGGGAGTTACGGTTCTTCTCATGCGGGCCGTGAGTTAAACACATCTGGACATCTGGTCCAGCTACTTACTCAGACCTCGTCTGTTTCATTATATATGGCTAATCAATTCCAGCAGACATAATGTAGAAGGAAAAGGTTTGCTATCATTTTTTCCCAGTGAGACAAAGAAATGGCACTTTTCTAGGATCAAAATAAATCTGCATCCATATTATCATCATCAAGTACGGGATCCATAAAGGACAATCGTTTGCATCAACCGACCTTTAAGGGGAAAGGTCAACCGCCCGGGTCGCGATCAGGAGGGAGGAGAGTCAACGTCAAACCTGATCAACTCCCATTATCCGCTCTTGATTTAGCTGAAGGCTTTGAGAAACAGGGGGATTGTAATCTCTACAGAAGCTCCGCCCCTTCTGTTCATGGATTTAGGCTATCTCCGTAAACGGTGAGATACAGAGATCATGAATCACATCACTACACCTGGTGTGCATTCACGCCACAACCACACAGTAGCCTTCAGGTACACATTTAAAACATCTGATCAAAGCCATGACAAAAAGCTAAAAAGACAAATGTGTGGAAGGGATTTAAGGTAAGCCCGTGAGACTGCTGACCCTGCTGTTTTGGAGGTGTAGCAGGGCACTGGTGATGGGATTCATTTAGGCCCTGACCTTTGACCCCTCTGGCACAGCCTGTCCTCTCTATTGATTTCTCCACAAAGTGTGGATCACCTCTTTTTCCGTCGACATTGGATCCTGCTGGAGGGGCATTTTACACGCTCCATGTTTGTTTTTTTGCTGGCTGTGTTTTCTGGATGAATATGAATAATGCCTCCTTAAAGCGACAGTCCACCCAAAATAAGAACAACAAATGTTCATTCTCGCAAACGTGAGGGACTATATGTTACTCGGCTTGTGGTGCTCAATATAGGTCTTACATCAAACTGCTCACAGTAAGGTCTGTGGATTATCTTTAGTAACCTGGTCCAGTGTTCTGGAGTGTATGGAAAGAGACATTGCTCTTGGGTTTTTCAAATCTATTTTTATGGTGCTTTGAGCACCTGAAGTCAAGGGTTGTATAGTCCCATTATACTGGAAGTGTCTTGAAACCTGCATTCTCTCTCCTGACCACCAGGGGGTGACTCATCTGGTTGTATAGAAGTCTATGCTTCATGTGTTAAAGCTGCATTCTCTCTCCTGACCACCAGGGGGTGACTTTTCTGGTTGTATAGAAGTCTATGCTTCATGTGTTAAAGCTGTATTCTCTCTCCTGACCACCAGGGGGCGACTTTTCTGGTTGTATAGAAGTCTATGCTTCATGTGTTAAAGCTGCATTCTCTCTCCTGACCACCAGGGGGTGACTCCTCTGGTTGTATAGAAGTCTATGCTTCATGTGTTAAAGCTGCATTCTCTCTCCTGACCACCAGGGGGCGACTTTTCTGGTTGTATAGAAGTCTATGCTTCATGTGTTAAAGCTGAATTCTCTCTCCTGACCACCAGGGGGCGACTTTTCTGGTTGTATAGAAGTCTATGCTTCATGTGTTAAAGCTGCATTATCTCTCCTGACCACCAGGGGGTGACTTCTTTGGTTGTATAGAAGTATATACTTCATGTGTTAAAGCTGCATTCTCTCTCCCGACCACCAGGGGGCGACTCCTCTGGTTGTATAGAAGTCTATATAAATGACTCTACTTCTCTTGATGTATTCCCTCAGTAAACATTGTAAACATGAGTTTATGTCTCAATCTCTAGTTTCATGTCTTCTTCTATACAGCATGATGTTCATTTAGTACATTATGGTCATTTAGAGTCAAACAGACCATAAAGCAGGGGACGCTTTAGGGCGGGGCTACAAGGTGATTGACAGGTCTCTGCAGCTACCAGAGACGTACACTGTCTCTACATCACTAACTCACATTCCAAATATGATAACCTCCATTCATTGGTTGTGAAAAACAACAACATGGCCGTAATGGAGAACTCGAGGCTTCCGAACATCAGTCAATGGGTGACGTCACGATGACGACGTCCACTTCTCTCACTGCTATGGTCGATATCTCCCAAACTAGGCAATTGGCACCAAAACCACCTAGACTGATATATAGGACTATAGGGGGGAGAAAAACATGAACTGAACTGTCTATTTAACATTGTTGCTGGCCATTTTTACAAACCCTAGTGTCAATACATGAGAATGTCTTCCAGCACTGCTGTGCAGCTGAAATGACTGAACCACGAAAAACTGAATCAAAGAGTCCTCACTCAGGACAGGATCTGCACGAGTTACAGCGACTAGAACAAAGGATGGAAACACTGGCGTGGTCCTTAAAGATCAGCCTCATGCTGCGTTCACACCAAACGCGTCACGAATGTTCCTCTCGCCTGAAAGGGGGCGTGGCTTATCTCCGTAAAAACAGATACCGTTTCCTTCATCCACCATGGAAATAACCACTAGTTCTGCTTTATCCTTCCTTTACAAATTCCACATACGTGGGAACATCAAACTCCATGGTGTCTGGGTTCATAATATATATATATATATATATATATATATATATATATATATATATATATATATATTATCCGTAGTCCCACAACAGCGTCTGAATGAAGCCGCTACTTCAGGACCAGCAGCAGTTTGATTTTCGTGAACAGAGCGTTTGACGGGCGGCACCCAAATTTTTCGCATTGGAAAATCTAAACTTGCGCAAATTCACGCCGCGCTATTCGCGCCGTCCAGCGAAAATTTCTTCGCAACCTACCATTGACTTGCATGTAATCTACTTGCGCGTCAAATTCGCAACACGTTCTGTGTGAACGCAGCATTACGCAACTCAGCGCCAAGCACATTATTGTGCAGAGTTGGCAAATTTCAACTCACACAAATTTGCATGAGTTGAATTTTCGAGCAAAACATTTGCGTTGTTCGCAACCATTGGCGTCTAGCATTGACTTTGCATGTAATCTACTCACGCCTCAAATTCGCAACTCTCTTGGTGTGAACGCAGCATCAGAGAACAGTTCGTGCACTGAACGCAGCATCACTTCTGGACTGTAACACCAAACTCTACTAAAACATGTGACAGCTGTTCTGGCTCTGCTGAACCCGCCAGGTGACACGAGACCAAACTAAACAGCCTCGTGCTGCCAGACCTGGTCCCAAATCTCTCCACGTCGCCGCGCGCAGAGGCCAGAGGGCCGGGAAGGAGTGTGAGCACGGACCCTCTCTGTGAGAGCACGCCGGGTCGCGGGGCTCTTTTGGGCCGAATGGCTGCCTCTTCTGCGGCATGACTGCAGGCTGCACCGCCGCGACGCGCAGACAGGACGCGCAGTCCGAGACAAGGTGTTGTTTAAAGGTGTCGTCTTGTCACGTTAACCGGGCGTTACAAGACGACACCTCTAAAAATAGCCGTTTATTAAATGCAGATTGGTGCAAGAAGCACCGGGAGGGAGGCTCGACTGGACCGCAGCCCGACCCAAAAGTCAAGCACCTGCTCCGGGCTGCGCGTCACGGGAGAGCCGGGACGGCACGCGGGCACCAGAGGCTGGCTGGCTGGGTGGGTTTCGGTAACGGTACCGTCTGCCGCCTGCACGGAACCGCTTCAGTCGGTTCGGACCCTGCAGAGCCGCATCCGGTTCCAATGCGTCGCTCGTGTTGATAAAGGACGGAACCCGGGAGCAGGTCTGGGATCCGCAGCCTCGCTATAATGTGACCCTTTTCCTTTTTTTTTTTTTTTTAACGATAGTCGCGGACAGCAATGCCTTTATGAAAATAAAATCACGGAGCCGCGACAGCAGCAGCGCCGCGCACAGCACCGCGCAGTCCCGCTGCAGAGCCGAGGCGCCTCGGCGTGAAACACACAGCGGGTTGTTTTTACCTGCAGAGCCGCCATCAGCGTCCAAATCCCCGAAAGATGCATTTCTGTTGTTGTTGTTGTTATAATTCCGACAGAGTCCGCTGCACGTCTGGTGATTAATTCCCGGTGAACCCGGCGGCATGAGCAGCCTTCCTCCCTCCACAGCTCTCCGCTCAGTCTGCTGCTCTGGCGGCGCAGCGGCGCTCCATGCGCGGCGCCGCGCCGCCCGCCGCCCGCCTCGGTGCTGCCCTCTCGCGGAGGCCGGGAGCAGCGACCCGGCTGCACTGGCGGAGGCTTCCTCCCTGCTCATCGGTTATTATCAGCACCGATAATGCACCTGATATACTGAAAGAGTGGATTAACACACATGAAGTGATAATAATAAAGTCAGCAAGTGATCATATCAGTTACTGAAGCCAGGTCGCAGCTAAAAGATACACATGTCACTTTAACATACACTTACAGCACTTTAATTTGTACTTAATTTAACAATTATTGCACTGTTGTTGATTGATTGTCTAATGTTATGCACCTTCCACCAAGAAAAACTCCCTGTTTGTGTGAACATACCTGAATAAATGGTTCTGATTCTGATTCTGAAAATAGATAAGCTAGTGACATCACCCTGACCGCAATGGACAGAGCCACCTGTCAATCAAGCGCATACCTCTTCTGTACAGTTACTCAGAAGCCCGTAGTGCATGGAAAGAGCTCCAGGTGGATGAAGCTCCATCCTCCATCCCATCAGGGCTGCAGACCCGTCACATGTCTCCAGTGGAAGAGATGGACGACATCTACAGTCCTGGTTCTGGAAACAGCTGAAGATAACATGAGACTTCAGGCTAATCAAGTATATGTATATATATATATATATATATATATATATATATATATATATATATATATATATATATATATATATTTATTAAAAAAGAACCCGCTATGAGGATGCACCCACACACTTTAAATGGTCCGTGCTTTTGTTTGAAGTTCATTATTGTCATACACACAGCATAACAGAGGAGCTGACGATGGAGATCTCAGATCTCGGGCTCCCTCCACCAATGCTCATTAAATATTAAGAAAATCATGCAAATTAAAAGAAAAATGTGGAAAGAAGATATAAAATGTAACACAAAATATAAATAACTAATAACTAAACTCTAACTAATTATGGGAGTCATCTTTGTAATGCTTAACGGAAAGCTTTAGTTCCCGGATTCACCGTGGAGGTAACTGGCAGAGTCAGAGACCTGGAGATCTGGTCTCTCTCTCTTGGTGTTTTGGGGCGGGACTACAAGGTGATTGACAGGTCTCTGACTCCTGGTATGGTAAGGCGCTGTGTGTGTGATGGAACAGAACCCCGTTACACATCCCTGTGGAATCCCCTGGTTAATGTCATGCAAGGAAAAGAAGAAAAGCATTCCGATACAAAGAACTACAGTACACATTTTAAATACACATAGTAGGAAATAATATGCAATAAAAAGCAAACACTTAACACATTTAAAAACTGCTATGATTTACTGATCTTTTTAAGCTGAGAGTTACTGAGGTCCTGTGTTTCCTCTGTGATGATGATGGTAATTAAGCATGGTGACTGTGTTAACCTGCTTCACCTTCCAGACCGGACAGGAAGCAGAGAACTGTTTTCTGCTCCAGGGCTGAAATCCTTGGCTGCTAACTTTGGGGTTTTCTTTAATCGGCAGTTGGCGAGACACAGGAGCGTTGGCTCCGGTCCTGAGGAGCTGCAGCATTTATTTACATGCTAATTGTACTCTGCTCCGATCAGCAGCTGAGCTCAGCCACGCTCAGACGCATTCTCTTCCTGCTTTACTCTCACAGCACATGAGCAGAGCTAATACTGAGTAGCTTGGATCTGTTGACATCCTGTCAGACGTATTGACACACAGAACAGAGACGGTGCAACCAGACTCTGACCACGCAGTCGGGTTGAGACCATCAGCGACCACCAAGAGCAACCACCAGACTACCAGGGAGGAGAGGGAGGAGCCCAGATGGAAGCTAAGCTAACGCAGGTGGAGGACTGTCTCTATCTGACAGTTATAGTGCTTTTATGAGTTTTGTACAAGAAGACCTGGAAAGTCAGGATTGTATACCACAAGCATTGAAAGTTCAACTTGGCTTTCTAAAAAGATCAATGGGTGCCATAAAATGAGGATGAAATATATCCTCACTGAAGGCACGATAAAGACTTGACTTCAATGCAGGCGGTTCTGCAGAGTGAAGCAGATGCGGAAGTGTCATACCAATTGCATTCTCTCTCCTGACCACCAGGGGGCGACTCCTCTGCTTGTATAGTAGTCTATGCATCATGTGTTAAACCTGCATTCTCTCTCCTGACCACCAGGGGGCGACTCCTCTGCTTGTATAGAAGTCTATGTTTCATGTGTTAAACCTGCATTCTCTCTCCTGACCACCAGGGGGTGACTCCTCTGGTTGTATAGAAGTCTATGCATCATGTGTTAAAGCTGCATTCCCTCTCCTGACCACCAGGGGGGACTCCTCTGGTTGTATAGAAGTCTATATAAATGACTCTACTTCTCTTGATGCATTCCCTCAGTAAACATTGTAAACATGAGTTTATGTCTCAATCTCTAGTTTCAAGTCTTCTTCAATACAGCAGGACGTTCATTTAGTAAATTATGGTCATTTAGAGTCAAACAGACCATAAAGCAGGGGACGCTTTAGGGCGGGGCTTACTGTGATTGACAGGTCGCTGTCGCTACCAGAGCCGTAGACGCCGTCTCTACGTTCACCCTTTGCTTTCCAAATATGGTTACTTCTGTTCATCAAATGCCAAAAAGCCAAAATGGCAACAGCCGTATTCCAAGATATTCCCAAATCGCCATCAGTCCACAAACCAACGGGTGACTTCACGACGACTACGTCTTCTTATTCCATACAGTCCATGCTCTACTGCCATTATTTATCATCAGTGTGTTTTACAGAAAATGTGACGCAAATCTGAGGATTAACGAAGAGTGACAAGGGAGAACATTTATAACAGGAAACAATTTACATTCATTAACATATATCAGTGCAGAAAGTGAAACTTCCCTGTTTTTAATTTAGACTAATTTGTGCACCGAGTAGGAAGTGAACGTCAATCTGTTATCATTGTCAGAATATTGGATAAAACACTGAGGAGCAGACGGGGCAGAAGACCTGGAGGCAGAGAGGCTCCTCAATGTATTTATCCACACCTGCATCCAGTAACCTCTCAAGGGCAGCCTTAATGAGGACGTCTTGACGAAGTGGGAGATGCCGTTCCACAGGTTGAGCAGACCGGACCACAAATGCACTTCAAATTGGGAATTTTTCATCTGGAACAATCATGCAAATTACCGACAGGCCGATTTAGGCAAAACCAACAGCCAAGAAACAAAGGAACGGCCTTGAGGGATAATCTGCATAGTGGAACTGAGACAGTCTGAAAGGAAGCTCATGTTTGGTTAAAACGGAGCCTGAGGAGGAAGAGGATCCCTCTGATGTGGGCCTATTTGTCATCAGGCATGGACATGTGCATCGAAATACTGTGATATTGTAAGCAGCAGAACCTGTGATCGCCTACGGCTGAGGCTCTCTGCCTACAGGGGGAAACAGAAGAGATATCTTAAGAGCTGCAATGCAAAGATTCATAGGGGAATGATAAAAAGGAAGAAAAAAACACCTTGAACATAAAGGACAAAGAAAAGTTTAGCTATTGAACGAAATCCAGCTTTAAGTTGTTCTTGGCATATTTGACTGTCAAATTTGTAAAGACACGCAGCCGTGTTATCTCGACTGAAAGATAAACTTTATTCAACGCCACAAAAGATGCCGTTGAGGGATGAGTCATCATCCTTTTAAAAGGCATTACCACAAGGCCCCTCCAAGGAAAACAACAATTACTGCCACTTTTCACTCAACGTGGGCGCTCGTTGTGCAGAGGGCTACACTTTTTTTAAGAGGTGCTGTTGGCAACGACTGCATGTGTTAAAAGTTGTCAGTGTGTCCAGAGGCAGCTGTGTGAAGTCTGAAACACATCCTCGTGTGATGTCACTTGAGTCAGTGGTGGTCGGGTCTGAAGAAGAAGTGAGCTCACCTGGTGTCTGTAGCTCCAGGCTACGTTAGCCACTACTAGCATAACACACCCCAGCCTTGTACCAAACTGTGTGTAGTTGAGTTGCATTGTGGGTAGTGTAAGTGCATGGGTTTTGACAAGGCATCTCTGGTTCTGCTGCATGGATGTTTTTTTACTTTTGTTAAACTTTCCATCACGAGTCCAACAATGTTATAGGAGTGTAATGCTAAATCATTCCAGTACTCGTTTAGCTTGCTAGCAGTATTTCTATGGATATAAATGCAGCCTACCTGTTTACATATATATCAGTGACGTGCGGTCAGGGGACCTCACCTGCGATCATGCAAAGAAAGAAAATATATAATGATAAAATAATTTTAATTGTTTAAATTTATATTTTCATTTAGCCTCACCAATTTTGATTATTTTTTCTTCAAAATCGCTGAATTTTTGCAATTTCACGTTCAAATGCTCGGAAGCGAAGCCGGTGAGGCAGCAGCGGGCTGTGCCTCCCTTGGATTGCGCAATCCCTCGTTAACTGCTCTGTCTGCCGCGCGGTCAGAGCGCGTTCCTGTCTGGTTCAAACACGTTTAATATATGAACTGATTTTCCATAATTTGGCTTACGTATATAATGTACAGTGTTTTTTGTCACCAACTGTGTGTGTGTAACATGTTTCCTTGCCTCACGACAGGGGGCGCTCATGATCCCAGACATTCGTTTTGTGACTCCACGACCTCAGAGGAAGTGACAGCGACAAACTCGGCTTTACGGCGCCGTAAGCGAGTCAAGTGCAGCGATTTATTTTTTCCGTTTCGTGCACCCCGACTTTCAACATGGATGACTATATTTCTTCACTTTAACAGTTTTAAAACTGAAGGAAGATAAGGAGGACTTTTACCAGAAAGTGCTGGATATTTTTGTGCAGAAGGACCGACGCATGGATTTCATTCATAAGTAAAGGTAAGACAGCGATAACATTTTTTTTGTTTTTGTTTTTAATGAAATGTGCATTTTGTGGGCTACAGTTTGTATGTGTAAAGAATGCAGAAATTAAACATAACCCGTAAACTACTGGCAATAAAATGGCAAATAATCTACGCTGAGCGCATATATTTGTAAATCTGATTCTGATGAAGTCAGTGCCTCACCAGCTATAAACCTCATCGCACGTCACTGATATATATATATATATATATATATATATATATATATATATATATATATATATATATATATATATATATAATATGTGTGGGAGTGAGGCTGCGTTAGCTAAAGGAAAGGCCCAACCTGTAAGAAAAGGGTTCATCATGTTCAGTAAACGTCTTTGCGTGACTGATATCGTCTGAGGACGATTTAGCTTCTTATTAGTTTAAAATGAGCTTGTAAATGGCCACTTGTGATGTAATCAGGTCTGAGACTCCTTTGTCGTGTCTCAAGTGTCTCATCAGACTTGTAGTGTTTTTTAAGCTTAGTTAGTCACATTTGGACTTGCACATCTATATAAAATGAGTTGTTTGTGTGTACATTACAATGCATGAAATATGATAATTAATAAGGGATTTTATTATGAGGGATTTGTAATTGTATGCATATGAAGGTCACTTTTATTTCTGTAGAATGATTGATGTGTGAATGAATGTTAGACAAATACTGCATGCTGCATGACATATTGACTACTGCTTTAAGGACTTGTAGTTCTCTTGTTCGCCTGAGGGGGCGGAGCCGAATATTGACTTTTGGGACAATGGACACTACCTTTTTTGGGGAAGAAGAAGACGGAAGAAGAAGTCTATTTCCGGCCCTGAAACGGCAGGGCCAATAATATGTTTATAAAGGTAGTAAAACATTAAACCAATAGGAAGGACTCTAAGTCCCGCGAATGAGTTGAAAACTAACCGGTACGCGAACGCTCGACCTCTTTCCATCCGCCCAGAGAACCACTCGGACCTGTGTTCTGAGGAACACAGGTGGATTTAAAGAGCCCGATCGGGAGCATAAGCTGTCTATCATTTTTTATTAAATCTACTTTTACTGTAATTCTTTTGGATCCCGGACCTCATTTCCCACCACCTCCCAGGATCTGAACATATATCTCATAGACTGTAAACAATTGTCCGGCGTACAGAAGAGGACGTCTCGCCGGATACCTGCTGGCTGCACCACAACCCACGGGGATGTTGGCTGCTGCCCCCAGAGGCTGAATCCTCGTCAGGCCGATAGCCGGTGGGTTCCCCGATTGCTTTTGTCTCAATGACCAAACCCTGAGCCCTTACTGGTATTCTTTACTTTGAACTGAAGAGTCAAAAGGAAGCCTCAATGCACACTCGTTGCCCAACTGTCCATCAGTATTTTACAGACAACCTCATCATAATAAGCGTGCACATGTTGGCAATGGAAGACATCCGCTTCAGACGTTGAAGCAAAACTGGTAACAGCATCAAACTGTCTGGTTGCTACATGTTCACTTCAACAGCCAAACAGCAGACTCAACTTCTGCACTGACCGGATCAGCAGCGTCTCAGAGCAGCGCTAGCTAGCGCTCCTGCTAGCTCCCCTCTCCTGCTGCTAGCTCCCCTCTCCTGCTGCTAGCTCCCCGCTGCTGCTGCTACTGCCCGCGTCCCCTCTGCCCAAGTCGGGTGTCGAGCCGGGGCTGGTCCCACTACCTTCGGTGGTTGTCGGGGAGCTAGCGGAGAGCTAGCGGAAGTTAGCGGGGAACTAGCATGACCGCCAGCTGGCTACAGCGCGGAGCAAACGGGGACACTGACCGAAGGGAGTAGCGGCGTGTTACCCGACTTTTACGGTACATGTTTTCAACCTCTGCCGTCAGATCAACCACGGAGGCATTCGGGTGAGTCAGCACTTAACACGGCCGCTGGTTCAACCGAAACACCGGTGGCGTTTAGTCTGCAAGCTATCAAACTAGATGGGTCCAAAATGCTCCTGTTTGTTTGAAAACTACAATTCAACAAAGACTGATTAAACGGCATGGTGAGAAGAAAAGAAGAACCCGTTCATTGTTGGGCTCTAGATTGTGAACATGAATGTGACGAGTTCATCTGAACTGAGCTGTGAGCAGCACTGTTTGTCAAGGGATCTTTTCAAATGACGTTTCTCTGAAAAGTGTTGTTTTCACACCACTTCTACATAAGTGTTGTGTTGAATGTTTCCCCGTCTTTCTGCCCCCCTCCTGAACACTTATCCCAACCTTAACCACCGAGGGAGGTGCTATCATTTTAACAGGGTCTTTTTCGCCTACACCTAGATTAAGGAAAGTAGCAACTGCAGCACTTAAATGTCTCTTACTGATAGCATTTTGTAGTTTGAATTTATTGAAGAAATTGTACTTTCTTGATTCTTGTTGTTCTGAGTTTGTTCTCATGGTTGAATTCACTTATTGTACGTCTCTTTGGATAAAAGCGTCAGCTAAATTGCAATGTAATGTAAAGGGAGAACCATTCAACAGACATAACAGCAGCAACACTTCTTTATGAGGCCAGAGCCAACTCAGGTGGACGGGGACCGACAGGACAGACAGACCAGAGCCGAGACCGCCACCCCCTGATCAGACTGTTTGTCTTTTTTTCCAGTGTTTTTGATACCAAAACCTCACTTCTGCACAGAGATCTGTTGTCTGTTTCCAGGGCAACAGGTGCCTGACCAGTGCACTAAGACATATTCTGTCCAAAGCTGCAGGCTGCTTCCTTCCCCTCCCTCTCAGGGATCAGATCATAAACGGGCAGCGTGGAGCGGACGGACCCTGCGGGAACCCGTCACGCTGACGAAGCTCGGTTGAGTCTGAACCGGCTGCAGTTTTTAATCTGAGTTGCCGTTGTGGATGTCTGGACCGCTGGATCACTCTAGATCACTCTAGATCCCTCTCTGCTGCACGGCGGGGATTCATCTGGCCTCGGCCCGACGGACTGAGGCCAGCCCGGGTTCACAGGGAGCCCAACGGGTCAACAGCCGCTGTGCTAAACAAACACTGTTCATGTTGGGAGTAAACATGGAGACCAAGGCGATGCCCGGGGGTCAGGGAGAGGCTTCGTTTCTTTTTGCATTTTTGGTAACTTTTATTTGCACCCAAATGTCTTCATTTATGTAAAAGTGAGCATCATATTCAGGCAGCAAGTGACAACTCAAAATATATAACTATAATGGATTCTAATGCAGTCAGGCTCTCAGGGCTTCTGCGTCGCTTTCAAATTTTTATTCTCCTGTAGATCAACTCTTTCTCATTTAATCTGCTGAGTCAGCGCACATGTAGGAATGATTTACTCTTTGTGTCTGATGCTTGGTGAAGTATCCTCCTCTTTAAATGTGGCATGGATCACATCAATAATACTGGATTACATTTGAATTTCTGCCCCTCATGTTCTCTATGTCACATGCTCTCTGAGATGTGGAGAATGAAGTGGAGAATGAAGTGGAGAATGAAGTGGAGAATGAAGTGGTACGTCGACTTATTAAAGTCCAGCTGCTAAAGGGTCAACCCACCAGGTGAAGCTGTATCGTGCACAGAGTTCAGAGCCTGAGGTTTGAGGTTTGAGTAAAGGATGTTCCGCTGCATCTGGGCTCATTGAACGCCTTCACAATAAGAGTCAGAGTCTGGTTGCACTAAAACTTTGTTATCTCAAGATAACGAATAATTCATTTGTGATCTTGAGATAACGCCGTGAATAAATAATCATGTCGAGCACGGCGGCTCCTGTACGGGCGAGTAGCTTAACAGGTGATCTGAGTAACTCTCAGATCACCTGTTTTAAACAATGTAATTACATAAAACCTTTGTGAAACGCTGTGTTATTATCATAGTATCATTATATCTGTCTAAAATGTGAAATGTATTAGTTTAAATATTTAAAGTTTTTTAGTCCTTAAAAGTATAGCAAATGAAAAGAGATGGAACTATAAATTAGTACATTAAGACTGCAGTGGTGTCAGCTGATGAGCTCTCAGGTCAAAGGTCGTCCATCACATCTGATGCTGCAGTCCTGGACTGAAACCTGACACCTGCCCAGCAGAAGAAACACATCATGTTCATCTGCAGTTCTCATGGAGGAGCTGCAGCGTTCATTCAGAGAGACGGACAGGAAGCTGCTCCGTTCTCTTCTCCCCTGCTCCAGCCGTCTGCTGTGAGGTCGTCTCCTGAGATGTCCTCTTGTAGCAGCTACAGCAGGCTGGCAGCGCCTCACCTGAGGATCCATTGAGCAGCAAACACAAAGACGTTAACAGCTGTGTGCATATTCCAAAGGCTGTCTATAAGAAGTGGACGTCGTCATCGTGACATCACTCATTGGTTTGGCGACGACAGATTTGAAGCCTCAAGTTCAGCATTTCATCCGTCGCCATCTTGGCCTTTTGCAACTAGAAGAGAAACAAGAGGGAGGGGCTAAGAACAACTGAACGCTGAATACCAAAATGTTAAAGTTAAAAACACACTGAAAGAGTTAAAGTTCTAAAACAGAAACACAGACAACTCCCAGACTGAGGCTCTTGTTGCACCTGTCAATCACCTTGTAGCCCCGCCCCTAAAGCGTCCCCTGCTTTATGGTCTGTTTGACTCTAAATGACCATAATTTACTAAATGAACATCATGCTGTATTGAAGAAGACTTGAAACTAGAGATTGAGACATAAACTCATGTTTACAATGTTTACTGAGGGAATACATCAAGAGAAGTAGAGTCATTTATATAGACTTCTATACAACCAGAGGAGTCACCCCCTGGTGGTCAGGAGAGAGAATGCAGCTTCAACACATGGAGCATAGACTTCTATACAACCAGAGGAGTCGCCCCCTGGTGGTCAGGAGAGAGAATGCAGCTTCAACACATGGAGCATAGACTTCTATACAACCAGAGGAGTCGCCCCCTGGTGGTCAGGAGAGAGAATGCAGCTTTAACACATGAAGCATAGACTTCTATACAACCAGAGGAGTGAATGCTGACCTTCAGAGGTGCCATCATCCCTTTGGAACAGCACGTGTCCAGCCCTGTTTCTGCTGCTCCATTCTTATATAAGCCCACTAATCACAGCTATGTGCATGTAATGTATTTCCAATCCAAAATGGAACAAAAACAAAACGTTTAGGTCATGTGTGATGTAAACTAACCCTGACCCCTTCAGGAGAAACCATGATTTGCAAAAGGTTGAAGAACAGGAAGGCTCCTACGTTGGGTCTGCTGGTTTTGAGCTTGTGCAGAATAATGAGTGCATGTTAAGATGATTTACTAAAATGATTTATTCTAGTTTCTTTGAGCTTTTTATCTACAGTACCGAACAGGGTTAGCACCCTGTCTGCGGGGTGTGTGTGTGTGTGTGTGTGTGTGTGTGGGGGGGCTGTTTATACGGTGTTCCTTTCAATCCCATCTTGGTATTTTATGACTGCTTTCACAAAAAGATTTGTTCGAGGACTTTTGGCTTTTAAATTGGTATTGAATTTCGACTCGACATTCAGAGCGTCAGTGTGGCCCTTAAAAGCTGCAGGGACACGCCGGGCCAGACTGGGAGGCTGCCGCCGGCTGACCCCACCATCTTTCATCGCACTGCTCCAAACTGAAGGCTGAACGCCGGAGGAATCGTCTCCCGCGGACGAGCGCTGCTCTCGGAGCGCTTTGAGGATGAGAGTTTAACGGAGCAGCAAAAGCCCCAGACCCCCATTAGGAGCCGTTCATTGTCAGATCCAGTTTAAGTGCTCCGGCCACTTACACAAGAAGCAGACCTTACAGTACATTAAGTAAAGCTTTCTATGGCGAGGCTCCTTGGTCAGCCGGGATGCTAACTGCTCGCGTCCAAAGCATTTTAAAAGTGTAGGCTCCATCAAAACAAGCCCCTCATTGGTTCAGAGCTCGGCCTCTTTGTCCACACTCCACTGTCGGGACGCTTCCCAGGCTCCTCCTGACTGATACATGCACCTTGCCTGGAGGCAAGATTAGTCATCAGCCTTCTCATCTCTTCAGGCTGGTTAACCATTTAGCGCAGTAACCCCACCAGGCTCTGCATGAACCAGGCCATCGTGTAAGACATGCAGAGGCCTCACAGACAAGGAGCAGTCCTGTCAGAGAGGCTGTGGCTGTGGCCAAAGTCAACCCATACAAGTAAATCAAACATGTTTACCTATGTTTCGTGAAGTCAACATTTTGGTGATTGTCTTTATGATGAAATGGTCAGAAAGTTCTTTGCACAAAAACAGACTGAACACCGAGCTCAACAGCGTCGTCTTCATGACCAGCCTCTCACTGCTCATGTATCCTTCACCTAATACAGCTTGTTTCACTACACATTGATTTTATATAAGATGTCACGACTGCATACTGATTTTATATGAGAGGAAACATTGATTTTATACAAGAGGACACAACTACACACTGATTTCAACGAGTCAAGGATCATTTATTGTCATTATGCAACACATGGATGCACAGAAACACAAAGACAAACAACAAAACAGTAACAGTCGTACATCCATGTAGTGCATTTATTTTATTTTCATCAAAAGGAATGTAAACAGCTGCAACTAAAATAATCCTCTCTTCAGATAAAATGATCGACATCATCACAGTATAAACTAAACATGAGGATGACGTTGTCCATCATTTCTGACTGTGTTTGAGCTCCAAGCATCATGGTCCAGGTCCTCCGTCCCACCAGAGTCCTGATCCCTGTGCAGCTCCATCCTGGACCCCGATGGATCCAGGGCTCTGTGAAGACCTGGACCCCGATGGATCCAGGGGTCTGTGAAGACCTGGACCCCGATGGATCCAGGGGTCTGTGAAGACCTGGACCCCGATGGATCCAGGGCTCTGTGAAGACCGTTTGGCCCGGCAGGTCTGATGGTTGCTCCTTGGTGGCCGCTGATCGTCTCAAAGTCTCTTAACCTCACGTTCCTCTTCAGATGTTGATGATCAGACGCTGTTAGTGATAAACATGAAAGAAACAAACAGATGTAGCAAAGTTCATGGGAGCTACATGCTACATGCTACAAACTAAAGTAAGATGTCACAACTACACAATGGTTTTCTAAAAGATGCATATTAATGTGTATGAATTAGAAGACAATAGTTTGTCTGGACTGGAATCAACACAGTGTTGGACCACATGCCTCATCGTTACCATGGCATCGTCACCACGACATTGTTACCATGGCATCGTTACCGCGGCATCGTCACCGCGGCATCGTCACCGCGGCAGCGTTACCGCGCCATCGTTACCGCGGCATCGTTACCACGGCATCGTTACCACGGCATCGTTACCGCACCATCGTTACCGCGGCATCGTTACCGCGCCATCGTTACCGCGGCAGCGTTACCGCGCCATCGTTACCGCGGCAGCGTTACCGCGCCATCGTTACCACGGCATCGTTACCGCGCCATCGTTACCGCGGCAGCGCTACCGCGCCATCGTTACCGCGGCAGCGTTACCACGGCAGCGTTGCCACGGCAGCGTTGCCACGGCAGCGTTGCCACGGCATCTTTGCCACGGCAGCGTTCCACAGAGCATTGAGATGTGGATCCTCGAGGGCCGGAACACACGACTTACATCCTTTCTCTGTTCTTTGGACTTTTCCTTCACCATTAAACAAAGCATTCATTGTGTTGTGTACACGGTATTTTTGTCAATTTCACATTCAAAATTGGCTACGCCGATTCACTTCTTATGACTTATGGTCCACGCACATATTAGTGACAAGTATACACATATTTACCCTCGCAAAATAAATGTATTACAGTCATTTGTATGAGACTGTGGAGAGAAAATCAAACCCAAGAGACACAACATATGCAGAGAGTGAAGCTGTGATTCTGAAAAGCTAAATGGACAGATTCTTAGTTCAGGCAGCTGTTATCATAACGGCTGATCGTTAAACAATGACTTCGATGCACGCGGGTTAAGTGCCTGCTTGAGGACTCTTCATTAGCATCTGCGTGTTGAGTGTCTGGCTGCAAACTGGTTTGTGTTTCTTTACATAACTCCTCTCATAAAAGTGGAACAACATTGTGTGATGGAACTCTGTCCAGCCTCCAGCATATTTATGCCATGTGTCACTGCCATGCACACACACACACACACACACACACACACACACACACACACACACACACACACACACACTACATCAGGGTGTACAAACCCAGACCATCAGCTAAGATTGTGGTCTAATTCAAGTTGGCAGATAGGAGTCGGGATGAGAGCGATGAGTAATCAAGGAGACAGACGAGAGAGAGGAGGTAAGGGCAGAGAGAGAGAGAGAGAGAGAGAGAGAGAGAGAGAGAGAGAGAGAGAGAGGACAAACTATGAAACATGAAAGCAGAGGGAGGAAGATATTCAACTCGACAGTATCCGAGTCCCCTTTGAGAGGCGGAAGAGAGAGATTAGAACAGAATTAGAAGCTCTTCATTTGCCAGAAAGAGAGAGAGCATGCAGCATGAGCAGTGGGCGGCACACAGGTCCACAGAAGCAGCTCTGGCTCACAGGGAGCACTCACTGATGTACTGGTTCCAGTAGGACCACGCATACTGGGAGCCATGCGAGGCAGGTATTCACAGCATTATCAGAAGTCTGACTGATAAGAGACACACGATATGTTCTTTCTCTCTCTGCCAATGCATCAGGTCCATCCCATGTACATGGAGGATGAAAGAGAAACAAGAGGAAAGGGGGCGTGTCCCAGCCTTTCTGCTTTAACCCCTTCACAAAGTGGAACGTCTACTTGTGACTCCGTGTCACGGATGTGATGTTTCAATCAAACAGTGATGTTTCCCTTCTTCTGAGTTTCATGTAAACTATCCCACACACATGTTTGTGTCGGAAGTTTTTTTACACCGCCGTAAATACCTCCCAACCACCTAGAGGTCCAACAATAGGGTTCTGTGGTGTTTGATATGTCAGGCTTTACATGAGACCTTGGTGTACTTTAATAACTGAAATGATCCCTGCAAACAATCCTTTGGTGCCCAGATCTAGCATGCGTCCTTCAATTTAATGTGTGGTGTGATTGGCCCACGCTGCAGCAGCTACACCGCATACAGTCGGGACACGGCCTGCACACGGAGGCTAGGAGCTAACGGAGCAAATAGCGCTAAAAACGGTTACAGCGCTGACAGGGCTAACAGTGCTAATCTACACACAGCATCCATTCACATGATGGTTTGAATTAAGTCTTCTATGGTATCGTATGGTGTCGGGCCACTTAAAGGGCACTGGTATTGGTATTGGTATCGGTAGTGGTATTGGTATTGGTATTGGTGTTGGTATCGGTATTGGTAGTGGTAGTGGTATTGGTATCGTTATCGGTAGTGGTAGTGGTAGTGGTATTGGTATTGGTATTGGTGTTGGTATCGGTATTGGTATCGGTAGTGGTATTGGTATCGGTATCGGTATCGGTAGTGGTAGTGGTATTGGTATCGGTAGTGGTATTGGTATTGGTATCGGTATCGGTATTGGTAGTGGTAGTGGTATCGGTATTGGTATCGGTAGTGGTATTGGTGTTGGTAGTGGTATTGGTAGTGGTAGTGGTAGTGGTATTGGTATTGGTATCGGTAGTGGTATTGGTGTTGGTAGTGGTATTGGTAGTGGTAGTGGTAGTGGTATTGGTATCGGTAGTGGTAGTGGTATCGGTATTGGTGTTGGTATTGGTATCGGTATTGGCATTGGTATCGGTATTGGTGTTGGTATTGGTATCGGTAGTGGTATTGGTATTGGTAGTGGTATTGGTATTGGTATTGGTATTGGCATCGTAGTTCTGTGAAGGAGACCCGGGCCTATTGGATCCACACACAATACATAATTAACACATGAAGACACAGCGTGCTCAACTCCCGACGTTGACCTTGAAGCAGACCCGGCGCTATGGGCGGGCCTTGGGGGGCCGGGCCCGCCCTCGGACTCGGCTGGGCCCGCCCTGGACGGACAAGCCTCTCACTTATCACACGTAAAAAAAAAAAGACCGCAACTCTCTGTCGCCGGCGACAGGAGCTGGCACAGGAAGTAATATGCAAACAGGATGCAACACTAAGATTATCGTAACTTGTCGAATATTTACGCCATCGACGTAATTCCAACGGATTCTGAACGCTAAGAAGCGTAGCTTTCCAGTGCCATGCGGTCCATTACGGTAGTGGTATAGACAAACGGCGGCGAGCTTGTCTGTGGGGGAGGGGTGGAAGAGAGCAGGGCAGAGCAGCAGAGAGCAGGGAAGAGGGTTTCACTGGCTTTTCACTGCCTTTTGAGTGCTGTTTTCTTTGGAAATAATATGTTGTGATTGTAAATAATAGTATTAGTATAGTTTCTGAGAGTTCTGCCACTTGCTGGCCCACCTAAACCCATGTTCATTATTAATTGTTTATTAGAGAGATATGATAAATACATTTCTTAACCTTTTACTTTTTACACAGTGTTTTAAGCCTTTATAACATATAATAATAATAACAAATATTTGCCAGATTTTTACATTTCTCCTGAAAAAAGGAGCAAAATCATTTTGATCACAGACAGTCGATGCTCCACAAATGAAAGGCCAACCTGATTATGCTTTGGAGAAGGACTTAACAAAGAAGTTCAGGAGTGAATGGAGGGACACTGTCCTACGCAGATTCCACTTGGCGGCCAACCGTCGTCTCCCGCTCTACTAGTGGTGAGTTATCTGGTTTCATCCAGCCTGCTGGCCCTATGGACGAGGCTAAATGATTGGTTGTAGGCCTATGTGTTTGTTCTTTCATGGAAAAACTAACAAACATGTAATGCAAAGCAATGTCTTCTTCATTTCTGTTGTAGGCTAGCTGTTGGTTGGCCCTTTTCCTTGTTGCTGCGCTCCGCTCTGTTTCGGACAAACACCGGACAGTGTGTTGTTGTTGAGTGTGTTGTTATCGTTATTGTTGTTGTTCATGTTGTTGCTGGATGTGATAGCCTAATAATGTTATACCATTTTAGGCCTATTTTGTTAAATGTCTTGTTGTGGCTGAATCTGCTGATCTTTCAATTCAATATATTGTTGGACTTATGTGTTGTTTGATTACTGTGTTGATTGATTGCCATAGTACTACGGTTAATGTATAATTCTATTGGGTAGGCTACCTGCTCAGCTGGCCTATTTATTAGCTGTGAGATTCTAAATAATACCGTCTGTCACCTTTTTGTGCCGGAGTTCGATTATAGGTGAACTAAGTTGAACTACTATGCTACCATAGGCTGTAAAAAAAACAAAAAACAAACACGTGCCCCCCTCCCCAAAGCAACGATCCTGGAAGCTGGATCCTTAAAATAGATGATAAAAAAGAAACAACTCCAATTTGACTTTTTATTATTGACGCCATGCAGACGCTCCTCTTCAGCGTGTATTCTGGCAATCCCCAGGAAACCCAGGATCCGTGTTTAAAAGTGTTCTTTTCATTATGATTAATCACTGGTGACTCGGCAGTAAAAATAGCCGTAACGACAGCTTGAGTGAACTAAACTAGAGAGAATGGAGATGCCATGGAGGGTGCTAATGGCATCCCTGTCCAAAGGGACGTGTATTGATACCCTCATTCCAAATGGGACAAATGAGGAGATTCCATTTTTCTTGTTTCAAATATAGTCATTATTATATGTTGTTCATATCTGCAGTATTCTACATCATGTGATGTGCTTGGAGAGGTTGTGGCTTGTTAGAACAGCCACATAGCGGCTGGGTCTTGGAAGCAGGAAGCTGGACACAGAGGTTACATGGAGGCCAAGCAGGAGTTTATTTCACCAACACTTATGACAACAGGACCGCCAAGTGCACTAAGGGCTGCATGAGGTCCAGCGGCAAGGACAACCCCGCTCTACGGCATGAGGCAGCGTTATGTAGCTGATGAGGACCGCTACCCGGCCACAGCACAGGGAACTCTGCCATACAACACATGTACCTGTACCACATACATTTACATACAGTCTTATCCCCTAATGCCAGTACTCTGCATGATCTCTATTGGTTCCACACGTCACCATAGAGATCATATAAAGCCCGAACAGGGACATCAACTTTACAAACCCCCCTCTAATTATTTATCACTTGGTATCTCCCGGAACCATAAATTGGTGCTCAGGCACCCTGGGGAGTTTTTTAGATGTAACACCCTGGAGAGGAGACACAACCAAGTCTTGAACACATTGTGTTGTATTTGACTGCACCAAGAAACCGTCATAAGAGTAAAGTTTAGCTAAACTAATCTTGCGTTTGTCTTCACTGGTTTGCCTTCAAACATACTTGAGACCACATCTACCAGAACCAATCATCAAGACATCAAAATCCATCATTCACCCTTTCGAGTGTCTCGTTCCTTTTGAAAACCATCCTATGATTAGGGAATCATCTGCTCGAAAATGGCATCCCAAATTAAAAAAGGTGTATCTCTGCAACCACTAGGGCTGTTTGAATAATGTGTTATAATAAAAGAGTTTAATGTGAGTTGTGTGTTCAGATGTGTAAATATCAGTCTAAATGTTACTGGTTATGAGTAAATGAAGAAGTGAATTATACAGTTTTTAATAGCAATATCTGCCATATCTGTGTTCCAATGTTGGAGGGTCTACATGACTCCTCCAATTATGATGGATTCGTTTTGCGGGTTGCGGCCACCTTTAATTAACCCTTCATGTGTCTACTGATCGGGAAATGACCAGAATACACAGCAAAGAAGGGCTTCATGCACTAAATGTCTGTGTGGAAATATGGAAAAAGGTAAATTAAAGTGCTGTCCTAGTCTTTCCTTCTTTATCATAATACAAATATGAAAAGATATGTGTCTAATAACTCTCTGTATAATGTCACAATAATACCACACCACCTATAAATATATACATCCAACTACTGGCATTGCGTGGAAGCCGCCCGGCATAAAGGGTGAGACACGAGAGTGGAGA
This sequence comes from Taurulus bubalis, assembly GCF_910589615.1. Classification (NCBI taxonomy): domain Eukaryota; kingdom Metazoa; phylum Chordata; class Actinopteri; order Perciformes; family Cottidae; genus Taurulus; species Taurulus bubalis. Next base: position 1,644,264 of record NC_136595.1, read on the forward strand.
AGAGGAGGGAAATATGGAAGCAAAGCGATGGAGAGAAAATAGACGTGTCGAGATGAAGAGAAAAGACGCCTGAGGGGAAATGGAACGATTGGGAAGAAAAAAGGCTGAAGAGAGTGAAGGCTGAAGAAATGGGACGGACGGGGGAGTGGATGTTTGAGATAAAGAGAAAACAAAACACGGCTGAGAGACGGACGGAGAGGCGATATGAAGCGGCAGCGTGGAGGCGATGGGGGAGGGAGACCCGGGTCAAGGGAGGAAGAGGAGCGAGACAGCAAAGAGGAAGAGAGGGATGAGAGGAGCGAGTGAAGTGGAGGACGGAGGAGTGCGGTGATCAGTGCTGGGCTGCAACCCCACTTAGTGACCAGGCTGAAAGCTTTCCACTTCAGCTGCTGCTGGCTGCACGCCTGACACACACACACACACACACACACACACACACACACACACACACACAATGCAGTTTAAAGCCGCACTAGCAAAGAATCCGGATAAAGTCGCACCTTTCTTATCATTCCAAATCCCAGCATCCTCCTCCATCCCACATCCACCCCGCATTCCTCCTACACACACATTAAGTCCTGCTATCTCGCTGGGCTCCCCAGGCTGATGAGTCAGAATAGAAAAGGGACAGAGCTGTGGCAGTTTTCTATGGTTACCCTTCAGGAATTATGGTTATTGAAGTCTTTACAATTCTGTTTTCCCTCCGCTGCCGTTTGCCAGAACGCCAGAATGTGGCGTGTTGGACATCGACTGGGCTCATGAGCTGCACTGTGCAACATCTCTATTATTGTGAGCGGAAACCATATCTTTACAATCCCAATTCTTCCTGTATCTTGGTGACCGTCATGTAGGGATTTACAGCTGCGGACCTAAAATGGTGGTTGATCATAGCATCATTTAATTCAGTATTTTGGTGAATATTTTATTATTTTCATCACATGCATGTGCAGAGCCAAACCAACAATGAATGTGTGAACTAACACGTATTGTGTGAGCGTTAAAGACGGATACATCTTCTTCCTCTGAGCCACAGAGCTCACACACACACACACACACACACACACACACACACACACACACACACACACACACACACACACACACACACACAAACAGAGATTAATCCGCTGCTGAAAATAGTCTTCCGGACATTAACTTCGTCTGGAATTTTTTTGCATCTTTTAAACTATTTAGAGACAAACTAAAATGCTGTTGCTTTTGGTCTTTTCACAGGATTTGTTGAGTGACAACAATACAGAATGATTTCCTTGAACTTGACTTCATGAAGACAACAAGTTTGATTGAAGACAATCTGGAGAACCTTTTTGTTCTTGGATCTGCTGGGTGAACACATCAGGCTGTCGGGTCCAGTGGACTCTATGGCTCCTTGTTCATGCTTGATGTCTAACTGGTAGCCCATGAGAACCTCTTCATACCTCTTCATACCCCCATGAGAACCTCTTCATACCCCAATGGGAACCTCTTCATACCTCTTCATACCCCCATGAGAACCCCTTCATATCCCAATGGGAACCTCTTCATACCTCTTCATACCCCCATTAGAACCCTTTCATACCCCAATGGGAACCTCTTCATACCTCTTCATACCCCAATGGGAACCTCTTCATACCTCTTCATACCCCCATGAGATCCTCTTCATACCTCTTCATACCCCCATGAGAACCCCTTCATACTCCAATGGGAACCTCTTCATACCTCTTCATACCCCCATGAGAACCTCTTCATACCTCTTTATACCCCCATGAGAACCTCTTCACACCCCCATGAGAACCTCTTCATACCCCCATGAAATCCTCTTCATACCTCTTCATACCCCCATGAGAACCTCTTCATACCCTAATGAGAACCTCTTCATACCCCCATGAAATCCTCTTCATCCCCCCATGAGAACCTCTTCATACCCTAATGAGAACCTCTTCATACCCCCATGAGAACCTCTTCATACCCCAATGGGAACCTCTTCATACCCCTTCATACCCCAATGGGAACCTCTGCATACCTCTTCATACCCCAATGGGAACCTCTTCATACCTCTTCATACCCCCATGAGAACCTCTTCATACCCTAATGAGAACCTCTTCATACCCCCATGAGAACCTCTTCATACCCCCATGAAATCCTCTTCATACCCCCATGAGAACCTCTTCATACCCTAATGAGAACCTCTTCATACCCCCATGAGAACCTCTTCATACCTTCATGAAATCCTCTTCATACCTCTTTATACCCCCATGAGAACCTCTTCATACCCCCATGAAATCCTCTTCATACCTCTTCATACCCCCATGAGAACCTCTTCATACCCCCATGAGAACCTCTTCATACCCCAATGAGAACCTCTTCATACCTCTTCATACCCCCATGAGAACCTCTTCATACCCTAATGAGAACCTCTTCATACCTCTTCATACCCCCATGAGAACCTCTTCATACCCTAATGAGAACCTCTTCATACCTCTTCATACCTCTGCATACCCCCATGAGAACCTCTTCATACCTCTTCATACCCCCATGAGAACCTCTTCATACCCTAATGAGAACCTCTTCATACCTCTTCATACCTCTGCATACCCCCATGAGAACCTCTTCATACCCCCATGAGAACCTCTTCATACCCCAATGAGAACCTCTTCATACCTCTTCATACCCCCATGAGACCCTATTCATACCTCTTCATACCCCAATGAGAACCTCTTCATACCTCTTCATACCCCCATGAGAACCTCTTCATACCCCCATGAGGAGTGGAAGACCTCTGTGTCTTTACAACATTCTGACATTGTCGTGTCGACAGATAAAAAAACAACATTGTCGAGTGGAACTTTTATTGTCGCTGTCAAGTTTATATGGCAATGCCATTCTGAATATATTAACAAGATTCTAAAAATGAATATTGGCAAAGGTGAAGATGACCTTGGATTTAAGAAGAGGAAAGGCATTTTAATTCATCATGATAAGAATCTCTTGTTTGTGTGCTGCTGCTTAGTTTCTGCCGACAGGAAGTACTCAGTTGTTCATTAGCACCAAGACCCACCCGGTTTAGATGACCTTTCTCCTTTAGACATATCGCACATACGTCATGAACGTGGTCAACGATGACCTCACAAGAACGAGGCGGCCGCAGATTTTAGAGCCAACCCAATGCATGATGGGAAACGAGCTGATTGGCTCTTAGATTGAACAACAAACACCACGTTTAGTATAAATCCTATTTCTCTGTGCAGTTGTCTTACTTAAGGCTCGGTTGTTGGCTATTAGTCTCATGGTGTGAAATAAAGGTTCAATCTAAAAACATGTTGTGTGTGATAGATAATAATAAATCTTATTTAAACAACACATGTCAAATGAAGCAGCAAAGGGTTTCAGAGGTGGACATGAAAAGAACAAAGGATAGCATACAATACAGATACACGCACATTTCCATATCAATATATATTTACAATAACATGTAAATAAACTGTAAACAACAAGAAGCCCACATATCGGATCTAACAGGATGTAACTATCTATGTGACTTCCTGTATATGTTTTGAAGGCTGCTGACTTGACCAGAGCTTTTTGTCATTCCCCCCTGCTTAAAAAAAGGGTTCACCTACTCGAAATCAATGTTATAAGTATTATATGATTTAACTATAAGTCCAGCTTTGACGTCATCTGACATCACCCTTGTAAGGCTAACAGTGAAAGTTGCTCTATGGAGGAAGTAAAGGCAACCAGAGGGGTCATGTGAGGATCTGAGCCAATCAATATGCTGCCCTTTCTCCAGACTCCTTCACTGGTCAACGCCGCTTGATGAACAGTTCAGTTGGAGACTGATTTATTCTGGAAGTAGATTAAATGTTTCTTCACTCAGTGCAGAGGCTCGTTGTCATGTTAGAGCCTTCGGTGTTTCCCACTAATTACCAATAGTCGGCTCGCCAGTTTGATGAGAAAAGTTTCTTTATTTAGTGAAAAAACTAATTACTGGATGCACATTTTTGGAGAATGTTCTGGTAAAAAGATATTTTCTTCAAACATACACAACTTATGTCTTCTTCGCTCTGAGTCTTCTTCGCTCTGCCTTCACTGCTTCCTCCTCGTGTCGTGCAAGAGATACACAGGAAGGGGAGGACCAAGTCCGGCTGACTTGGTTATGAGGGCACAGGTGTAGCCAGGAGGCACTTTGGAGGCCTCAAAGGTGAGCTGAGTGATTTCTTGCTGGGATTTTAAAACCTGGAAGATGTTAATGAACTCCTTTTTAGGATTTGGTCTAAGGAGCCTAATTCATAGCGGGACCATATCCTCACAGTGCAATGACAGACACACATATTCCCTCATGCTGCACCCCTAAAACAAACAGTCCACAGACACATCCATCTTCGTTTTGCAACTTTTCTTCACTAATCCCACGCTTCAGCCTGCAAACATCTTCATGACTTTCTTTCTTAAAGCAACAGCGCTCTCTTCTAAAGGGTCAGAACAATCATTTTCTTCCCTTCAGTCAGTGAGTATACATGGAAGTATCGTTTTTAACCATTGAAATAATGAACATATGAATGAACGAGAGAGAGAGAGAGAGAGAGAGAGAGAGATAGGACGGCAGAGCCCGAAAGTCTCTTAGTGCCCTTGCATATTTGCAATGTGAAACCAAAACCGACCGATCGAATGTACAATGTAACAAGAACCGTGGTTCCAATTTTCTGTCGTGAAAAACACAAGCAGCTGTCATTGGAAGTGTTGCCAAGATGCAGAGGGAGTCGGAGTATGTTTGGGAAGACGTGCAGCGGCAGCTTTGGGAGAGGCTTCCTGCAGGATCTCTGCAAACCGCGTCTGCAGTAGTTCACTGAATGTGAGAAAAGTGAAGATGGCTTCATGTCTGCTCGTCTCTTTCACACAACAAGCCAAACTTTCCTGCTCCAGCTGAAGGGTCTGTACTTCTCAGGCATGTGGATCGGAGCGCTGAGTCATGGGGAAAGAATTCAGAGACGTTTCCAAAGCAGTTTCTCTCTGACGGAACTGTGCAGCGTTTGTTCAAAAGCTTCAAACACAGGATGCTTATTATACTTCCTCAGCTCCGTTTATATGTGCGGTCTTAGCTGAGGCCCAGTGGTCAACGATGGCCTCACGAGAGCGAGGCGGACGCAGTTTTTAGAGCCAGGCTCTGCAGTTGCTCTTCACCAACCCAATGCATGATGGGAAACAAGCTGATTGGACAACTAACACCACGTTTGGTATGAAATCCTGTTTCTCTGTGTAGTTGTCATACTTAAGGCTTGACTGTTGGCTATTAGTTTCATGTCCGGCCCAGAATGGTGACCCGACCCACCAGACCACATCTGAGAGGCACACCAGTACCTTCTTTAGTGAGTCTGCAAGAGAACCTACAGCCTTCAGCAGAGAACGACTAGAGACGTGTGGACAGGAGAACCGGAGGGTGAAACTAAACTTTAGAACAGACGGGAAAACGCAGGAAGACCGGAAGTGATCTGAAACGGGAGAAGAGGCGAGTACCAAAATAAAACAGGAAGCACTAAATGTGAGCAACCTGCATGAAACAAAGGACCACCTGCAGCTCGGAGCAGAAGATTATGTAGCATTAGCTCTGGAGCACTGACCTAAATGTGCGTCATACCTGTGACCGATGCTCCTTCTACGGTTGCCTCCCTGGTAATCAGGGAGCACAGGCCCAGCGCCGGCACCCGGCAGGCCCGTCCTGGACGTTACTACTGGATGGGGCAGACTTCAGAACGCTGCGTGACCCGATTATCTGCTGCGTCCAAGCGCGTTTTGTCCATGAAAGCCAGCGTCTCGGGGAACCCTTTCAAAGTTAATTTCAATGTTTATGTGCTTCCGCTATTCTCCGACTCAGCATGCCGCCATGAGTCCCGTCTTGTCTGTGTGAACTCCTCCGTCACATCTTTGTTTTCAGATGCCAGATGCAGAAAGCATTGTTTGAGCTTCTGACGGGGGTCTGGTCGTAGTTTCATCTTCATCACCGGTCGCTGTTGACGACACGAACGCTGGCGTCGTGCCTTCGTTCCGACATCCCGATTGGTCCATTGCGTAACAGGTGACCTCATCACACACGATCACAGTATGGTTACGCGAGGGAGGAACTATTGCTGACTTTAAACACTGATGAAGAAATAACTGCAGCAGGACATATTACTTTTTTTTCTCACTCAAAACCTTTTTAATGAAACAATGTAGTGCCACATATCGTGGAACGATATTACATGAAAAACGGCTTCACCTTATGGTTCATAAAATAGATTTAGAGTGTCAGTAAAAATGTGCTGTTAGTCGAAGGTTTGCTGTTAAATTATTATATTAAAAATATGTTTATGAAATACCGATGGTAGAAACGACGGTGGCATCCCAACTTACACCCATTCAGGTTACCCCATTTTTACACCTTATAGAAAACCAAAATATATTCATAACAACTGGTAAACATACTCATCAAACACTGAATATTTCACTCCGTTATCCTGCAGTTTGTGTGTATGAACATGGTAATACAGTTTACCTCAAAGCTTCAGTCATTATGTTACATTACAAATCATTACTTTTCATTCAGCTGACGCTTTTATCCAAAGCGACTTACATCGTTGCTCTATACACCGTAGACACCGCAAAGGGGGGCAATTAGGGGTTAAGTGTCTTGCTCACACATCAACATCACCGGGGCTCAAACCACCGATCCTCTGATTGAAAGACGGGCATGCTAACCACTGAGCCACAGACGCCTCATGTTGACATTAAAATTCAAAATCCTCATTTGAATACTGCTTCTTGGTGTTGGAAGCAGGTATTTCTGCACCAGGTGAAGATCATAATAATATTATTAGTATTATACGATTTGTATTGAATTGATTAGAACAGATTCCAGTAGGAATGTTTCTTGACTTGTGTGAACCAAATATTTCTAAAACCTCTAAAGCATTGTCCAAAAGTCAAAATTGAAATAAAAAAGATTGAGATTATCATGATAATCATGTTTTCATTGAATGAACTATTCTGCTTCCATCCACATTTTTTACAGTTTAGTCTTTCAAAAACATAAATTACGAGCTCCTAAAAACTTTTTTCTCTCCCACTTTCACAAAGAGAGGCACACATAAAACACAGGACCGGCTTGCAGTCGTGAGTACGGATTTGTGTGGAGCGACGTTGACCTCATAGTTCTGAGGCAGCAGAGTTTCAGCCCTTTGAGTTCTTCATGCTGCGAGAGCCACTGTGCTGCAATGCTGCATTTCATGTCCATGTGTATTGATAGAGAATGCACTGCATGAGTGTGTAACCGGTCGCGTGCCCCACCCCTAAGGACACCCGAACACACTGGTACACGAGATGAAGAGATCGGAAGTCAAACGCAATGATCAACCTTTGAGGAGCCGCTCTGTCTTTGTGTGGAACATTTCCGCCTTTGTGCACTTAAAAGCAATTCCACGCTACAAACAAACAACAAAGGACGGCATAACGAGGCAGGCAGACAATTCTGAAAGGAATGTCAAGCTTTTATTTAAATGTCTGGTTGACAAGCGTTGTGCTATTGAACTGGCAGTATACAAGAGACACATGTACAAGGACACCCAGCTCTCTGCTGCACTGAGGAGGAGGGGCGCTCCACTTATGGGCTCCTTCACATATCTTTCTATTTTTCTATTTAATTGTTAAAGTTAGTTCTTTATCCATCAGATGAATGGTGTTTAGAACTGTATAGTATCGTTAAAGAAAAGAAGCACATTGTGTCCATGACAGCCATTCCGTGTTTCTCAGTGGATTAGTCATCTGTGAAGGTTAAAAAACAAACGTAGATCAAATGTGAATCCAAATTAGTCGCTATGGGCCATGTGGGAAATGATATTTCCAGTGACTATACAATGACTATACAATACTGCACAATGGCTTCTGGTTCAAGGAATTCATCATAGATTTCTTAGGATTTTACCTATTTTTGACCTTCAAATACAAAGTAGCTGGCAATTTTTAGCTTGGAGATGTCCACTTTTTGAAGTAGCCCTAGGGCCTTCATATCAGGCTCTTGCGAGACGTCCCGGGTCCAAATCCCAGACGAGTCCCCAATTGTTACGTCCCCCGATTAAGGTCCAGAGGTAAGTATAAATAAACCCAGGGTAAAAGAGTCAAGGGGAAGGATGAGTAAATAATAAATAAATCATGAAGGCTCCGCTCATGCTGAGTTGAGTCATAAAGAATACAACAACAAGTACAAGGGTACATCTCAGAGGTCAAGAAGGTCAACGTTTGTGGTTGATGAGAAACAAACAATCTCTCTCCATCAAAGAATTACTGAAGATGAACCAGCTAATCGCTGGATATAGAGACATTTTTTTATTTGAATAAATTGGCATATAATCAAAATCCATGTTATACTATTATACCACTGGACCAATTCATAACACGGGGCATCTGTAGACTGCATTATGTCCTCTCTGTGTCAATACTTGTGTAACTTTATCAGACCATGACTGCATCTCTATTTTGTCAAAACTGTTCAGAAACGGTACTGCTTCTCCTGTCGGCTGAACTATTGGTAAGATCATTTCTATCATGGATAGTACGCATTTGAGATTTGTCACAAAGTAGTTTTTCTAGCCTACATAGGTCCACGGTCATGTTATGCTGGGGATTCTCAACTAAAGAGATAATCGTCCAGGTGATAATCTGAATAACACATGTTGACCTTCCAGACACAACGATCCCGTCAAAGCCCTCACAGCTGATCAATAGACCTCTAGAATGTTTGCTTGTGGGTTAATTATCACCTCTGAATGTAGTTGATGTTCTGCATTAATCAGGCCGCTGCACCTCACACACACTGAATGACAATTTGTTTACATTCGACGGGCTACTATTGAGTGTGTCGGACATATTTCCATTATCAACGCGACGATCCATGCTGTGCTTAGCAGCAGTATTGAACAGTCCTCAGCGTCAGGTATCTCTGAGGAAGACGATGTTTGCAGGTCATGTACACCACGGCACTTCTTATCACTTCTCCACCAGAATTGCTTAAGTCTTAACATGTGAGTTCACACGGACATCGATGTGCTGTGTCCATGTCTGTGTGACCCCTTCTGTTACTCGACCTTCCAGTCTTCTTCCTCTCATGTGCCTGGTGAAGCATTAACCCCACAGGCAGCAATTCAAATCACACAATTCTTCTGCCTTTTTATATGTTATGACATTTTAACCGGTATCTTCTCGATTGTTCATATGCTCCAGTTTCCCTATAGACATGTGACGCTTTAGGGGGGATTGAAAGAAAATCAAATAATGGACAGAAGCAGAGCCATTGACCTGTATTTACCTTCTTCCCAGTATACCTCTGAAAGGTACCTAATTGCCAATCAAAATGATGCTGTCCACTGAAGAAACCAATAGTCGTGGTATTATTTGTATAGCTTCGTATTATTTTCCGTCCCTGCCACTTAGACGGTCCTAACACGGTCCTGTTATCTACACTTCACACTTAACATATTATATTACATTCATTATTTGCATTTTTGCACTCTCCTATTGTTTGTTGTTGTTGTTATTTTTATTTACACCTCACACACTTAATATGCACATACATACTTGCACTCTTGCACTTCTACTGTTTAAGTTAATTTAATTCCTAAATTAATACTCTGTTCTTCTTTCTTTCATCCAGCTATTTTAGTTTATTTGTATATTTATTTTTATTAGTATTATTATTGTATATAACTTATATATCTTTCATCCCTGTTGTTTTTATATCTTATCTATTTTCTTTGTAAATGGTTGCTACTCCACACGAAATTTCCCCTTGGGGATTAATAAAGTATATATTCATTCATTCAACCTGACCCTCCAGATGGTTTGCTACACAGAACGATCTGACAAGCTGTCATTGGAAAAGGGCAGGCACAACAATATGTGGGCGGTGATTGGATGAACCATCAGTCAATCAAACTCTTACCAAAATGAGAAGAGAGAAAACATCTTTTCCATGAAGAAAAGCCTTCAGCTCTGTTTTTTGCTCTTCTTTCAATAAATATATAAATACTCTCCTGCTCTGATATAACTGATGCTATTGTAGCATCTATGCTGACCTCTTTAGGAGCCGCCATTGTTGTTTAGAACAGTCTCCCTGTTTCCCTCACTTGTGTCCATGCAAGGAGAGAAGACACAAGGAAATATGTTTTAAGAGACATGAGACGTCCTTTCTTCTGAAGCGTCACGTGAAGCAGCGTCAGCTACTGATGACTGAATTTAGCTAGCCAGCTTGCTAGCATACTGTCAGACTAGATCAATAATCAATAAAGTAAACATACAAACTATGAAACATACTCACCACAACATGACTAAAGTTACAAAATGACTAAAGTTAGAACCATGACTAAAGTTATAACATGACTAAAGTTATAACATAACTAAAGTTATAAAATGACTAAAGTTATAACATGACTATAGTTATAACATGACTATAGTTATAACATGACTAAAGTTATAACATGACTAAAGTTACAACATGACTAAAGTTACAAAATGACTAAAGTTATAACCATGACTAAAGTTATAACCATGAATAAAGTTATAACATGACTAAAGGTATAACCATGACTAAAGTTATAACATGACTAAAGTTACAAAATGACTAAAGTTACAACATGACTAAAGTTACAACATGACTAAAGTTATAACATGACTAAAGTTACAACCATGACTAAAGTTATAACCATTACCAAAGTTATAACATGACTAAAGTTATAACCATGACTAAAGTTATAACATGACTAAAGTTACAAAATGACTAAAGTTATAGTATGACTAAAGTTAGAACATGACTAAAGTTACAAAATGACTAAAGTTATAACATGACTAAAGTTATAAACATGACTAAAGTTATAACATGACTAAAGTTATAACATGACTAAAGTTACAACCATGACTAAAGTTATAACCATTACCAAAGTTATAACATGACTAAAGTTATAACCATGACTAAAGTTATAACATGACTAAAGTTATAACATGACTAAAGTTACAACCATGACTAAAGTTATAACCATGACTAAAGTTATAACATGACTAAAGTTAAAAAATGACTAAGGTTATAACATGACTAAAGTTAGAACCATGACTAAAGTTATAACATGACTAAAGTTATAAAATGACTATAGTTATAACATGACTAAAGTTATAACATGACTATAGTTATAACCATGACTAAAGTTAGAACCATGACTAAAGTTATAACATGACTAAAGTTACAAAATGACTAAAGTTACAACATGACTAAAGTTAGAACCATGACTAAAGTTATAACATGACTAAAGTTACAAAATGACTAAAGTTATAACATGACTAAAGTTATAAACATGACTAAAGTTATAACATGACTAAAGTTATAACATGACTAAAGTTACAACCATGACTAAAGTTACAACCATGACTAAAGTTATAACATGACTAAAGTTATAACATGACTAAAGTTACAACCATGACTAAAGTTATAACCATGACTAAAGTTATAACATGACTAAAGTTACAAAATGACTAAGGTTATAACATGACTAAAGTTATAACCATGACTAAAGATAGAACCATGACTAAAGTTATAACATGAATAAAGTTACAAAATGACTAAAGTTACAACATGACTAAAGCTAGAACCATGACTAAAGTTATAACATGACTAAAGTTACAAAATGACTAAAGTTATAACATGACTAAAGTTATAAACATGACTAAAGTTATAACATGACTAAAGTTATAACATGACTAAAGTTACAACCATGACTAAAGTTATAACATGACTAAAGTTATAACATGACTAAAGTTACAACCATGACTAAAGTTATAACCATGACTAAAGTTATAACATGACTAAAGTTATAACATGACTAAAGTTACAACCATGACTAAAGTTATAACCATGACTAAAGTTATAACATGACTAAAGTTATAACCATGACTAAAGTTATAACATGACTAAAGTTACAAAATGACTAAGGTTATAACATGACTAAAGTTATAACCATGACTAAGGTTATAACATGCCTGAAGTTACAAAATGACTAAAGTTATAACTATGACTAAAGTTATAACATGACTAAAGTTACAACATGACTAGTTATAACATGACTAAAGTTACAACATGACTAAAGTTATAACATGACTAAAGTTATAACATGACTATAGTTACAACATGACTAAAGTTATAAAGTGACTATAGTTATAACATGACTAAAGTTATAACATGACTAAAGTTATAACCATGACTAAAGTTATAACCATGACTAAAGTTATAACATGCCTAAAGTTACAAAATGACTAAAGTTATAACTATGACTAAAGTTATAACATGACTAAAGTTACAACATGACTAGTTATAACATGACTAAAGTTACAACATGACTAAAGTTATAACATGACTAAAGTTATAACATGACTATAGTTACAACATGACTAAAGTTATAAAGTGACTATAGTTATAACATGACTAAAGTTATAACATGACTAAAGTTACAACCATGACTAAAGTTATAACCATGACTAAAGTTATAACATGCCTAAAGTTACAAAATGACTAAAGTTATAACATGACTAAAGTTACAACATGACTAGTTATAACATGACTAAAGTTACAACATGACTAAAGTTATAACATGACTAAAGTTATAACATGACTATAGTTACAACATGACTAAAGTTATAAAATGACTATGGTTATAACATAACTAAAGTTATAACATGACTATAGTTATAACCATGACTAAAGTTAGAACCATGACTAAAGTTATAACATGACTAAAGTTACAAAATGACTAAAGTTATAGTATGACTAAAGTTAGAACATGACTAAAGCTACAAAATGACTAAAGTTATAACCATGACTAAAGTTATAACATGCCTAAAGTTACAAAATGACTAAAGTTATAACATGACTAAAGTTACAACATGACTAGTTATAACATGACTAAAGTTACAACATGACTAAAGTTATAACATGACTAAAGTTATAACATGACTATAGTTACAACATGACTAAAGTTATAAAATGACTATAGTTATAACATGACTAAAGTTATAACATGACTAAAGTTATAACATGACTAAAGTTACAACCATGACTAAAGTTATAACCATGACTAAAGTTATAACATGACTAAAGTTACAAAATGACTAAGGTTATAACATGACTAAAGTTATAACCATGACTAAAGTTATAACATGCCTAAAGTTACAAAATGACTAAAGTTATAACTATGACTAAAGTTATAACATGACTAAAGTTACAACATGACTAAAGTTACAACATGACTAAAGTTATAACATGACTAAAGTAATAGCATGACTAAAGTTACAACATGACTAAAGTTATAACATGACTAAAGTTATAACATGACTATAGATACAACATGACTAAAGTTATAAAATGACTATAGTTATAACATGACTAAAGTTATAACATGACTATAGTTATAACATGACTAAAGTTAGAACCATGACTAAAGTTATAACATGACTACAGTTACAAAATGACTAAAGTTATAGTATGACTAAAGTTAGAACATGACTAAAGCTACAAAATGACTAAAGTTATAACATGACTAAAGTTATAACCATGACTAAAGTTATAACATGACTAAAGTTATAACATGACTAAAGTTACAACCATGACTAAAGTTAGAACATGACTAAAGTTAGAACCATGCCTAAAGCTACAACATGCCTAAAGATACAAAATGACTAAAGTTATAACTATGACTAAAGTTACAACATGACTAAAGTTATAACATGACTAAAGTTATAACATGACTATAGTTACAACATGACTAAAGTTATAAAATGACTATAGTTATAACATGACTAAAGTTAGAACATGACTAAAGTTAGAACATGACTATAGTTATAACCATGACTAAAGTTAGAACCATGACTAAAGTTATAACATGACTAAAGTTACAAAATGACTAAAGTTACAACATGACTAAAGTTAGAACCATGACTAAAGTTATAACATGACTAAAGTTACAAAATGACTAAAGTTATAGTATGACTAAAGTTAGAACATGACTAAAGTTACAAAATGACTAAAGTTATAACATGACTAAAGTTATAAACATGACTAAAGTTATAACATGACTAAAGTTATAACATGACTAAAGTTATAACATGACTAAAGTTACAACCATGACTAAAGTTATAACCATGACTAAAGTTATAACATGACTAAAGTTACAACCATGACTAAAGTTATAACCATGACTAAAGTTATAACATGACTAAAGTTACAAAATGACTAAGGTTATAACATGACTAAAGTTAGAACCATGACTAAAGTAATAACATGCCTAAAGTTGCAAAATGACTAAAGTTATAACTATGACTAAAGCTATAACATGACTAAAGTTACAACATGACTAGTTATAACATGACTAAAGTTACAACATGACTAAAGTTATAACATGACTAAAGTTATTAACATGACTAGAGTTATAACATGACTAAAGTTACAACCATGACTAAAGTTATAACATGACTAAAGTTATAACATGACTAAAGTTACAACCATGACTAAAGTTATAACCATGACTAAAGTTATAACATGACTAAAGTTACAAAATGACTAAGGTTATAACATGACTAAAATTATAACCATGACTAAAGTTATAACATGCCTAAAGTTATAAAATGACTATAGTTATAACATGACTAAAGTTATAACATGACTAAAGTAACAAAATGACTAAAGTTACAACATGACTAAAGTTAGAACCATGACTAAAGTTATAACATGACTAAAGTTATTAACATGACTAGAGTTATAACATGACTGAAGTTACAACCATGACTAAAGTTATAACATGACTAAAGTTATAACATGACTAAAGTTACAACCATGACTAAAGTTATAACCATGACTAAAGTTATAACATGACTAAAGTTACAACCATGACTAAAATTATAACCATGACTAAAGTTATAACATGCCTAAAGTTACAAAATGACTAAAGTTATAACTATGACTAAAGTTACAACATGACTAGTTATAACATGACTAAAGTTACAACAGGACTAAAGTTATAACATGACTAAAGTTATAACATGACTATAGTTACAACATGACTAAAGTTATAAAATGACTATAGTTATAACCATGACTATAGTTATAACCATGACTAAAGTTAGAACCATGACTAAAGTTATAACATGACTAAAGTTACAAAATGACTAAAGTTAGAACATGACTAAAGTTAGAACCATGACTAAAGTTATAACATGACTAAAGTTACAAAATGACTAAAGTTATAGTATGACTAAAGTTAGAACATGACTAAAGTTACAAAATGACTAAAGTTATAACATGACTAAAGTAATAAACATGACTAAAGTTATAACATGACTAAAGTTATAACATGACTAAAGTTATAACCATGACTAAAGTTATAACATGACTAAAGTTATAACATGACTAAAGTTACAACCATGACTAAAGTTAAAACCATGACTAAAGTTGTAACATGACTAAAGTTACAACCATGACTAAAGTTATAACCATGACTAAAGTTATAACATGACTAAAGTTACAAAATGACTAAGGTTATAACATGACTAAAGTTATAACCATGACTAAAGTTATAACATGCCTAAAGTTACAAAATGACTAAAGTTATAACTATGACTAAAGTTATAACATGACTAAAGTTACAACATGACTAGTTATAACATGACTAAAGTTACAACATGACTAAAGTTACAACCATGACTAAAGTTATAACCATGACTAAAGTTATAACATGACTAAAGTTACAAAATGACTAAGGTTATAACATGACTAAAATTATAACCATGACTAAAGTTATAACATGCCTAAAGTTATAAAATGACTATAGTTATAACATGACTAAAGTTATAACATGACTAAAGTTACAAAATGACTAAAGTTACAACATGACTAAAGTTAGAACCATGACTAAAGTTATAACATGACTAAAGTTATTAACATGACTAGAGTTATAACATGACTGAAGTTACAACCATGACTAAAGTTATAACATGACTAAAGTTATAACATGACTAAAGTTACAACCATGACTAAAGTTATAACCATGACTAAAGTTATAACATGACTAAAGTTACAACCATGACTAAAATTATAACCATGACTAAAGTTATAACATGCCTAAAGTTACAAAATGACTAAAGTTATAACTATGACTAAAGTTACAACATGACTAGTTATAACATGACTAAAGTTACAACAGGACTAAAGTTATAACATGACTAAAGTTATAACATGACTATAGTTACAACATGACTAAAGTTATAAAATGACTATAGTTATAACCATGACTATAGTTATAACCATGACTAAAGTTAGAACCATGACTAAAGTTATAACATGACTAAAGTTACAAAATGACTAAAGTTAGAACATGACTAAAGTTAGAACCATGACTAAAGTTATAACATGACTAAAGTTACAAAATGACTAAAGTTATAGTATGACTAAAGTTAGAACATGACTAAAGTTACAAAATGACTAAAGTTATAACATGACTAAAGTAATAAACATGACTAAAGTTATAACATGACTAAAGTTATAACATGACTAAAGTTATAACCATGACTAAAGTTATAACATGACTAAAGTTATAACATGACTAAAGTTACAACCATGACTAAAGTTAAAACCATGACTAAAGTTGTAACATGACTAAAGTTACAACCATGACTAAAGTTATAACCATGACTAAAGTTATAACATGACTAAAGTTACAAAATGACTAAGGTTATAACATGACTAAAGTTATAACCATGACTAAAGTTATAACATGCCTAAAGTTACAAAATGACTAAAGTTATAACTATGACTAAAGTTATAACATGACTAAAGTTACAACATGACTAGTTATAACATGACTAAAGTTACAACATGACTAAAGTTATAACATGACTAAAGTTATAACATGACTATAGTTATAACATGACTAAAGTTACAAAATGACTAAAGTTATAGTATGACTAAAGTTAGAACATGACTAAAGTTACAAAATGACTAAAGTTATAACATGACTAAAGTTATAACATGACTAAAGTTATAACATGACTAAAGTTACAACCATGACTAAAGTTATAACCATGACTAAAGTTATAACATGACTAAAGTTAGAACCATGACTAAAGTTATAAAATGCCTAAAGTTACAAAATGACTAAAGTTATAACTATGACTAAAGTTATAACATGACTAAAGTTACAACATGACTAGTTATAACATGACTATAGTTACAACATGACTAAAGTTATAACATAACTAAAGTTATAACATGACTAAAGTTACAACTATGACGTTTATTACGTCATATTTTTCGCCCACACCCTGAGCCGGTCCGTGAAAATAGTGTTTGACACAAAACCGGTCCGTGGCTCAAAAAAGGTTGGGGACCGCTGGTCTATGGTTTACTGACAGAGCTATAATATTGCACACCTTGTGGGTGAGAACGCTCGTCTACAACAACACATCAGCATACTGAGACCTTTATGATCTACTCTCAGAGACCATGGGCCCTGGTACAGCGTCACTGCCTCGACACGTTCACAACCAGCCACTGTTAAAAGATCTATCAAAGATGGAAAGGGAGAGAGGGACATTTTAGTCACTCAACTATATAAAACATGGTTTACACAGTTGTTACTCACCCTGATGGGTTTGCCCTCCACAGTCAAGCGAGACGTCTTCAATTTTCTCTCATCCATTACACGGTGGAAATGGAATCATGCTGGCACTGATCCATTGTTACCCCCCACCTGTCACCTGCTTAGGAAAAGAAAGGCAGAAATTGGTGTTGAAGCCTGAAATTAGCCCTTAAACAGAATTCACTGTTCAGTTAGTTATGGAGAAAAACACACCACACAAGCTCTCACACGTCTCTAAAATAGACCTGCAGGACAAAATAAATGCTACACATGAGTGTTTTGTCTAATGAGATGGTGCGTTTGTGACAGAAGCGCTAATAATGTGTGGCGTTGCTCTGCAGACACCCACTCACATGCAGCCGCTCTGTCTCCAGCAGTGTGAGTGGGATCTAAAGCTCTTCCTGGTCGATGGTTCAATCTTCAAGTCCTCCGCCTCCTTCAAGAGCCTTGAGTCTGATGGCGTCTGCATAGGAGCATTACCAAAGGCTGGGGTCTGAAGAACTAAACTACCGTACACAACATAATGACTATAAAGAGCTCATCATGGAAGTATTTATGTGTAGAAGCGTACTGCATGTCTACATCAGAGTTTTACAGAGCGATGAATCATTAAGGGTACAGACAAAGAAAGCGTGTTTCATGTGAAAGTATGGAAAATGTACCTTAATTCATTAAGGTAAAATCAATTGTAGTGTAAAGAATCTGCTATATTAATAATATACATAATCACAGATCCACATGTATGTTCCTATGTCTCCAACGGTAACGTGTTTGTAACGTGTTCTAGAAAGAGTTGTCAGGCGGTTAATGTGTACAATGCTGCTAAATATCTTGAAAAGTACAATTTAAAGTTTGGTAAAACCTGCACCGGTCCGCAGTGGAAAGCAACTAAGTACTTGCTCAAGTACTTTACCTGACTATGTCCATTTGCTACTACTTCCTCTTCAGCAAAAGTATTGTACTATTTGCTCCATTGCATTTGTCCAACAGCTGTAGCTACCGGTTACTGTTCAAAATCAGGATTTTATGAGGAAGAATTTGACTAATAATTAAAAAAATATTGTAGATGAAACCAGTGCTTTATTGTTGACACATGACCTCTAACACAAAAAGCTGTTTCAGATGTTTCCGATGTCTGTGAGTTGTTGTTGGTTCCACCAGTTCTCACCTGGTTTCATTTCAATAACTTCAAACGTTAATATTTCCCAACAAATCCAACATTCGAGAAAGAGAAAAGTCCACAAACTGAAAACACATCACAGCTTTGTTCTTTTTTCTGATGACCTCAAAGATTTATTTGGGAACCACTGGATTAAACTAACTAACTGTATTTAAAAGTAGTTCCAACTAACTCCAACTCGAGCAGCTTCCACAGTAACATGTTGCTCTAGTATTGATGCTTCAATCAATCATTAACATATTAAGAACGGGCCAAATTCTGCCGAATGACTACTTAAGGTATATTTTGCTCATAATACTTGTGCACTTTAACTTGTTGTTCATACATACCGGTAACTTTTATTTGGAAAGGAGTATTTTTATTATTTAAATAATGTCATTATTTTTAGGAGTATTTCAGATCTGAGTACTGAGTACCACCACGAGAAAGAGTCACATGAAATATGCTGGCAACTCACCAGCGACACTACTTCCAAAGCACATTGTCTTCTGACTCAAAGTCACAACTTCAACCTCTGAGTCGACAGACGGGCGTTCTGCTGTCATCGGAAACTGCTGACATCAGAAAGGAAAAAATAAAAACTCTCTGACCACTGGCTGGCTCAGCCGCTCTGGAGGCCTGTTCCCAAACTCCCAGATGGCCAGTCTTCCCCCGCTTGCATTGCTGATGTTGCTGATTTCCACATTTCATTGCTCGTTTCTCCACCTTGGATAAATACATTCTACTAGTCAGTCGTTCAGTAAATCTCGAGTGGACTCCTTCTTTGTCACATTCCCTGAGCCAGTTTGTGACTAATGGAGGCTGAATTGTTGGTATGTTCGACCAATCTGATTTATGATCCTTGTAGTTTGTTACTGCTAAATTGAGTTTTTCTGCCTTTTAAAAGCGCCTTTGTGTTAAGCGTTGTGGTTTAGAAGAGTATCACATTAGGTTTTGAGTTACAGGCTTTTCAAAACCATTAGTTTGAGATTTAATAAGCATGTCTTCTGGGTGAGAATGTGTAGGAGCCATGCATCTCCTTTGAGGCCAACGTAGTTGATCTAAACAGAAGACCAACCACTTTGTTTTCACATTAGTGTGTCAAAGAGTGAAGAGAAAAGTCTTGACAGCACTTCACTGGTTATCGGACAGTTGCTGTTTGGCTGGAGTAAAGTCTGTCTGAGGACTTGGGCTGAGGCGAGGTAGATCAGGGATGTAATGAGTTAGATCGGGGAGCTGAAGCTCTGTGGCGGCCATCTGCACCTGTACCATCGCTCGTGTTGCAGTATGCATTATCACTTGGTCTGTTTGGTGAGGAAGGAGATGAGGCAGCATCAAGGACATCGTTAACCGTCATTTTATGTTAGTGTCTGCAACCAGGTTGCTTGGCCGGGTGGATTTGCTCATGTAGTAGTGACTCAGTCTGACTAATGGTTTAAAGAAATACAAACAAGCCAAAGTACCAGAATGATAATGTGGTAAGCCAAGACCAGGTCTGGCTATGGGAGACCAATATAGTAATATTAATTACTTACCGACTTAGCTAACACAATGCACCACAGTTCATGCTTTGTTTGGTTTTGTTGGTGTGAACAAAGAACAAGAACACCAAGCTTGTAGCTTATTTTGTTTAAAAGGAGACGTTTGATTTATTTGGTTCCTGTCATTCTGAGAGCAGAGTGTAGTTAATGTAATCTAGCTGCAGGCCTCTGTGTGAGGCACAGCTTTGGTGGAGCTCAGAATGTTAAAGTGTACTGTGCGTCAGGGGTTGAACCTAATTTCCTGCTGATTTTTAGTAATTAATTTAGTGCACATTTTTTAGCCGTAGTATTAGATCCGCTGAGAGCCAAAATGGCCGTACTCACAAGGTATAAAAGAAAAGAAACATGCACTTTATTAGTCCCCTTGGGGAAATTCTTCTCTGCATTTGACCCATCCCTGGTTGGGGAGCAGTGGGCAGCCCTTTGGGGCGCCCAGGGAGCAGATGGGGGTTCAGTGTCTTGCTCAGGGACACCTCTACATGTGAGCTATGGGGGGACTGGGGATCGAGCCGGCTACCTTGTGGTTGTGGGACGACCACTCATCCCCCTGAGCTACAGTCGCCCAGTATAACTGCCTTTCGTGTGAAGTCTTGGAGGCTGTCATGGCCAAACTCGAAAAAAAGCTTAACCTTCATATTCATTGGGCCAGTCTGTAATAGTATACACAGTATTTCTAATGTTATGTAGGGCAAAACTATGTGCACTGGTTCTTTGAACTAAAGGTGCCCCAACTATTTCTTGTTTCCTGTCTTTGACCTCTGGCTCGATGTCACATGGCTTGGTTCTCCTAGCTGACAGCAGCTAAACCCCCGGTTATCAACAAGCTTAAAAAAAGAGAATAAAACCCACAATTCCTCCATAATCACTAAACATTTGAATGAATGAATATATACTTTATTAATCCGCAAGGGGAAAATGTTTTGTCGTCATCAGTAGCGCCTTACAATTGACAAGTGAAGATACAAACACACAAGATAAAAGATCAATATATAAAGAAGCAACAGGGATGAAATATATATACAAATTAAAATAAAGTCATATATATATATATATATTTAAATATACACAATAAAATAGAATACAACTAACTGGAGAATATATTTATATTTACAGCCGCAGAGTGTATTCAAATTAAGTAAATTAGATAACAGTAGAAAGTGCAAAATGCAAGTATGTATGGTACAGTGATGAATTAATCCACAGAGGAACTAGCAAGCGGTGACTTGTTGTAGGCAGGAATGTTCTCCTGTAACGGTCCTTGTTGCAGCGGAGCGTGAGGAACCTCTTGGAGAAAGTGCTCCTCTGGCCCTGCAGCAGAATGCTGAAGCCGGCCTTCTTAACCAGCTTGTTAAGTCTGTTGGTGTCACCGGCTCCAATGCTGCTCCCCAGCAGACAATAGCGAAGTACAGGGCGCTGGCCACAACCAACTGGTAGAACATCTCCAGCATCTTGCTGCACACATAGAAGGATCCAAGCTTCCTCAGGAAAAAGAGTCGACTCATCCCCTTCTTGTAGACAGCGTTGACGTTGGCCTTCCAGTTCAGTCGGCTGTCGATGGAAACACCAGGTACCTGTACTCCTCCACTATGTCCACGTCCTCTCCCAGAACACTCAGAGGACTAGGAGCTGTTGTCTTCCTCCTGAAGTCGACCACCATCTCTCTGGTCTCACCGGCCCACTTCACAAAGTCACTCACCACTGCCCTGTACTCCTCCTCCCGTCCATCCCTAATACACCCGACCACTGCAGAGTCATCAGAGAACTTCTGCAGATGGCATGACTCCGTGTTGTACTGGAAGTCAGTGGTGTACAGGGTGAACAGGAAGGGAGACAGAACAGTTCCCTGTGGGGCTCCAGCATCACCGACCTCCGTCCCAGACAGCACACGGCCCATTCTGACACACTGTGGTCTGCCTGTGAGGTAGTCAGTGATCCAGGAGACGGTGGACGAGTCTACCCCCACCACCCGCAGCTTCTCCCCCAGTAGCAGTGGTTGGATGGTGTTAAATGCACTGGAGAAGTCAAAGAAAGTGACTCTCACAGAGACACCTGTTCCATCCAGGTGCGACTGAGCTCGTTGCAGCAGGTAGATGATGGCGTCGTCCATTCCCACATGAGGCTGGTAAGCAAATTGTAGAGGGTCCAGCGACGATTTCACCTGCGGTCGGAGGTGAGCCAAGACCAGCCTCACCAGCACTTTCATCACATGGGAGGTGAGGGCTACCGGTCGGTAGTCGTTGAGGACGGATGGAATCGACTTCTTCGGGACAGGGACCAGGCACGACGTCTTCCACAGCACCGGGACCTCCTCCTGCCTCAGGCTGAGGTTGTAGAGGTGCTGCAGGACACCAGACAGCTGGGTGGCGCAGGTCTTTAGGACCCTGGGGCTGATGCCATCAGGTCCTTCAGCTTTGCCTTGGTGGAGTTTCTCCAGCTGTCTTCTCACCTGGTCAGTCGTCACAGAGAGAGGTGGGAGGGTGGAGGAGCCCATTGTTGTTGAGGGCTCATTGGAAGAGCCACCGGGTGTTGAGGGCTCATTGGAAGAGCCATCGGGTGTTGAGGGCTCATTGGAAGAGCCATCGGGTGTTGAGGGCTCATTGGAAGAGCCATCGGGTGTTGAGGGCTCATTGGAAGAGCCATCGGGTGTTGAGGGCTCATTGGAAGAGCCATCGGGTGTTGAGGGCTCATTGGAAGAGCCATCGGGTGTTGAGGGCCCATTTGAAGAGCCATCGGGTGTTGAGGGCTCATTGGAAGAGCCATCGGGTGTTGAGGGCCCATTTGAAGAGCCATCGGGTGTTGAGGGCTCATTGGGAGAGCCATTGGGTGTTGAGGGCTCAGCGAAAGTGCAGCTCAACAGGGGGGGCAGAGGGGGAGGTGTGGAGGTATGGTGAGAGGAGGAGACGGATGAGGGCTGTGAACTAAACCTATTGAAGAAACAGTTCAGCTCGTTGGCCCTCTCCAGGGAGCCCCCTGGTTGTCTCCCTCCCACCTTGAAGCTGGTAATCTGCTTCATCCCGGTCCACACCTCCCTCGTGTGCTGGAGTTTGGCCTCCAGCTTCCTCCTGTAGGAGTCCCTGCCCTCCCTGATCTTCACCTTTAGGTCGCGCTGGACTCTCCTGAGCTCATCCCTGTCCCCAGACCTGAAAGCAGCTTTCTTCTTATTAAGAAGAGCCTTCAGGTCCCTGGTGATCCAGGGCTTGTTGTTGGGGAAGCAGTGCACAACCCCTCCCCCTCTCTTTTTGCCGCTCAGTGTAGCGCCTCTGTTCGCCCGTACAGTCCTGAAGCCGGGCACCAACGCGCTGTGGTCCGGAAAATCCACGTGCAGCCATGTCTCCGTGACATGTCTCCGTGACACAGACTGATTGCCAATGAGTAAAACCAAAGCCTCTCAGACAATAATAACCAACCTCCTAGGAGGAGTCTGTTTTAAGAGTAGAAACTGGTTGAGCTCGTCTTCACACCTAAACAACTTGCACCCTCTAAACTCAAGTGCATTTTTACATCAGGGCGCCTTCCACCAACTGTTCCTCCATATTTATGAGGTGACAAAACCAGAAGTCTCAGCCGAGCCATGAAGCAAAGTTCTAAAGTGCATCGCTGCTACAAAGTGTCGTTACTCAAGAGCTTCTGGCGCAGATCGCTTGCTGCGAGACGCGTTTTCACAGAGCTGTGTGACAGTATGTGACTCTAAATATCTACAGTACACTGGATATAGTGGAACACACCTCCTGCCAGCTTGGTGTGCATGTGTTGTGGGAGTGGGACAGCTATAATGGGAAGGCAGACACCTTTGCTGCTTACTGGTTGAACAAACTATCATCTTTTAATGAGGCCTCAATGCACACGCTAACATTAACATATTAATAGATACATCCTCATGCATATGAGAGTGAACAAAACTCATTTTGCGAAAGTCTGTTCTGTCCTACAAAACGCAACTTACACCACACTGACAGTGTAGACTATATGAAATGAAATAAAGCCATGGAGATGTCAGGCTAATGATAATAACAAATAACCGCCCCATTGGTACAAAGAGCTGTTACGATATTCAAACATTATATTTCTAAGGAAGTATTGACTGAAAATGCTTAAATAAAATCAGAAAACGTAGATTTGATTATACCGTTCATTTAAATTATACCTACTCAAAACACAGTTTGCTTCCAAATAAAAAGTCATGGTTTTAAAGGAACATGTTGTCTTTCTGTGAGTGAGAAGTGTTTTACTGCAAGGCTGTAGAGACAGAATGTCCTGGGAACTTCTTGTTGACAGCATACAGTCTAAAGTTCCATATTATGACGCTTAAATCACGTCTTCCACATTTCCCCTCCCAGTGTAATTTGACTTAGGTTCACAGTAATCAATACCGTCTCTTTCAAACTGCGACAAAACATCAACATTTTGAAACATATTGGGGTTTTCTGACACGTTGATGTTGCGACCACATTTTAGCCGGTTGAAAAGACGACGTTAATAGATAATAAATCATGTTCACATCCTGGTTGGTGCTTACATGGTAATCAGGAACTTCTTCAGCTGCTTTATGCATCAAAACAATAATCCGTATCAGACTTTTTCAGAACGCTTCAGCATTATATTTTCATGACCCGATCCTCGTTGTATGATCGTGACATGAAGATAATCATGAAGCATTCCCTGTGTGGGAAGCACATGCCCTCGTACATGGGAAATAGGATAAGATCATCTGATGTGAGCTTCTATGTTCACTGCTCCTCTCGGTGGAACGGTGACCATCGCTACGAGTTGGCCACACCTGACGTAATGAACGGGGGTTTCATTTCAGTCAAGGACCCGCAAAGTCCCAGCGTGGCCACGGATCTGCCTGAGCATTAAGACTGCAAACATAAACACGAGTTAAAGATGTCGGTGTACTTTAAAGAGAACAGGCGGTTGCCATAGAGGAATGTCCCTGCAGGGGTGCACATGTTTTACCCTTTGGCATGGTTTATTTTATGTTTTCCCCTCTTTACCTCTAAACGAACAATTATGTTCCCCAGAGTGAGCTTAAGGAGCTTTAATGCGTTGCAAAAAGAAAATGTCCCGTTTCTAAAGGAACAGACGTGTCCCTGAAGGGCTCCCACCTCTGTCACACTACACCTTGTACCTTAAAGGGATAAAAGCATACTTTCATATTCAAAGAACATGAATATATAAATATAAATGAACATGCATAGAAAATGTGCTGCTTTTTGTGTGCCAAAGAGCAATAATTATTAATTTAACAACACACTATAGTGAAACCTCATCATTACAATGAGAACTAAGGGTAACAATATATAATAACTGAACGCTGTATATTAGTTAAGTATGAGTAAACACTTAATTCATCATTTATAAAGCATTGTTCCAACATTAACACTCATTAGTTATAAAAAAAATGTTATAAAAGCTTGACTAGTATGCGTTTCATGATTGGGTTTTCATACTTTATAAATGATGAATTCCCCATTTTTTAAATGAAGTATTATGTATATTACAAACCAATTATTAAGGACTTGTAGATGATTAATTATTAAGAAATTATGTAAATGATTCATGCATTTATACTGATTACATATGCACTAATGGTTAGGACTAGCTTCATATAACACTTTATTAATAAAGTTTCAAAAATCCATTAATCAATTCATACATACATTTATGTCAAGTGGGAGGAGCTATTTCAACCTAATTAGCATATAGAATGCTGAAATGTTCCATAGAACCATGATGTCATCATGTGATTACAAGACATTATCATCATAATTATCGCCTTTTTTCCTTGGTGGTGGCACACAATGTGTACATAAACATACATAATGCACGCTGAAGAGGTCATTTCATTTATTTCTGTGAGATCAGAAACATCACACAGCCTCTCTCCCACTATAACCAGTCCACTCAGCCTCTCTCTCCCAGTAGAACCAGTCTAGAGGAACAGCACAGAGAACTGGAGCCTCAGCCTGCACCAGGAAGTGAAAGAGGATGTGATGCTGATATCAATGTGATTGGCTGAATCACATACTGAAGCCCCGAGGAATTAAACCTATAACGCTGTGTTCCTCCCCTGGCTGCAGGTTCAACTCTCAGGATCCAGAGCTTACACCAGAGTGTGTCTTGTACAGATTAACACAGAGGTATCTGGTGTCATACATCCTGAACACGCGGTCTGAGTCGACCCACATGAACGTGTGTCGGTTATACAGGAACTTTCTGACCAGACCTCAGCCGCTAGAACCAATTACAACCTTCATTCTGAGTATTGACTCAGTGGAAACTGGACTCTGGGCTGACTAACAGGCCATATGGACGGGACAGATGTAGGGGCCCCCACCAAGGGACACCAGGAGCTATTTATACGTTACCCGCTCACTCTCAACTGGCTGGCTGTGGGTTGTGTAATCTGGGCTTTAGCAGAGATAACATGGAGAGAGAAATCCACTCAGGTAAATTATTCATCACGAGGCTTATATCTCACGGAGGAAGCTGGAAGTCGGCGGCCCAACAAACAGCTTTAAAAAAAAAAACTGGGGTAATATTTGTTAAGATCAAAGCGACACCAGCCAAATTATAATTGATGACACTAAAGGCGGCGACATCGCTCTGCTTAATGATCAAAGACAGACTAACAAGCAGCGCAATCAGTCAGGAGCGGCTGCTCCGGCAGAGCTGCTCCGGCAGGCCGAGCTGAGGCGATGCCGGGCGGCCGCCGGCGTTCAGGGCAGACGCATCCTCGCTCTGAAGCGCCAGCAGCCGCTCACAGGAGCGCTTTGAACGAAGCTGATCCTGGGTTTTCTGCTCCATGGGAGATCAAATGGAACTTTATAGACGCAGGTGTGGAAAATGGAACATGACACTGACAGGGCTCTCAAGTTTTTAAGACAGGTAAGAGTGACATCTTTCTCTCTCCCCCCGGACGGAGGCGCGGCCGGCATTACATTTCACCCAGATACAACAGATACATACATCTCTTTTTATTGACTGGCAGGGGATTCGGGGAGACGTGCTTGATTCCTCCATGGTGAGGGCAGCGCGACCAGGTCATGTTAGCGCGCTGCGGCACATTAAATAGCCTAGAGGTTTTTTTCAGCGTGAGAAATACGATGTGTGGCGGGAGGGCGTGGCTTAAGACCGAAATGCGTGACAGTCACGCTCAATGCGTGACACTTGAGAGCCCTGCACTGATATGACGGGTGAGAGGAACATAACAATCAGCACCGGAAAAAAAATAAAAATAACCATGGTCATATTAACCGATCATTCCAAGTACCGGAAAAGTCGGGTTACAAGCCGCAACTACCTTCGGTCAGGGTTAGCTCCCCGCTGTAGCCTGCTAGCGCTCCGCTAGTTTCCCGCTAACTTCCGCTAGTTTCCAGACAATCACGGAAGGTAGCGGGACCAGCCCCGGCTCTGTGGGAGTACAGAACAATGTGTGGACTTGTTCTCTCTCCATGATACCTGCTACTTGATCCAAGACCTCTTGAATACCCATTTTGGTGTTTTTTAAAGCTTTAGAACTTTGGTGATCCTCTCTCTTTAATTCTTTTAATACATCCAATACCTTTTGACCAAATACCTGCACACATTCCCATCAGCCTCAGCTGCACTTTGTATTTCCTGCTAATCAGCAAATGTTAGCATGCCAACACGCTAAACTAAGGCGGTGAACATTGTCAACTTTATACCTGCGAAACATCAGCTACATTGTCATTGTGTATATTGTCATTAGCATTAATGAAAGTGATATATTAATATCACAAGTAACGCAACAAATTACTTTTAATACCAAGGAATAAGGACAGTAATAAACACGTTTTAGAAGCGTTTTAAAGAAACGTACTAAACTTGCTGAGTAACTTGCCCAACACTGTTGGTGACAGTGACTAGGCTATGGCAAGGGCTAGCAAACTACTGCTACTAGCGAGCTAACCGCTAACACGCAAGCCAGTCAGGGTGGTGGCCAGAAAGGACACGCCTAGTGAGAGTTTGTATGCGTTTGCAAGAGGTCTTGGTTATATGTTCACATTCAGCCAGCGGCCTTGCAGCCGTTGGAGGAAAGCAGTATTTGCAGTTCCGTGTGACATCTTTACACGCGTAGTTCATCAGTAGTACATTGAGACCGTTTCACAGACTGAGTGAAATCACCATACACAGTCACGGTCTTCTCTCACTCCCTTCCGGGTTAGTTATTTCCCCCGAGTCACTCCGACGACTACAAGAACCTGATGTCATATTTACATAAAACAGATCCTGTCTCGCCATAACCAGGCACTCGTCTGTCACAGCAGCTCTTTGAGCTTATATCTCTTTGCTCTGCCCTGAGCCTTTAACTCCCCATGAGGTTCTCAGGAAGCTCATGAGCTCGCTCACCACCTTGACAATACTGTATGTTTGTTAAAAGATTAAGATGAAGTATTTTCACCATTGACACCTGTTTTCTATCACCTTGTGTTTCTGTTCCGCAGTTTGTTCTCCAACAGGAGCGTTGTGCTTCTGCTAGCACATGCATTGATCATGTGACTGTACGTGTTTCTGGACCTGTGGGGTCTGAAGGATTACAATACTATTACTGCTGATAGACATGAGCCCTGTGGGTTTCCTCCCACATCGAGAGGATATGCAGACCTCTTGCCCAATGCATGCTGGGAAAGATTTGCAGCTCTACCATGACACTGAAAGAATAAAGCAGCTCAGCCCATGGGAAATGCATAACAATTCTTGATTTGATTAGATATTAAACAGTTATATCACAATGCATTTCTTTCTTTAAAGAACAAGAAAACGGAGCGCCTGAGCCTGTGCCTTACATTTCCATCTTCATGTTTGAGACTTGAGGATAGAACACCAGAGTGTTGCGTGACCCATTTAAACATCTTCGTCTCTCAGAAGAACACGCAACGGCAAACAAAGGCAGCGCTTCACATTTTAACGACGACGACGACCAGATCTGCAGCAGCTTTGAAACCCAGTATTCCCACTCCAGCGTCTCCTCCCAGTCCAGCCTGCAGACATGCTGCCACGAGCTGGCGGCCACAGCGAGGGCCACAGCGAGGGCCACAGCGAGGGCCACAGCGAGGGCCACAGCGAGGGCCACCGAATGCCGCGCAGTGGGGTCATCGGGGAGCCGAGGAGTATCGAGCTTCATTAGCGCGGCGGCGTCACCCAGGGACGAGAGGGCGAGGCTCCTCAGCTACAGCTCTGTTAGAGACGAGCGGCTCTGAATCAGCTAATAACTTCCACATCAAACACCTCTATTCTGTTTCACGGGCTCCCGGCTTTTATCCAGCCGCCAAAAGAACGCAATTGTGATGTCTGTGAGTTTGACTTGTGTTAAGAGTCGGAGAACAGAAGGACTCTCGCAGAGAATTAGATTAATATCGCTCAGCCATTGATTTCCTCGGGGCGCTTCTTATCAATGTTTTAAAAGCAGAAGTTGATTTTCTTTTTTTATTTGAATGTTTAAAAAGGCGAGAAACTAGAGCATGTGTTTCTGTCCTTGCTCGGCTCGGCTCGCTGCAGGAGGAGAGCAAGAGCTCCTCTTCATGCAGGGGAAAGTATCCCAGTAAATGTGATGTTTTATTCAGAGCCTCTTCTCTTCATCATCCTCAGCCTCCTTTTTCCCGGAGAAATCAGAATCTACCCCCGCAAACGGAAAAGTACCTTTGCGACAGACTTGGCTGCCGCTGAACTCCTGACATCTTGTTGGTTCTCGCTGCCTGAGCAGGTGCGTGCTGCTCAGGCAGACTGTGAGCGTATTTGTGTGCAGCATTGAGATGCTTTGATCAACATTGCAGCTCTGGCTGAGGGGAGGGGGGAGAGGGGAGAGGGGGGGTTATGGACAGGACAAATTTCTAGAAGTCAAAAAGGGCACATTCAGTGGGAGAGGTGGAGCCGAAGCTCCTGCAGCTCAAGAGAAGTCAAGACATGAAGCAGTTCCATCTGGAGGAATCCAAAATCCAAAGTTGCCATATAAACCTTTGTCAGGTGATACATTAATGAGTGAATACCGGCAAATAAGCCACCTGGATTGATTTAAGATGAATTGATTCATTATAGGAGCGGCAAATACATGTAAATATTAATTCAGTTGTGCTGCTTCATCACACATTCAACAGAGACGAAGCCACATCAACATTCTCATGAAGACGTTGTTTCTCTAGATGCTACACCCTTTGATCAGCTTGTCACAAACTGTGCGTGTCTCTGGGATATGAACAGCTTTTGGAGTCGGCCTCGAGGGGCCATTTAAGGACCTGCGGTTTTTGGCACTTCCTCTTTGGCTTCATATTTGAGCTCCGGCGGTTGCCGCCTGGGGTTAATGCTGAAGGAGTAAATTAATTCTGAAGAATGACAAATAAAATCAGTTACAGAGGGTGACAGCAATGGTTGGACACGGCCGTCAGAAATGGGAGCATGAATATTTACAATTAAATCTACAATAGATAGAATACAATTTAAGTAAAGTGTGCAGACAACAGATAACAGTAGTTTAAGGTGAAATGTAAGTGTAATGGGAAGGTGACAAGTGTAATGGTAAAGTGGCAAGTGTATTTAAATATGAGCTATGAAGGGATGTGCAGGGGAGTGACCGGTTGCCTGTCCAGTCTCAACTCAGCTCAACAATCATACACAGGGCCCACATCTCTGTGGGGGTAGGGGTGTGGTTAGGCTCAGCTGCAGAGGGGGTGTGGATGAGCGGCTCAGGGGACAGGTGCCAGGATGAACATAAAGAGCAGGAGGGAGACCGTGGTGACGGTCTGTGAGAGCTGATGCTAATAAAGGCCATTACCAACCTTGAATACCTGAGTGCTGTGTCATTGTGCAGGGGGGGACTCACCGGGGTAATGGAGCACAGTCTTATTTCTGACATTGTAATTTAAGACATTTCAAGCATCCACAGGAACCCTGTTAAAAGAGACGGAAGCAGTAAACTAGTATGAAGAAGCACAAAGCAACTGAACGGAAATGGAGAATGTGTTGTGTCGTGTATGTGCACGCTCACGGGATTCATTTCGTACACCCAGTGTGTTCAAACTGAAACTTCTAGTTTTCCTTCACGCACACACACAGCCTTTTGTAAATTATTTATTATTGTTACTATTATCACTCAATCGTTCATGAATTGTGTAGCTCGCCTTCCAATTCCTCTTCCCTTGATTTTATTTGATTTATTTACTTTATATTTCCCTTTTTCCACATACATACTACTATTAACTTAAATAAATGTTATTGCTTTCTCTGCATTTTTAAACATACCAGTTTAGTCATATGCCCCAATCTGCCCTGGCATAACTTATGATGGTTATTATTATTAGTATTGCCATTTTCGGTAATCTTTCAGTCTTGTAACTGCTTTATGTTATTGGAAATTTTGTAATTTCAGGCTGCCATATAAAAATCTGGCCAGGGACAGATTTGATCTGGCTCACTTACAGTTTTACTGTTTAGTGTGCATTGTCCCTGCAAAATAAACAAAATAAATATGTTATTGTCTGTACGTCTTCCATGTTTAAGTCATGATATGTATTTTTTTGTCACATTGCTTCACCGATTAAATAAACAAACAATAAAAGCTGATGCTTGTGGTGCTGGTTATGTACTGCTGACTACAACATGTGACATATGAAGACGTGTTCATGCTCCTGTGTTCACCTGAACCAGACTTCTGGTTCTAAACTATATTTTGTTGTCCTCCTACTTGTACTCAATGACAATAAAGTTGAATCTGAAAGTTGTGATCCTGGCACACCGTGTTGAGTTTTATGAAACATCGCAATGATTTGCTTCTGAACGACTTCACATACGTCGCCATGCATCGATTCTGTGGGCTCTAATTCGCTGGAAATATTCGTCTTTCTAGAGAAGTGTTTTGTTTGTTTCCGTAAAGCCACCGTTTCTGACTGCTGAGCACTTTAAAACTCATATGCCGGAAAGCGTCTTTGCGTTACTATGACAACTGGAAACTGAGCTGTTTTGTTGTTTATCTCGGCCAGGCGTAAACCTGTGGAGAGATAATGTGTTGACTGTGTGTGGGTGTGTATCCGTCTGTCTGTCCACGGCTAATCTCACACAATACACTCAATACCTTCATTTATGACTCGATGACAACGATCTCCCATGGCTGTGATTATTCACAACCGGTATCTATAGGAAGTTTTTTAACCGGAACATCTGCTGATTAATTCCATACCTGATACCTGAAAACTGGGGGCAGAACTCTTCATCGGGAGGTCTTCCTCATTCTCCAAGTCCTTGTACTCCCATGAATCCATACCAGAGCCACTGATGTGACATAGCAACAACAAAAAATGCAACGCTTTTCAAGAGAGTATAGTCATGAGATTTAAAAATATATATATTTAAAATTAGCATCCATTCAAAAATCCTATAGAAAAATGTATTTAATAAATATTCAATAAAATATAAGTGTATGTTCATAAACTGAACGTTATATATTCTATAGCAAATGAGACACTGATGACACAGTGCTGTGTATGATTTTTATTTTTCAACCCAAAATAATTTTGCGCTGGTACTTGGCTGAAAAAATATCTTGCAGGGGGTACATCACTGAAAAAAGGTTGAGAACCACTGCTGTAGAGGACTCGAAAGTGACTCGAGAGACCTCCTCAAGTTATGAAAATATAAATGTTCATATCCTTAGCTTGATGCCACACATGATTGGCGCACCTTTCTGGAAAGCTTACGACCTACAGAATCCACCAATTCCCAAATCAGACAAAGCCTCAGCAAGATATCAACTACATTCCAGCCAAAAAACTGAAATATGACTTACTTATGGATAAACGATACTTGCTTGGTGTGTTTTGGTGCATCTGCTTGGGCAGATCCCCTCTGTTGAGGAACCAGAGGCGTTCAAGGTCCAGAAAGAAAGTTAGGGCATTTTGGCTCTCAGCGGACCTAAACCTACGGTTCACGAAATGTGCACTAAATGAATTACTAAAAATATTTAACTTCACCTAATCAAACTTTGCAGATACACTGTTAACACATATTGCTATTTTTTAGCAAGGCAAGGCAAGTTTATTTGTAGAGCACATTTCAACAACAAGGCGATTCAAAGTGCTTCACATAAAACCATTAAAAGCATCAAAACATAATGCAGATTTAAAAACAGTCAAAAAACAAAATAAAAGTAGAAAAAGCAACATAAAAAATAAAAGTTGAATAAAAGTTGCAGTGCAGTTTAAGAAATAAAATGCAGTAGTGAGATGCAGTAATTGAATCTGGTTCAGTTAAAGGCAGCAGCAAACAGAAAAGTCTTCAATGTGGACTTAAAGGAGCTGAGGGTCTCAGCAGACCTGCAGCTCTCAGGACCTTGTTCCAGATGTGTGGAGCAGAAAAGCTGAACGCTGCTTCTCCATGTTTAGTTCTGACTCTTGGAACAGAAAGTAGACCCGTCCCAGACGACCTGAGTGGCCGGGATGGTTCACAAGGTAGCAGCAGATCTCAAACATACTTAGGCCCTAAACCATTCAGTGCTTTATAAACCAGCAGCAGGATTTTAAAGTCAATTCTTTGTTTGACAGGGAGCCAGTGCAAAGACCTCAGAACTGGACTGATGTGATCCACTTTCCTGGTCTTAGTGAGGACTCGAGCTGCAGCGTTCTGAATCAGCTGCAGCTTTCTGATTGACTTTTTACAGAGGCCTGTGAACACACCGTTACAGTAGTCAAGTCTACTGAAGATAAATGACCTGTGAACACACCGTTACAGTAGTCAAGTCTACTGAAGATAAATGACCTGTGAACACACCGTTACAGTAGTCAAGTCTACTGAAGATAAATGGCCTGTGAACACACCGTTACAGTAGTCAAGTCTACTGAAGATAAATGACCTGTGAACACACCGTTACAGTAGTCAAGTCTACTGAAGATAAATGGCCTGTGAACACACCGTTACAGTAGTCAAGTCTACTGAAGATAAATGACCTGTGAACACACCGTTACAGTAGTCAAGTCTACTGAAGATAAATGACCTGTGAACACACCGTTACAGTAGTCAAGTCTACTGAAGATAAATGGCCTGTGAACACACCGTTACAGTAGTCAAGTCTCCTGAAGATAAATGACCTGTGAACACACCGTTACAGTAGTCAAGTCTCCTGAAGATAAAGTCATGGACAAGTTTCTCCAGATCCTGTTGAGACATAAGTCCTCTAACCCTTGATATATTCTTCAGGTGATAGTAGGCTGATTTTGTAATTGTCTTGATTTGGCTGTTCAGGTTGAGGTCTGAATCCATAACTACACCTAGATTTCTGGCTTGGTTTGAGGTTTTTAACATTAGTGATTGAAGCTGAGCGCTGACTTTCAATCGTTCGTCCTTGGGACCAAAAACAATTACTTCTGTTTTATCTTGATTTAATTGAAGAAAATTCTGGCACATCCAGTTATTGATTTCTTCAATGCATTTAGCCAGCCCTTGTATGGGACTATAGTCCCCTGGTGATATAGTTATGTAGAGTTGTGTGTCATCTGCATAATTATGATAACACACTTTGTTGTTTTTCATAATCTGAGCCAGTGGAAGCATGTAGATGTTGAACAGAAGAGGCCCCAGTATTGAAGCTTGGGGAACACCACATGTCATCCTAGTCAGCTCTGATGTGTAATTAGCTACCGACACAAAGTATTGTCGGTCCTTCAAGTAGGATTCAAACCAGTTAAGTCCTGCGCCAGAGAGTCCTACCCAGACTTCAGTCTGTCTAGTAGTATGTCATGATCAACCGTGTCGAATGCAGCACTGAGATCCAGTAATACTAAGACTGAGGTTCTGCCACTGTCTGTGTTTAAGTGGATGTCGTTGAAAACCTTAACAAGAGCAGTTTCAGTACTGTAGTGCTGACGAAAGCCGGACTGGAAGACATCAAAACAGTTATTTTCAGCTAAGAAGTTGTTCAGCTGTTGAAAAACCACCTTTTCCATTATTTTACTTAAGAATGGGAGGTTTGATATTGGTCTATAGTTTTTAATATTTCGGGGTCTAAACTAGCCTTCTTTAGAAGTGGTTTAATAGGCAGTTTTTAGGGCTTGTGGGAAGACACCTGAGAGAAGGGACGTGTTTACAATTTGTAAAAGATCAGCGGTCATGCAGTGTGAAATATTTTTGAAAAAGTGTGTTGGTAGAATATCCAAGCAGCAGGAGGATGTGTTCAGATGTTGTATAATGTCTTCTAGGCTTCTTTGGTTAATTGAGTGAAATTGTGTCATGATATTTGAATGGATGCTATTTAAAGATGGGGACAACACATATCCTGTGGTTGGTGTGGAGCCACCGACTGCTTGTCTAATTCTCTGAATTTTATCAGCAAAATAGGAGGCAGATTGATTGCATGCCCAGGTGGATTGGAGCGTAGCCGTTACCGACACCGGAGGGTTTGTTAGCCTGTCCACGGTAGCAAATAAGGCGCGTGTATTGTTTTTGTTTTTGGTGATGATGTCAGAGAAGAAGGCCTGTCTTGCATTTCCAAATCATAATTGTGAAGTCTCTCTTTATAGATACCACAGTGAACCTGGAGATTAGTTTTTCTCCACCTGCGTTCAGCTTTCCGACTCTCTCTTTTCTCTATTCTGACCAGCGTGGCATTTCTCCAAGGGGATCTTTTCTTACCCGAGACAACCTTCACCTTAGTGGGTGCAATGGCGTCAATAACATTTTTAACTTTAGAATTGAAGCCATCCACAAGCTCATTGACTGAGATGCAAGAGAGGCCTGGTGTGGAGCAGAACTTCTGAATAAATAGTTCACTGGTGTTTTCAGTGATGGAACGCTTTGTCACAACCTTGGTTTGGACATTTGTGTGTAGAGAGATTGCACTCTCAAAGAAAACACAGGAATGATCAGAGAGTGCAACATCCGTCACAGCAACCTTGGAAATGTCCAGACCTTTGTGATGATTAGGTCTAGAGTGTGCCCCTTGTTGTGGGTGGGACCTGTTACATGCTGAGTCAGGTCATAGTTATCAAGGACACCGCATAGCTCTATAGACCCTCTGTCCTGGGGATTATCAACATGGATATTAAAATCACCAACAATGACAACACAATCAAAATTAATACAGATTATAGACAGCAGTTCAGTAAACTCATCAAAGAAGGTTGCACTGTATTTAGGTGGTCTGTAAATGTTGAGGAATAAAACTTGCGTGGAATTGAGAGCCACATATTCAAAGGAAGTAAAATGACCAAAAGACATCTGCTTGCATTGAAGAGACTCATTATATAAAATATAACTCCACCTCCTTTCTTATGCGCTCTTGTTTCACTCATGAAACTGAAGTTGGGAGGTGTTGCTTCAATAAGAACAGCTGCACTGTTATCTTGGTTTAACCAAGTTTCGGTTAAAAACAAAAAATCAAGTTTGTGCCTAATAATGAAATCATTGATTAAAGATGTTTTTCCTGACAGAGACCTGACATTTAATAAAGCTAAGTTGAATGTGTTTAAAACTATATTTGCCCTATTTCTTTGGACAGGCTGACGAGGAATGAATGTTAAATTGGATAAGTTTGCAGATTCACTAATGTTTCTTCGCAGCCTCACCTTGCCTTTTCGATAAGTCAGGACAGGAATTAAGAAGGCTAACTTCATACAGGCCCCGACTGTTCCTGGAGATAATCAGTGGTGTCATTAACC
This sequence comes from Taurulus bubalis, assembly GCF_910589615.1. Taxonomy (NCBI): domain Eukaryota; kingdom Metazoa; phylum Chordata; class Actinopteri; order Perciformes; family Cottidae; genus Taurulus; species Taurulus bubalis. The sequence goes on from NC_136595.1 coordinate 1,681,321, forward strand.
TTGTAGTCCGGACCCAAAAGATATCAACCAATGTCTTTATCAGGTCGTGGAGATAGAGGATGGTTGTGGAGATGTTGTGGAGGCGGGGGAGGGGCACGGCGCTTTAACTTCGGTGTTTGCGTCAAAGCACTTAGAACCAGTGACGGAGGTCTAGCTGGAGGGGTTTCAGCACGGGAAGTGGTTATGCGGAGGGGAGTGAATTTGGTTCCAGCAATGACCATCTCGTTCATGCGGTCAGTGAACTCCATGAGGGGGGAGGATGGGGAGGAGGGAGAGAGTAGAGAGGAGAGGGACCTGGATGAAGTGTGGGGGGTGGAAGTAGGTGCTGGTGAGGGAAGTAAAGACCCGTCCTCTCCGAGAGGGGTATCAATCCTTGATGATGAGGGTGGAGACTCCTCCTCTTGGCTCTCCTTTGGCTTCCTTCCCATGAGGTCTCCACGGCGATGCTGTGTGGTTATCTCTTGTTTAGATTCCTCTTGTCTCCTGTCCTTGGCAGTGGGAACAGACGAGTGACGCAGGAAGAAAAATAAGTTAGAGGTGAAGATTTTTACCCCTGACTTGTTCAGGCAAACTCCATCTGCCTTAAAAAGATGTATACGCTCCCAGAAAATGTAAAACATGTCGATAAAATGTACTGTATGGTCAGTACATGCAGTTGATAAAATGTACTGTATGGTCAGTGCATGCCGTTGATAAAATGTACTGTATGGTCAGTGCATGCAGTTGACAGCCATCTGTTCAGTTCCAACAGCCTGCTGAATCTTTCATCTCCTCTCCTTGCTGGTGGAAGAGGGCCACTGATAAACACCTCAGCATTGACAGAGCTGACTGTGTTTAACAAGTCAATAAAGTCTCGCTTCAGAACTTCAGACTCTTGTTTCACAATATCACAGCTTCCCGTATGCACAATGAGGTTTTTCACCGTGGGATAGTCAGCCATGATATCCAGGATTTTATCTCTCATGTTAGACACCACATCTGTCGGAAAGCAGAGTATTTTGGTATTCTTGCTGCACATCGTTCGGACATCTTTTACAGCATAGTCTCCAACGATCAGAGTCTCAGGCCCAATCTTTTCCTGCGGCCTTTTATGTTCGGTTCTTACCCTGCTTTGTGAAGATAGCTGCTTATCCAGATCATCAGATTTAGGATCCTGCGACAGTGGAGCGAATCTGTTTTTAAGTTGTAGTCTTGGTTGTTGTGGAGTTTCTTTACTGGTTTTACTTTTCCCAGCTGTTTTCTGCTGTGTCCAGCTGCGATTCGGGGTTGAGGAGGAATTTTGCCTGCGTGGTAGTGCAGGCCAGCCAGTCGCATCAGAGATCTCAGGGTGCTGGGCTCTGCCTGTTAGTCGCCCTGGTAGTCGTCCTCCCACATCCCGAGGGTGTGAATGCCTCTTCACCTTTGCACCGAGAGAGTTCCAGGGAGGACTACCATTTGAGGTTTTGTTAACAGCTGCACAGCCCTCCTGTTTCTTATTAGGCCTGGTGGTGCTAGTTAGTTGTGTCTTAGCTTGCATTTGTACAGGATTTGGAGTCCATGGTAAAGTGGTATCATTCTGACACAGTCCATTTACCTCCACGTTCACTTCTATTCGGTGGATTTTTGTTTCCAAAACTGCAATCTTCTGCAGGAGTTTGTAGTAGTTGTCCATGGAGAGGGATGGCATATTGCTGCTCCTTAGCTTTAGCTTAGCTGCTAAGTAGCCTTTAGCTTAGCTGCTAAGTAGCCTATAGCAATTTATCTTTAAACCAGCGGAATTAGGGCAATAGCCAGCTAAATCTATAGAAAAATAGAGTCCTAGTGGTTTTCAAGTGTCCGGGAGCTGCTGCTCAAAGATTCTCACAGAAGAAAAAACAAGAATATCAGAAGGTATTAGCAGAAAAATGCAAACAGAGGCGAGAGCAAGCAGAAAAGCGTCTGCACAGAAAGAAAGCGGAAAGGTAGCCCTCGTAGAAAAAAAGTGATGATATGCATAATTAAAAAAAGGACGTTTTTTTCTGTGTTCTATCAACAACCAATAAACCAGTAACACATATACTGCTATATGAACCACTTAACTAGTCTCACAAGTGTTTTCTGTATATTATACATTTTGAAATTATTCAAATAGCCCTTGTGGTTGAGGAGATATTCTATATTTAGTATGGGGATGCAAACCATTCAAGGTTTTTGTGAAAAATATCTGGGGCTCAACTGGAGTTAAAAAGGTTAGCTCCTCTAAAGAAAGGCATACTTTGAGATGAATACATCAGTTTTTTTGCTTTCTTTTCAGTTTTTGTAAAATGTTTGATGCCTTTTAATATCAAAATCATTGCTCTAAATTATTATCCATGATGATTATGTTTAGCTCAGGTTGTTCTCATGTGTTCGTAGTTATACCTACGAACATAAATGTGCTGTAATTCATAGATAGTTAGACAGTTATTTAAACCCAAACCACGATCTTTTCTTCAACGTGGCTAAGTCGTGTCCTCCGAAGTTCACGATGAAAAGACTGTCTGTATCATGAAAGGGGAAAACAGACCTAAAATGAGACCTTTTCGTAAGACGTAACTACAGAGCATCGCCGCTGACTTACTTATTTGTTTCCAGGACAACATTTGTAGCAGCTGCTGTTTCTAAAATAATCTCCAATAAGCAGCCATGTTTGGGCTGCACTGCTTTATGCTTTAAATGATGACAGTAAGTCATCACTTGGAATTCTGCTGCATGCATAATTTATCAGCTGAAAAGTTAAAACTCAAGCAGAACTCATATTTTAGTGCTCATGTTACAGACATTCTCTTATATCAGTGCGGCTCGCTGATGTGTCTAAAACACAAGTATTTTGTTTTTAAAGCATTTTAAAATGAAAATGCAGTATGGCATGCTCTCGGTGAGTTGGATGGACTTGATGACACAACGTACATCAATAAGGCAACAGAAGAGTTTTCCAAGCCTAAAAGTAAAGTATGAAATAAGTTAGAGTTCAGTCAGAGTGATGTATTACGCCCCGGCCCTCACAACTCACTTGCGGCTATATTTTGTATACAATCGTAATGGTGTCTGAAAGTAATGAGATTAGCTCTGTTGGACTAATTTCATCTCATGTTGGTGATTGCATTAGTGAGCAGGTAATTAATGACGTCTAACAGACCAAGTGAGGCCTGATGCTTTACAGCAGAGCTTTTAAACGGACGGCAGCTGGGAGTCTGGGTCCGTGGCGCCGGACTGACGTCTGGTTAAAGACAAGACGGATTCCAGAGCCGTGGAATATCATGGGAGACGTCACTGCAGCCGCTCAGCATGAAGTCCAGTAATGTGAGGGCGGGGCTGGAGATGAAGCAAATGGAAACGATGGGTGAGGATCGATGAATCATTCATGAGCGTGAGACGGGAACAAAGCAGCAGACAAAGTTAGACTGCACCCCACCCTCACCTTGTCTTCACCCCACCCTCACCCCGTCTTCTCCTTGTCCTCTCCCCGTCCTCACACCGCCTTCACCCCATCTTCAGCCCGTCCTCATTCCATCTTCACCCCATCCTCACCCCACCCTCACCCCGTCCTCTCCCCGTCTTCACCCCGCCCTCACCCTGTCTTCACCCCACCATCACCCCATCTTCACCCCACCATCACCCCGTTTTCACCCCATATTCAGCCTGTCCTCTTCCCGTCTTCACCCCGCCCTCACCCTGTCTTCACCCCACCATCACCCCATCTTCACCCCACCATCACCCCGTTTTCACCCCATATTCAGCCTGTCCTCTTCCCGTCTTCACCCCCGCCCTCAACCCGTCTTCACCCAAACCCCGCCCTCACCCCCACCCTCATCCCGTCCTCACTCCCATCCTCATCCCCGCTCTCACCCCGTCCTCCATCTTCATCCCCACCCTCATCCCATCTTCACCCCATCCTCACCCTGTCTTCACCCCGCCCTAACCCCGTCCTCACCCCATCCTCACCCCACCGTCACCCCGTCCTCTTCCAGTCTTCACCCCGTCCTCACCCCACCATCACCCCGTCTTCACCCCGTCTTCACCCCATCTTCAGCCCGTCCTCTTCCCATCTTCACCTCGCCCTCACCCTGTCTTCACCCCATCTTCAGCCCGTCCTCTTCCCGTCTTCACCCCACCATCACCCCGTCTTCACCCCATCTTCAGCCCGTCCTCTTCCCGTCCTAAGCCCCCCCTCACTCCGTCCTCTCCCCGTCTTCACCCCGTCTTCACCCCACCCTCACCCCGTCCTCTTCACCCCACCCTCACCCCATCCTCACCCCACCCTCACCCCGTCCTCTTCACCCCACCCTCACCCCATCCTCACCCCACCATCGCCCTATCTTCACCCCATCTTCAGCCTGTCCTCTTCCCGTCTTCACCCAAACCCCGCCCTCACCCCCGTCCTCACCCCGCCCTCTTCCCGTCTTCACCCCACCCTCAACCCGTCTTCACCCAAACCTCACCCTCACCCCCGTCTTCACCCCGCCCTCAACCCCACCCTCACCCCGCCCTCACCCCGTCTTCACCGCCGCTCTCATCCCGTCCTCACCCCCATCCTCATCCCCGCTCTCACCCCGTCTTCCATCTTCATCCCCACCCTCATCCCGTCCTCACCCCGCCCCGCCCTCACCCCATTCTCACCCCATCCTCACCCCATCCTCACCCCGGCCCTGCAGCTCCACCAGGCTGATGCTAACGCTGTGATTCTACATAATTGTCTGTGACTGTCGTCTGGTTCACCGTCCCAGTGGGAGGCCTCCTCTGATCCTCTGATCCTCTGCAGAGTCCCCCGCTCACCCTCACCTCAAGTCTCCCATTCTCCCGTCTCCCCTCCAGCCGCTTTTCTTTCTTTCTTTTCCCCCCTTCTGCCTCATCCTCCCTTCAGCTCTGCACACATCCCTCGCCTCCCACTCGTCTGGGCTGACTCGGCAACATCGTGTTCAGAGATGGGTTTGAATCTAAATGGTCTTAATGTGTGGAGCTAGAGTGTCCACTCCCACACGGCCGCGAGGCTTTTAGGGCTTGAGAGCAATCACACACAAAAACATGTAGTTCCTAATACATACAGCATGTTCAGTGTATCAAATATGCATACACCTCCAAGCGATCTGCATTTGTAAATGTTTATCATAATTCATGTGCAGCACCTGATCAGTGAAGACAGAGTAAGAGCCTGTGGTCACGTAAAGCTTTTATTTCAGCAGCCTCAGGGCGCTTCAGCCCAGGACAACTATATCACCTCCACAGCCACTCTGCTCCTAAATGGGAGTTTCAGCCTTTGAGTCATGCGGCCGCATGCACTCTCTCCTCATTGGGAACAATTAAAAAAAGGAAAATAAACCTTAATAAATAGACTTTAGACCGTACTTGTCCCTCTCCAAACACACTCTCTGAACAGAAAAAAGCAACTAATCAACCAAAAGCCGAATGAGCCACAGAACAATTGGCAATGGACCTCTTGATTGTCTGAAAGATGATGTATAGATCGGCGTTAGTTCTCATCAGAGCTGACTGCATGCTTGTGTTTCCATGACATGTTTGTGATGCCGCTGGAGTTTGTTGAGAGTGAAGACAGAAAGAAAGACTCTCAGTAACATAAGCGGTCACACTGCAGACCTTTTACTTGAATTGTTTCAAGATGGCGTAGCAGATGGTGCCTCTGTGTGTAGCCGGTTGTGTTGTGTTCAGAGTCCTGACCTCTCCGAGGCCCGTAAACTAATTCTGCTACACCTGACCACCCAGCGTATTACACTGCTATAAAACAACGATTTATAAATACTATTAATCATTTTATCAGCTGCATCAGGGCCAATCAAAAAAATCAATTATTAAATCGTATTTATTTAAGGACCATTTATTATCATTATGCAACACAGGGATGCACAACGGAGTGCAGTTGTAGCCCGTTAGCGACCCGAGGAGGAGGAATGTGAACAGCAGCAACAGAAAAAGATCTCTGGGCCGCCATCTTGATCCTGATGTTTGCATAGAGGGCCTCCTCTCATCCCACCGTAGTCCTGCCCTCCTGCCCTCCTCCCGGGGCAGTCTGGTCCTGGTGGGCGGGGACCATCTCGAGGTCCGCTGCTCTCGATCCAATAACCCACGCTTCCTTTTCCGATGTTAACGAGGGCATTCTGTCACATGCCTGAAGTGCTCCAGTAATTATTAACATGAAAAAACTACAATTTACGAAAATGTAGTGAAATTCAAGGGAGCTGCCCTGAATTTGGCGCCCTGAAAATGGCGTGGTTGAATTCATAATATTCACTGATAGATGTGCCTCCATATTGCCCAGAATGCCGAGCTAATCAACATTTGTGTGTCACAACGCATCTTGCGGAGAGAGCTCGTTGGGTTTCAAGTTCTCTCTGGGGACATTTCAAGTGCTCTTGTAGGCCACTGGTAGCCACGGTGACCTTAAGCGGCAATTCATTACACACACACACACACACACACACACACACACACACACACATACACACACACAATTATTATGTTTTTATGTTAATTCCCTCTCTGCTGTGCTACCAAGAGCTCTTAAACCACAGATGAGTTCATGGACATCAGGGAAACAACAGTGGATTTATTTCCCACTCTGATTACCTGTTGATTCATTGGACGTTCTGGACAAAGGTGCTGCCCTCCTTCTACCCACATCTCTGCACAGGGAAGATGTTAAGGTGTAGTTAAGGGGAAGGATTGTGGTTATGGCAAATAAACCAAGATTACATGCATTGTTCGGTTGGTGAAGCATCATGGTTACTAACACTAGAACCCCTGTCCCCACCAACCGCCCCCATCAGATGGGTTGTTCCACAGAAGCGCTTTAAAAACACTTGTTGGATAAACAATCTGTCAATCAAACTCTTGCCTAAGCCGGTCTTAAGAGCAAAAACATCTTTTCCCTGGTGTAAAGATGCGGTGTCGTTCTTTGTTCTTCTTTCAATTAATAATTACTCTCCAGTTCTGGTGGAACTGAAGCTGTTGCAGCATCTAAGCTAACCTCTGTTAGCCGCCATTGTTGTTTTGAACCTAAGCCCCGTCCCGAGCTGTCAGTAGCAGGACACTGATTGGTCCGCACATAAACGCATTATTTTAAGCCTGACAAGTTGGATTTTTGTGTAATCTTGTGTTCCCTATGTTTTTCTTTACCACAGTTTTGCTCACCAGTATTTCTACGAGGTTTATCTCCTTTACATGTATGACTTTATAATCACACAAATGTGTTATTTTCTTTCTTGTAAATTTGCAACTAATCTCCATGTATCTGTGTTTTTTTTTCTAGAAATGTTATCATAACATAACTCCATAATTACTTTTGTTTGCCCTAATAAGTTGTAATAACACCTGAGTAATTGTTTTGAGATGTGTTTGCAGTATAGGATATTATAAGCATTGGTCTCAGGAGTTAAAATATAGAAATGATTGCAGCCAAATGGGCAGATGGTTATGGTTAATAGTTTTAATTGGTCTCCTAATGGCACTTCCTCTTCTCCTTCTATGTATAGAGGCAGGTAGTGAATTATATTAGATTTAGTTTACCGTAAATACATTACGAAGAGTTAACAAGATTCAACGGTATCTGTTCTTCAAATCCCACAGTGGAGCCTGAGGAATGTATTGGTGTGAACCCTCCTGAAGGCCCAGCAGGTCCATGTTGGGGTGAATCCTCCTGCAGGTCCATGTTGGGGTGAACCCTCCTGCAGGTCCATGTTGGGGTGAATCCTCCTGCAGGTCCATGTTGGGGTGAACCCTCCTGCAGATCCATGTTGGGGTGAATCCTCCTGCAGATCCATGTTGGGGTGAACCCTCCTGCAGGTCCATGTTGGGGTGAACCCTCCTGCAGATCCATGTTGGGGTGAACCCTCCTGCAGGTCCATGTTGGGGTGAATCCTCCTGCAGGTCCATGTTGGGGTGAACCCTCCTGCAGATCCATGTTGGGGTGAACCCTCCTGCAGGTCCATGTTGGGGTGAATCCTCCTGAAGGCCCAGCAGGTCCATGTTGGTTTTCCTGCCCCCAAACAATCAATGGATGCACTTTTAAGTCTCGCTGTCTTCATTATGAAAAGCCTCTTCACTGGGAGTGCGTCATGTGTCTCCGGGTTTGCAGCCTTTTACCCCTTGGTGCTGTGCTGGAGGCCCAGACCAGCACCAGGTCATGTGCTGACCCGCATCCTAACAATCTGCATCTGAGTGAGTTCCGGATCAGACGGGATTATTTCAATCATCAATCAATGTTTCTTTGGAGTTTCTCCTCTTCGCTCAGGTTGCTGCTTCTTTTGTTCTAACCGCTACAAAGCGTAACAACAGCAGCGCGTTAGATTGCAATCAAGATTTGAGTCACCTTAACCAGAGCAGCGTTACCATGGCAACTGCACTGTATTCATGCTGGACTGTGAGAAATGCCTCATTATTTTTGCCTTACCTCGGCAAATGGAGGTGCTTCTCGTGGCGCACCACCTGAAACACTCAGTGAAGGGAACATTTACATTTTTAGGATAAATCTGAAGGACAAAAAAAAAGGTTTTCCACCGCCACGCTCAGCTAGTTAGCCGCATCATCAGGCATCCCAGGTGAAAACCTGGGGCCCTGTGGGTGCTGACACTGGGGACCACTGATCATCACCATCATCATCATCATCATCATCAGTGAAGATCACCCCTACTGTTCCATGCAGGCTCTCCATGTCTGGCTGATAACTGGATGGGAGTCTGGGAACAGGAGTCTGCCAACTGCAGCGGAAACTTTTAATGAGCCTGAACTATATTGAGATCCTAATTCACACTCTCAGCCAGGTAGAAACACACACACACTTGAAGATGCATATAGAAGAGGCACTATACTGCAGTGCTATTTTTGCACTCTTACTGAAACACACTATAAAAACTCCCAAACACACACACATGTGCAGGTGTGCCTTCCTGCTACGTTGGGGACTGATGAACAAGAGCAGCTCTTTTCAGGGCTAAAGCAATTATTCAGAAATGTCCTCTCCCATCATGGCTGTGCCGTAGTAATTACCACACCGACTAAACTGGAAGTGCGTCTGCAGCGCTGCAGAATCGAGTAACGGACACACTGACTGCTGCTGCAGAGGAGATAAATATACCTTCATATACGTATACAGTACTACCGAAAGAGACGACCTCTCACATGCTGGTAAACGTACCACATGTACCACGTCTCATTTGAACTTTTTATGTTCAATATAAATGTAAAAAGTATAAAATAGTGATTCTTACTCAGTAAGTCTTCCCCAGGAGTTCTGTTTTGCTTTTGCAAGACAAGAGACCAGTCAAGACCAGACCAGTGCAAGTCCCACACTGCATGACACACTTACGGTAACATGTTGAACGACAACACTGAATGATTCACATTTCCCATGAAAACCTCTGAAGATTCCTCTTCATGCCGCTCTGTTCTTGCTGTATATGTATGGATCTATAATGAGTAATGTCTTGATGAATTAATCAAAAATTGCAGAGAGGATTTTTTGTCTTGACATTTTGCTTCTTTTTTTCGCCAAGCTGCTTCCAGGGGAGCGTCCATACTCCTAATGTAGAGCGACGGATTGTAATGCTAACGGGTTTATTCACCGACACAATGAGAGGCAGGATATGAACAGAACTTTCCTTGAAAGTGATCATTACAGGGACCTGCTTCACGCAGTGATCAGAAGATTACCGAGGATGTGATGTATGCATGAAAACTGGAGATGAACTTGGACAACAAACACTAAATTCTGACTCAAAATACGAGTTTGTGTGCAGCTGCACAGGGCCGGTGCTGTAAACTACAATCGCTTGTCTCTCTCCGTCTGAATGATAGTCTCTCTCTAAAATGCAGAGGCGACTGGCATGTGAGAGTTGGCTGTTGAAAACAACTCTTTTCATCTTCAGACGCCAATCAAACTAACAAAGAGACCCTGCTGTGATGGTGGGCGATGCATCCGATTGTTTACCTCTCTCTCTTTGCTCTTACAGTTTAGAAACATTTTCTTCATCATCCCTGACTCACACACACACACACACACACACACACTCACACACATACTTTATATTGAGACCTTCAGCTTTGTAGAAGGTATTGCAGAAAAACATTATCATCTTCTTCGGCACCGTCTACGCCACTAATTAATGTCTGCAGTGTACGATATCTCCTCTCATCCAGACCGCCTGTAGTTTGGGACCGCTCTGACGCTAACAGCCGATTCGCCTGTCCTCTATCGTAATTACACTCCACCACTGTGTCATTGCCCTGCACGCCTCATGGGGTGAAGCGTGAGCACGACTGTGCAGTTGAGTTGGGTTGAGACTTCGTGGTGAACAGTCAGCGGCTGAAAACTGATGCTGCATTCACACCAAAAGAGTTGCGGATTTGACGCGCGAGTAGATTGAATGTACAGGTGCGACTGTTTGCGAAAAAGCGAATTTTCCGGCGGGCGCCGTGTTTGACGCAGGGCGAAATCGGACAGTTGACATTTCCTAACTCTGGCGAAAAAGTTGCGTGGCGTAAGGTAATCAGCGTTGAGAAGCTCCGCCCGTCATCACTCGTCCTGTTGCTGAATTAAACTGCTGCTCCTGAAGTAGCGCTGGTAGCGGCTTCATTCAGACGCTGTTGTGGGACTAAGGATAATATTATGAACCCAGACACCATGGAGTTTGATGTTCACGTATGTGAAGTTTACACAACAAGTAGAAAGCAGAACTAGAGGTTATTTCCATGCTGGATGGAGGAAATGATAGCTTATGTACACTACACGATGCTGACGCTTTGAAAATATTCACTCCGTCGTGATAATTCTGCACAGAAATATGGTTCAACGTCTCCAAGATTCAGTAGAACTTCCTCTGCCTTCTGTCCGCGAGATCGTATGAGATTCACACAGCAAGCTACAGCATTCTACACACCAATGTGTACACAGCTTCACTGTGAGAGAGAAAAGAGAGAGCAGGGACGCTGAGCGAAGCTATACTGGAGAACATTTACTGAACTTTGCAATAGCATATTTACGTTAGTAATGGGACCTGTAGCCAGATAGAGCTGCTGCTAACACGAAGCTAGCGGTAGTGAGCTAACGAAAGTCTTCACTCTGCTATGAAACTCCAGCGATCAGTCAGCTGTAGCGTCCAATCACATGACTGATGAACATTGAGGGCGCGTGTCGTTAAAACACTTCCTGGAAGGTCGCTCTCGTGAGAACATATGGAAGAACAAATCAAATATATTACATAAAAGGAAAAAAGGTAACTATTTAATGCTAACAATCTAGACTAGGGGTCTAGTCGCCTCTGTATCCAGACCTGGACCTATTACCTACATGTAATTGAGAATTATAAAATCAAAAAATATGTGAAGAATATAATAGTTTAATTGTTTTGCTTTACCTCTGAATGAACTGGATTCAAAGCTGCAGAGCAAGGATGATTCAGTTCAATTCATTGTTCCATAATTCAGCATTTCTTTTTCAGAGTCACATTTTTCAAACGGTTTCTGTTATGCATTTTATTTTTTAATGCAGCTCTAATTTACTTGACATTAATAACATTTATTTATTAGAGCATGTATTATTTATAATTTTAGTTTAATTTGAAAACTTTCAATAAATATTGTTGAGGTAGTCAGTTGTTAATATAACTGCTAGGCTACTTCAATATATATGACACTAAATCAGAGCGCCAGTTTGACATTATTGAGATGTTCCGGATTTCTGGATGAAGAACTTCTCTAACTGTACCGGGTACTAGTTCCGGGTACAGGAACCCAAAACCACGACGCAGAGACGGATGGACCAGGACAGGACAGACCGGGAGATCAGTTATGAAGGCAAACAATCCAAAAAGGACGGGCAGAGAACCCGTAGTGGAGAACCGGCAGATATGGGACGGTACTCTGGAATACCACCGGAGAGCTTGGCTGTAACACAAGACAATCTGGCAGAGAACAGGGGCGAGGGAGGGACTGAGGAGATGTGCTGCAGGTGAGGGGGAGGAGGACCAGGTGAGGTGGAGGACCAGGTGAGGGGGAGGAGGACCAGGTCAGGGTGGAGGACCAGGTGAAGTGGAGGAGGACCAGGTGAGTAGGGAGGAGGACCTGGTGAGGTGGAGGACCAGGTGAGGAGGAGGAGGAGCTGGTGAGGTGGAGGACCAGGTGAGGAGGACCAGAGGAGGACCAGGTGAGGATCAGGTGAGGAAAACCAGGTGAGGTGGAGGACCAGGTGAGGAGGAGGACCTGGTGAGGAGGAGGAGGACCAGGTGAGGTGGAGCACCAGGTGAGGAGGAGGACCAGGTGAGGTGGGAGGAGGACCAGGTGAGGATCAGGTGAGGAGGAAAACCAGGTGAGGTGGAGGACCAGGGGAGGTGGAGGAGGACCAGGTGAGGAGGAGGAGGACCAGGTGAGGTGGAGCACCAGGTGAGGAGGAGGACCAGGTGAGGTGGGAGGAGGACCAGGTGAGGGCAGGAGGACCAGGTGAGGTGGAGGACCAGGTGAAGTGGGTGGGTCCGAATGACAGTAGAGTTAGTAAACAGGTGTGGTGTGTGGCACTAACTTGTTGAATGTGAATTGAAGGCCCGTTCTAGACCATTAGGCAGCGTATCGTTAATTATTCACTGTAAATCCATTTGGATAAAAATTTTAAAATTATAATTTTAGTCGCCTTCATTTTATTCCATATGTATGGCATAGTGCAGTTTAGCTGATTTTTGTATTCAGAAGAAGCATGCACTGCTCACACACAACACACACACACACACACACACACACACACACACACACGTGCATACGTCTCACAGTGACAGGCACATACATTAATTAATGCTGCAAAACAACCCATGGCCGTGTGTGTGTGTGTGTGTGTGTGTGTGTGTGTGTGTGTGTGTGTGTGTGTGTGCAGCAGGGGAGATGGATCATGGCTGGTAGAACATTTCAAATGACACGCGCACCACGACCTCAAACGCCTCACTGGCGCCCGAGCAGACCGTACAATGGTTACACGTGTGGTGTCACGTGACATTAACGTGTTCACATGACCAGCTGTGCCAGAACGACGCCACACTTTCCCTCTGAGGTGTCGGCTCCTTTTACAAAGTGCCCTTTGATTACATAAAGATGGTTATACTTTCAACAAGTTTTCTGATGTACAAAATAAAACTATTTCAATGCATTTAAGCAAGAGAGTTTATCAGTATGCATGCGTGTGTGTGTGTGTGTGTGTGTGTGTGTGTGTGTGTGTGTGTGTGTGTGTGTCTCAGTCCTCTGGAGAAGTGCCAAATGAGATCAACTGCAGTAGAATTCCTCCGCTTTCAGAGACACAAACACATCAATTACAGCCCACCCCGGCTCTCCCTCTGATCCCTGCCATCCCTCCCTCTTCCCCTCGACTCGGCTCCTCTTCTGTCATCTCCCTCTGCCGCCATTTCCACCAAAGGATCCGGAGGGAATTAAGCAAACATATGCAAAGTGCTCTAACGTATATATATGGTCCAGCCGCTCTTTTCTAGGAGCTTTGCATATGTAAATTAAACATGTAAATACAAGGGTGGGCCGGCGTCTGGGTGCTGAAACACGACCGCCGGGAGTATCGCACACTTTCATCTTCAGTTTAAACCTCTTACCATTGTGTGTGAATGCTTGTGTGTTTACTCTTTATATTTAAAAGAACACAGTGTACACCCAATAAGCATCAATGTGCAATTAGAGGTAATTAGTGAGCAGCGTTTCATTGTGTCCACGTTAGCGTCGGCATGCAGGAGAGCCTCGGTCCCCGATGGCCTCATTCTTCACAGGAGAAATATTAGCAAAGCTCATGATTGGCAGTTGAAAATGTTAGCGTGCCCTTCATAACGCTCAGCCTGATATTAACACGGCTTCTGATGGAGGAACCACACTCGTGTCCAATTACATAGGCGCGTATTTCTACACATCCTGTATGCTAATAAATGCCCTGGATTCATGACTGCTTAGTCTCAAGGGACACAAACACACACACACAGACACACACAGAATGAGACGCAGCAGAGCTGAGGAGACGGGTTGTGTGCCGGCCACCCACACATTGAGAGGAGACAGAGCTGACGGCTGATGGATATTTGGGCCGAGAAAGAAGAGGGAATTATAATAACAGTATATATTCAAGTTCTTTATTATCATATGCACAACAGTTGCAGAGAAGCAGTCATTGGCAATGCTCATTTTGGATCTCATGCTCCCTCCAACCGTGCACATTAAATATGTATTAACAAAGAACATTCAAGTCAAAGCATTATGATAATCTGAGATATGGATAGTGCAAGTAAAAATATAGGGCTAAAATTTAAGCAAGGATATAATGTAAAATAAATGAATCGATAGAAATGTGTGGTATACAGGATTGCAAGTAAAAAACTGAATATAAAAAGGGCACTTAACGAATGTAGATGTATAATGAGAAGTAAATAAACAGTGTAAGTAGTAAGTAAAGTCACAATATGGTAAGTATCAAAGTCTGGGATGAAGATGTCCCTGAAGACAACGTGATACTTCCTGTGCCTGCGAGTAAAGGGTCCTCATGTGAAGTTTGTTATCAGAGGTTTACTGCCAAAGTGTTAGCATAGCATAGCTAGCGTAGCGATCTACTGTGCAACGCATCCTCCAAGCAGACGGCATAAACTGAACTGCCGTGGTGTCTGCAGCTGTCCGTGTATCCAGAGGATAATCTGGGCTGGAGCCTGGTGCTGCAGGACTGGATGCTTAAATTCAGTTCAGTTTATTTTATATAACCCAAAATCACAAATACAAATTATCCTCGCAGGGCTTTACAGTCTGAACACATAACATCCTGTCCCGGGACCTCACATCAGATCAGGAAAAACTCCCCAAATAAAGACAGTAAAAACCCTTTCACAGGGAAAACAGGGAAGAAGCCTAGTGGGGTGATATGGTACTATGAGCTCTCTAGTGGGGTAATATGGTACTATGATCTCTCTAGTGGGGTAATATGGTACTATGAGCTCTCTAGTGGGGTAATATGGTACTATGATCTCTCTAGTGGGGTAATATGGCACTATAAGATCTCTAGTGGGGTAATATGGTACTATGAGCTCTCTAGTGGGGTAATATGGTACTATGATCTCTCTAGTGGGGTAATATGGTACTATGAGCTCTCTAGTGGGGTAATATGGTACTATGATCTCTCTAGTGGGGTAATATGGCACTATAAGATCTCTAGTGGGGTAATATGGTACTATGAGCTCTCTAGTGGGGTAATATGGTACTATGATCTCTCTAGTGGGGTAATATGGTACTATAAGATCTCTAGTGGGGTAATATGGTACTATGAGCTCTCTAGTGGGGTAATATGGTACTATGAGCTCTCTAGTGGGGTAATATGGCACTATAAGATCTCTAGTGGGGTAATATGGTACTATGAGCTCTCTAGTGGGGTAATATGGTACTATGATCTCTCTAGTGGGGTAATATGGCACTATAAGATCTCTAGTGGGGTAATATGGTACTATGAGCTCTCTAGTGGGGTAATATGGTACTATTAGTTCTCTAGTGGGGAAATATGGTACTATGAGCTCTCTAGTGGGGTAATATGGTACTATTAGTTCTCTAGTGGGGTAATATGGTACTATGAGCTCTCTAGTGGGGTAATATGGCACTATAAGATCTCTAGTGGGGTAATATGGTACTATGAGCTCTCTAGTGGGGTAATATGGTACTATGAGTTCTCTAGTGGGGTAATATGGTACTATGAGTTCTCTAGTGGGGTAATATGGTACTATGAGTTCTCTAGTGGGGTAATATGGTACTATAAGCTCTCTATGGGGTAATATGGTACTATGAGCTCTCTAGTGGGGTAATATGGCACTATAAGATCTCTAGTGGGGTAATATGGTACTATGAGCTCTCTAGTGGGGTAATATGGTACTATGAGCTCTCTAGTGGGGTAATATGGTACTATGAGCTCTCTAGTGGGGTAATATGGTACTATGAGTTCTCTAGTGGGGTAATATGGTACTATGATCTCTCTAGTGGGGTAATATGGTACTATGAGCTCTCTAGTGGGGTAATATGGTACTATGATCTCTCTAGTGGGGTAATATGGCACTATAAGATCTCTAGTGGGGTAATATGGTACTATGAGCTCTCTAGTGGGGTAATATGGTACTATGATCTCTCTAGTGGGGTAATATGGTACTATAAGATCTCTAGTGGGGTAATATGGTACTATGAGCTCTCTAGTGGGGTAATATGGTACTATGAGCTCTCTAGTGGGGTAATATGGCACTATAAGATCTCTAGTGGGGTAATATGGTACTATGAGCTCTCTAGTGGGGTAATATGGTACTATGATCTCTCTAGTGGGGTAATATGGCACTATAAGATCTCTAGTGGGGTAATATGGTACTATGAGCTCTCTAGTGGGGTAATATGGTACTATTAGTTCTCTAGTGGGGAAATATGGTACTATGAGCTCTCTAGTGGGGTAATATGGTACTATTAGTTCTCTAGTGGGGTAATATGGTACTATGAGCTCTCTAGTGGGGTAATATGGCACTATAAGATCTCTAGTGGGGTAATATGGTACTATGAGCTCTCTAGTGGGGTAATATGGTACTATGAGTTCTCTAGTGGGGTAATATGGTACTATGAGTTCTCTAGTGGGGTAATATGGTACTATGAGTTCTCTAGTGGGGTAATATGGTACTATAAGCTCTCTATGGGGTAATATGGTACTATGAGCTCTCTAGTGGGGTAATATGGCACTATAAGATCTCTAGTGGGGTAATATGGTACTATGAGCTCTCTAGTGGGGTAATATGGTACTATGAGCTCTCTAGTGGGGTAATATGGTACTATGAGCTCTCTAGTGGGGTAATATGGTACTATGAGTTCTCTAGTGGGGTAATATGGTACTATGAGTTCTCTAGTGGGGTAATATGGTACTATGAGCTCTCTAGTGGGGTAATATGGTACTATGAGCGCTCTAGTGGGGTAATATGGTACTATGAGTTCTCTAGTGGGGTAATATGGTACTATGAGCTCTGTAGTGGGGTAACATGGTACTATGAGCTCTGTAGTGGGGTAATATGGTACTATGAGCTCTGTAGTGGGGTAATATGGTACTAGCCAGTGGAGAGCAGCTAGTACAGGAGTAACGGGATCTCTCTTCCGCGTCCTCGTTAGTACCGTCTGCCAGGCAGCAGCAGGCAGAATAGTTTGTAGCTGGGGTGATTGGGGTCCCTAATGATTCTGTTGGCTCTCTTTCTACAGGCTGGATGTGGAGGTCCTCCATGAATGGCAACTCCGTCCCAATGAGCTGTGCAGTCTCACCTCTGTAGAGCTTAATGATTGAGGCCAGTGCATCTGCCATACCAGGTGGTGAGGCAGCCGCTCAAATACTCTAGAATAGATACACCTCCAATTGAACCTCTCAACATGAGGAGGGAGATGATCAGCTGTGTTGGTGATGGGGTCTGTGTGGGGAGACCAGGTTGGCTGATGTGAACCAATAGCATACATATCAACAGTGCAGCTGCATAGAGACTCATTTTAGCCGCTTGTATCCAAGAGCTCATTATTTTGGTCACCACCCAAAGATCATGACTACTAAGGAGGACTTAAGAAGCGTTTGGTCATATTAGGGTCTCCAATCAATATAGAATTTGTTGTTGTTTTTATTAACTTGGTAGTCTCCTCGGTTCCCACCAATTAATACATCTGCCAAATATATCAGTCACTGAAATATTTTTTATTTGTATCTGGTTGTTAGTTGTACGTGTCGTCAAAAGTTTAATTAACTTTTCATTTATGAAATGGAAATGGATAATGTGGTTTTATGTGTACGAGACATTACGGTCATCAAGAACTCCGTAGCAACAGCCAGAATTGAGACTTAATTAATTAATCAACTTTCCTCTTTTGAAGGGTTTCCCAAGGTGGATTTAAATATAAAACTGATTACCTCTGATTGCTGGAGTTGAGTGCAATCACTTTTCTTCATCTTTTATGTATTTAAGATGCATATTTATGGGGCCCTGTGAGGCTTATTAATTATTTTTGCATATTTTGCTATCATTAGATGCATTTATGCTCCAAACTCATTACAACTGCTTTGTACTGCTGTATTACATGTTGTGACAGTGAAGAACACTCCCTGAAAGACCACCAAACACCCAACAGGAGAAACCTGAACTCAAGTTAGAACACCATGTGACAGGAAACTGTCACTGTCATGATACGCTGATTTGACCTAAAGGTGCAACATGTACCACCTCCTGCTCCAAAGAAATGGGTCATTTCCAATATATATATATATATATACACACACACACACACACACATATATATATATATATATATATATATATATATATATATATATATATATATATATATATATATATATATTTTGTCATCAGTTTAAAAAACAACAACTACTAAAAACAACAACTACTGACTAATAGCTGGAAAAAATACGACTGCTGAAACTCTGAGAGAGAAAAACCTTTTTGCACTTCTGCTCAACCCAACAATCAGTCAAAACATCTTCACTATACAATAACGAGGCTCTTAAAACAGTAACAAATACATATATTCACATATATATTGGCAAGTATATATGCATTCATTCACAAGCCATAAAGGTTGCAAGAGTCTATAAAAACACTTTGCAAAGTAAATACACCTTTTGACCCGACTGTGTCCACGATACCAGAGGCCTACTCCCACTACTGTCTGAATCGGACGTGATAATATAACTCGTTAGGTTCTGTAGATATTCTTCATTTCATTATTCTTATGTCTATGACAGTTCAGGTTGTGAGAGGTCAGTTTAACAAATATTGTCTGGAAGAAAGTGTCTGAGAAACGTCCGGTGGTCTGTTCCTCAAGGTTCCTCAAGGTTCCACACTCTGCACTACAACACTCACACATGTTATCAGTATATTGACATTAGGGAAGCAGACTGGTCGTTGCACGTTCCAGCCTCGTGAGAAAAGATGAGGACACGATTCTCCTGAAATGTTAGATGTTCATGACGGAAAACCGTGTATTAAAGAGCCGAACTTCTGGCTGTTTGGGGTGTTTTGGACAGTCTCCCTGCGGGATTGTTGCCTTCTAATTGTGAAGAGAAAAAAAAGCTTAGCTGGGACTTGAACTACTGATCCTCTGATTGCTAGACAGGCATGCTAACCATTGTGCCACAGTCACCATTGATTGCAGGACTGACATTACTAAACATATTGCCCAACTGTGAGGGAATCTGCAGAGGAGAGCCCAGGCAGGTAAACAGTGGGCTGACGTCTGAATGGTTGGTCTTTATGTTTCTAGTTTATGTAGAAAGACCTTAAAATAGAGTTTATCATCCAAAAACCTTCACCAATGATTTAAACATAGATAAATATTGTGGTTATGTATGCATTATCATGCTGTGATTTTACTGGTCCGGCCCTCTTGAGATCAACATGGGCAGCATGTGACCCCTTCACTAAAGTTAGTTTGACACCCCTGATCTAGAGGTAGATATATTGCAGTAAAGACACAGAACTTTTGTTCGTCTATCAAATTGCAATCAGGTGGACAAACCTGCCGAGACTAATCAGGTGCAACTGCTTCAACTTACTATTTTTCACAATTAATAAGAAAAAGAAAAGTTCTAACTACCCATATCATTAAGAAGATGTTCTCCCTTGAAGATCTCTAAAGCTGTGTTTCGCTTATTAAATGTAATTAGATAAAAGAAATGTAATTAATAAGATGAGTTAATTAATATTAAAAAGTGGTCACACAATATTTAGATGTAGAACCTTTAGAGAAGAGAGCAGGATCACATAAAAAGAGCATTGAGGACAGAGATGGGATCTGATTCACTACAGGTCTCAGTGATCGATCGTCTCCCTTCATGATCCCTTCACAGTAATTCATTGAGCTGCATGTGGAAAACCTGTTTTTAAGTTAGGAAGAGTGAGTCAGTCAGGAGAAAGAGAGAATGTCTGAGGGAACAACACAAGCAGAGGACAGGCAGACAAATCAGTGAGATGTCGACCAACTGGACAACAGGTCAGGGGGTTGCTACAGCTCTACTATAGTCTAGATATACTGTTATCCCAAAAATAACTCGTAATAAAATGATGACATTTAAAGACCATATCACCTCTCGTTTCAAGACACAAAGATCAGTAGTTTACAGACCCTACAATGTGATCAAGAAGTGTATGTGTAATGCTCTACGATACCTCATATTAGTACAGAGCTCTACAGTGCCTCATATTAATACAGAGCTCTACGATACCTCATATTAATACAGAGCTCTACAGTGCCTCATATTAATACAGAGCTCTACGATACCTCATATTAATACAGAGCTCTACAGTACCTCATATTAATACAGAGCTCTACAGTGCCTCATATTAGTACAGAGCTCTACAGTGCCTCATATTAATACAGAGCTCTACGATACCTCATATTAGTACAGAGCTCTACAGTGCCTCATATTAGTACAGAGCTCTACAGTACCTCATATTAATACAGAGCTCTACAGTGCCTCATATTAGTACAGAGCTCTACAGTACCTCATATTAATACAGAGCTCTACAGTGCCTCATATTAGTACAGAGCTCTACAGTACCTCATATTAATACAGAGCTCTACAGTGCCTCATATTAGTACAGAGCTCTACAGTGCCTCATATTAATACAGAGCTCTACGATACCTCATATTAATACAGAGCTCTACGATACCTCATATTAGTACAGAGCTCTACAGTGCCTCATATTAATACAGAGCTCTACGATACCTCATTAATAGAGCTCTACGATACCTCATTAATAGAGCTCTACAATACCTCATATTTGAGGATGAGTATGTGATACTCAAATGTTTGTGGATAAACAATAGCGTACAAACTACATGACGTTATTTTGAGTGTTAATGGAGCTGCTACACGGTATTTGCTTGTCGCCTTGCGGAGATAACATGAATTAAAAAATTAAGCATATCTGCATCATCATGTAATTATTTCAGTTATCCATCCATCCATCCATTATCAGCCGCTTATCCGGGGTCGGGTCGCGGTGGCAGCAGGTCCAGCAGGCCGACCCAGGCTTCCCTCTCACAAGCAACACTTTCCAGCCCATTCTGGGGGATCCCGAGGCGTTCCAAGGCCAGCCGGGAGATATAATCCCTCCAGCGTGTCCTCGGTCTTCCCCGGGGTCTCCTACCAGTTGGGCGTGCCTGGAAAATCTCTAATGGGAGGCGTCCAGGAGGCATCCTGACTAGATGCCCGAACCACCTCAGCTGACTCCTTTCGACACGAAGGAGCAGCGGCTCGACTCTAATTTCAATTTCAGTTATTTATCTGTTTATTGCAATTAAATCACAGCAAAATGTGTTTATTTTGGGTTAATACAGCTGTAGCAAACCAGCCGACGTCTGAACGCAGCATAAGAAAATGAATGCAGAATTCAAACTAACACCTTCTCATCCCAACTTAGGGCCCTTTGCATCACGCTCTAATGGATCGCCCAGGGAGTCAAACTGTAGTGGCAGAGAACAGGCGGTTAACGTGAATTCAAACAAAAACCCTTCCTTAAGTTTAGGCAACAACACCACAGAGTTAGATTTAGGAGAATACATCATTACGTGATAATTACGTGAGCTAAGTAAAACATACTAACATAAGTGTGGTTGATGCAGAACTTAAAAATATCTCTCATACTATGTCATCACACTTCTCTGAGCATAACGTCAGGACGGGGATGGGTTCACATTGTAGTTACTTGAAAGCCTGGTGCGTCTCATGCAGACACTAAAGGTTGCCTTGTGCATTAATATCTGAAGGCGCTCCTTATTGGAACTACCGTAAAAGTCGGGTTACAAGCCGCTACTACCTTCGGTCAGTGTCCCCGTTAGCGCCCCGCTGTAGCCAGCTGGGGCTCATGCTAGCGCTCTGTTACTTCCCCGCTAACTTCCGCTAGCTCCCCGAAAACCACCGAAGGTAGCGGGACCAGGCTCGACACCCGACTTGGGCAGAGGGGACGCGGGCAGTAGCAGCAGCAGCGGCCGGTAGCAGGAGCGGCTTGTAACCCGACTTTTACGGTATTGAATCAGGTCATGTTTTTGATAATTTTTCTCGTTCTCCATTTCCTTCTCAGACTTATTCACTGGTATCTGAACGCATGCAGATCCACAAAAGCCACCAGTGCGACAACAAAATCCCGTAATGGGCCTCCCATTGAACAGAGTGGGTCAACCCAATGACATTCTCCTACAAGTACCCTTCACTGATCTGCTCCTTCAGTCCCCTTCTGGTTAGAGGGGCCCTCAGACAGGGGCCCTCAAGCAAAGTCAAGCAGAACTAACAATCGTTCACAGCTGAAACTAAAGCCTCTCCCTCTCCTCTTCACTAAAGATGACACAGTGTCTTTAAGTCAGAATACATGTTAGCTCAAGTAGAAGTTTGTATCTTTCAAAAGTGCAACAATTTTAGCTTATGCCAATGGCGTCCAAAATCTAGCACATTATTTTCATCAAATGCAAATTTTATAAAATATCACATTTGAATGAATTAGCCTTAAGGGGCCTGGGAACAAGAACAACACATTATAGACGACCAATACTACTATGAAGAATTGGTATTCTTAAATGCTATTTGAATGAGTCCTCGCTAGGATTGACGCATTAGATGGGCAGCTATGCCAATGCTTGATGCCACCATTACCTGCTGTCTTTTATAAGGCGTTCAGGTTTGGGCGAGGTGACATGTTTCGGCCATCACCTGCTGTTCTCGTCAAACATGGTCGTCGCTACATTTGGTAATGTGACTGCTTAAGGCAAGCCTTTTCCTTCTGACGTCTGCACGGTGCATATTTAATATAATAGTCTGAAGGGAGTCTCTGTGCTTTCGCTCACATGGTTCCATCTGGACCCTACTGCTACTATCATTATTATTATTAGTTGCATTGCAATTAGTATTGCTTATACCATTACTGCTTTCATTATCATTCTATTATATCCATTGTTGTTGTTATTATTGGTAGTTGTAAGTCTTCATTCTACTACCTTCATATAATCAGCAATCATAGCCATGTCCGTCCGTCAGTCTTCTGTCCAGCCAGAAATACTTGGACAACTACTAAATAAATTACCACTATATTTTCTACAGACTTCAATGGTTTCCTCCTGACTTTGGAGATCCACTGACATTTAATCTGGCGCCATCATCAGATCAAAGTTTTTACTCAATCAGTGAATCAGTTTCCCTGTAGCGCCACCATAAGGTTGACATTTGTGCTTTTAGGTCAAATGTTTCAACAACCTATGGATGGATGTGCCCCTCAGGATGAATTAAAATAACCTTGGTGATCCTCTGACTTGTCATGGAGTAGATCAGACATAATGAATGCATCCAGATTTAAGAGTTGCTGATGTTAGCATGTGTCTGCTCGTCTTATTTATAAAATCTGAAAAGAAACAGTTTATTAAAAATGCAGCATTTCACTCATGGACCTTTGTTCGGTATCAAACTTGATGAAAGAAAAAAGGATTCAAGGAATATTTATTTGCATTCTGCGACACAGCGTTGCAAACCGAAATGCAGTTGTAGCCCATTCCATTTATGCTCCACAAATTAAACATGTCAAAACGAAACCGAAGCAATACAGTAGTGAATCCCTGGAGGGCTTTTTCTGAATTGGCATGAAGAGGAATGTAAACAGCAACAACAAAAACAGGAGAAGATACAATCTCATTTAGATGTTTGTTCTCAGTTATTGATGCCGTTACTGCCTCAGGTGTGTGATTTCACTTTATGCACAATAGTCTATGACTGGAGATGCATTTTCAATAAACTTCAGACTTTCTTCTGCGTGCACTGAATTAGAAGTTTATATTTGTAAAATGTAATCAACCACAACAAGGTTGCCAAAGCTCTCAATATTCCTGTTAAGACACGATCTCAGTGTCTTTCATCCTCCGGGTACTAATGTTAATAATCTGTATGAATACTGTAATTTGTTGTGCATCATTGTGAGGATGTAGAACCGCAAAATAATTAGATTATTTTAGAAACTTCCTCTTCTTCCACCCGTTCATGTTGTAATTAACAGCGCGGCCCTGTGGGGCTTCGTTAGTGTTTTAGACCTTTAAGTGACAAATATGGATGATAAAAATGAAGGCAAAGCCGTCTTCATATTTTGCAAGTCAATAGTGAAGTTACAGAAGAACAATCTTAAAATAGGCCCCTCAGAGAAAAGCTCACCGTGGAATGAGAGAGCTATATTCTCTATATATTTATCCTTTCGAGACACGGCTATATGAAAAATATGGTCTCAATTTGAAACATTAACAACAGTGCTGTGAGACGGAAGCTGACAATTATCTCCACCTCGGTGTCATTGTTCATCGTAGTTGAACCAAAGTAGCAGTGTGATGCGATGAGCCGGCCTGGCACGTCTGGTCCTCACCGAGCGGCTGGCCTGGGAGCCCGGAGCAGATTTCACAGGCAAATAGCTGGAACATGCTCTAATTGAATTCCAGGTTAATAAGAGGGAACCAATTTCGGCCTCAATCCCCAGGTTGTAGGAACGAGCTCGTACATCAGATCTGCTTGTTTACTGTGAGGCGCCACATGACACGATGTATTGCACAAGTTCAAACATCCAGGCACAAGAATCCTGCAGTCGTCCACTCTTGCACCGTGACCAGCAAACACTCTCAGTACAATCAGCCTGATCCTCATTCTGTCATAGTAGAACATGTACTATTGAGTCAAAACATTCATAATCATTCACAAACAAATGCCAACGTATGTAACTCGTGAAACACAATATACAAATGAATGCAGATGCTTCAAAATCTATATTTATGTGCCTCTGATTTATGGGCCAATTTTGAATGTTGTATTTACAACCTTTGTTACGGGGTAAGGTATGAAAAAGGACCCAAATGCCAGAGCAACAGCTCAGAAAGAATATTTATTTACAAAAACTAAGGACAAGCCTCCAACAGGACAAGGAGGAGTCAAACAGGAATCAAAAAACCAGATCCGACAGGACAAACACGGTCTACTCACAGTAACACACAGTACGATCCCACACTGGGGCACAAGACAAACAGGGTTTAAATACACAAGGAAGGGGCAGGTGATTAGACACAGCTGGAAACAATTAGCAGACAATCAGACAATCAATTTTAAATAGAAATCTGAATATCAGATTTGTGTTGATCCTTTTGGGACTTTTACAGTGCGGTTGTGTCTCACGTTAAATTCACAAGTAAAGGGCAAACCTTTGATTTAACATTCGGACAAGTACTGGCCCATTACCACTTACTTTGTTTTAATGATGCATCCTGTCCCAGATGTCCCTCTTGTCTGTCCTCAGAATGAGCAGCGGTCACTCCTTCCCTTCAGAGAGTCAATGGTTGCTTCCTGCTTTGTGTGCAGAAGAGGACACATACGGGCTTTTCCCCATGAACCCAACGTCTCGGCCAGACTGTATTGAGTTCCAGTCGGTTGGGCAAGAGCCAAATGCACTTTTGGATTGCTGTAACAAAAGTCCCTTGACGCACCTGTGGTGCACTGGGGCTCAAAGGTCACTCGTGAAGAAGACCCCGAGACACTCGAACTCCTTTTGCGATCGGCACTCTGCCCCCACCTGGAGGGAGCAATGCACCGGTTTCCAGCAGAGCCCCATGGCCTCAGATTTGGAGGCGCACACTCAGCTGCAACGGCAACAGGACCACATTGTAACAGGGTTGTGTGAAGGACCCAGATGCAGTACGACAAACTATATTCCAGGCAGACTTTACAAAACACAAACGGTCCAGGATCTGCTTTCGGTGAAAAATCCAACAGGAACCAAGTACAGCTTGACTGGTTTAGGCAAACACCCAGGACCCCTCCAGTAGTCTTGCAAGGATAAAGAACCGGTCCACTGTTCCACGAGCTGGACGGCCGGAGCCTCCTCTCCAGCACCCTGGCGTACACTTTGCCCGGGAGGCTGAGCAGTGTGGACCTTTGTCCACTTATTGCTATGTTTGCATATATCCGACGCTGTGTCCGCTGTTTTTGTAGCTTCCTCTTGAATGTGCTTAATCTGGCTCCTGGTCGCAGTATTTTTCTAGAGGTTGACAGCCAGAAGTGTCCAGAACATACGAAAATAAAGGCAGAGGACTTTATTGGGTGAATTGGTACCCAGTGGAAGTGTTTTGTTTTTTTCAAGTGTGTACTAGACTGGCTCAGTCAGGCACTACACCATTATATCATCAGTAAAGGCTTCCACACAAAACCTAATTTAGATGTTGCCCTTTTTCTTTGCACCTTTTTTGTTTTAAGTAATAAAGCTAGAGCATTTATTTTGGCCACGGCAGCTGATCTCTTCTGGCTATTCTATCAAGCAATATGTAATGACACACACACACACACACATACACACACACACACACACACACACACACACACACACTCTTTCTGTATCACACTTAATAATTTCCAATTAATACCACAATACCAAACTCTACTCTTTTAATTGCGCTTTCCCACTACAACTAACACATTTAAGTCATCGGACAGTGCATAAAAAACTACCTCAATGTTTGCTCACCGCCCACTTATTAGTCAGCAAGGGCAAACAAATAACTGAGCTGTAGTCAAGAACGCTCAGGAACGCTAAGACTAGGTAGTACATTAGATAATCTGTCTTCATAAGATTTTTAAATAGGAGAAAGGGGGCAGATATCAGGTGGAAACCTCCGGTTCTGCCGAGTAAAGCCAATGCAGAAGTGTCTTGAAACTTGCAATCTCTCTACTGACCGGCAGGGGGCGACTCCTCTGGTTGAAAATGACCATTTTTCTCATTGTAAACATGAGTTTATGTCTCAATCTCTAGTTTCAAGTCTTCTTCAATACAGCATGATGTTCATTTAGTAAATGATGGTCATTTAGAGTCCATTTATGGTAACTTCTGTTCATTGGTTGCAAAAAAGCAAAGCTGGCGACTCCCATATTCCAAACTCAAGACTTCAAAACGTCAGTCCACAGCCCAATGAGTGACGTCACGATGACTAGGTCCGCTTCTTTACAGGCTATGGCTGGTATGCAAGGAGCTGATGAGGAATAGCTGTGCTCTGGCGTGAGCAGACCCGGTGACTGAATGGTGGGAACACACTGACTCTGTGTTTGTGTCCACAGACCTGCAGGCCCTCAGTCCGGGCTTGCTGCCTTTCCAACTGTTAAGTTGACCAAATGCTGGCAAACGCAAACTTCTGCTGCAGCGGTCTGAGATCGAGTGCTGTGTGTTTTTGGCCGGCAGTTGTGTCTCCCAGGTTAAATGACAAAATAAGTGTGCTGCATCTGTATCTTATTCAAAATACAAAGTACAGAAGTACATCTAAATATCAAGTAAAGGAAGATAAAATGAGATTCTGTGTGTTTAAATGAGCGGATGCCAGTATAAAACAATGTGTATACAGAGGAAATGATGCTGTTGGTTCTGAAAATACTCATTTGACACATAAACACATAGACTCAGAATCAGGCCCCGGTGGTTTTACGCGTTGTGCATTGTGGGCTGGAACAGGAGCCTCTTCTGGTAGAGAGAAAGAGAGAGAGAGACAGAGAGAGAGAGAGATTACAGGAACAAGCACTTTCCCCATAAACCAAAACCACAGGGTCCAGTGTCACAGATGACAACACTCAGCATCCATATGGATGCCGGGAC
The DNA here is from genome assembly GCF_910589615.1 of Taurulus bubalis. Lineage (NCBI taxonomy): Eukaryota > Metazoa > Chordata > Actinopteri > Perciformes > Cottidae > Taurulus > Taurulus bubalis. Next base: position 1,708,998 of record NC_136595.1, read on the forward strand.
TGCGTGTGTGTGTGTGTGTGTGTGTGTGTGTGTGTGTGTGTGTGTGTGTGTGTGTGTGTGTGTGTGTCTGTGTGTGTGTGTGGCTCTCAGATCTTTTCAAATGAATCCTGGTTGCACAAAGCGAGAGTTGGGCACAAAGCGAGAGTTGGGCACAAAGACGGTTATTATGTGCCTACCTTAGTAATGACCTCCCTCACACCTTCAACTTGCTCCTTCATTCATGTTACATTCATACGTTCATGCATTGACATCTTAGTACAAATGGTTGTATCAGCAGAATACAGGTGTGAGTGTGTGAGGTGTAAACCTTTCATTAATTATGTTGAACATCGTGCTTCAGCCATTCAGCCGAAGCACCGCTGGGCTCCGACTCTGCTTTAGTGTCAGGTGACTGCGCCTTGAAGAACCGTTTTGTGTACGTTTTGTGTCAACACGGCACCTTTCATTTCATTTTAATTGTACAAGTGTTGACATGTTTTCACAGACACAAAAGGCAACTCTGAGAGTTGATCTCCGGAATGAATTCATTTTCTTTAATGGTTGTTTTCTCATGGCAGAAAAAAATCACGGTCATTTATAGACAGAGAGGACTTAGCCGGTCACCTCGGGCGCTACCAGCTGGTGTAGCACCAAAGAGAATGCGTTTTAGTAACAATCAGCCTTTTAAACTCTATTCTCATTGTGTGCATTTCATTGCTAAATGAATCCACTGCTCACACTAAACTGCACCTGATGGTGAGAAGAGGCTGCAGGATCCTCCATGGGGGAACAGTGTTGTGGGGGCTGATACTCGCTGTCATATCAGTATGGAAACTACAGGATGCCTACGTTTACATCTCAGGATGTAGATCATCATGAGTCAATATGTCTTCCTGCTTGATTTACTAATAATATGTGTCTCTTCAAGGAATGGGCAGGGTTTAAAAGAGTGAATGCTTTAAGCCTGAAACACAACCTCAGAATTCAGATCAAGGTTTTGGATCACAAGAGTGCACACATGCAGTGGGCTATGTAACCATGCAATGTACATTATAATTTTGAAAGTCTATAATAAATCATACATACATTCAATGTGTTATATTATTTATAGTATTGTTTATTTCTATGAGCTACAGTGAGAGAAAAAAGCTGTCAGGCATGCCATATTAAAATAATATGAATGAGAATAACAAAAGAAAAGAAAATGTATGTTCGGTCAATCATTTGTGTGTGTGAGGTCAAGACGTTAAGGCTTTATGTGTTTGAGCGCTTTGTATGTCCATCCAGTCCATTCTCCTGAATGCAACTCCTCAGGAACGCCTGGAGGGGATTCCTTGAACTTTGGCACAAACGTCCACTTCAATCATGGATGATCCGATTAGAAATTGGTAGTCAAAGAGACAAGTGTTCTCACAAACATGTTTTCATCAAGAATGTGTATGTAAACTAAGACGATTCACTCAATGTCTTGAAGATGTGATGACATTCTGGACAGACATGTATGTGGAGTGCAGAAACTGACTGGATGTAATCTGATTGGTGAGTGGAGGCATTCAAGCACAAAGCAGTAATTCTAGTTTTTATGATGAACCAACAACGTGAAGCTGGGTGATTTATGCACAGAGCAGCCTGTGTTGGTTGTTATTCAGCCCTGTGACTGTATTGTGTAGAAAGTACTTGGCTGACCTTCGATATTTTAATTGATGAATAAACAGGGAGAGTTGCTGTAACTTACTCCTGCAATGCGTCCACTACAAGCCAAGTTCTCCTAGTAACTCGACTGATTGTCAGGGTTTTAAACTGTAGCGCGATGTCAGCGCTCCTCCGGTCACCGGACCACCGGACTACGGGACCATCGGGACTACAGGGATCACTGGACAACCGTGACCACCAGACCATCGTGACCACCGTGACCATCGGGACCACCGTGACCACTGGACCACCGTGACCATCGGGACCACCGTGACCACTGGACCACCGTAACCACCAGACCATCGTGACCACCGTGACCATCGGGACCACCGTGACCACTGGACCACCGTGACCACTGGACCACCGTGACCACTGGACCACCGTGACCATCGGGACCACCGTGACCACCGTGACCATCGGGACCACCGTAACCACCAGACCATCGTGACCACCGTGACCATCGGGACCACCGTGACCACTGGACCACCGTGACCATCGGGACCACCGTGACCACTGGACCATCGGACCATCGGGACCACTGGGATCACTGGACAACCGTGACCACCAGACCATCGTGACCACCGTGACCACTGGACCACCGAAACCACCGTGACCACTGGACCACCGAAACCACCGTGACCACTGGACCACCAGACCACCGTGACCACTGGACCACCGAAACCACCGTGACCACTGGACCACCGAAACCACCGTGACCACTGGACCACCAGACCACCGTGACCACTGGACCACCGAAACCACCGTGACCACTGGACCACCAGACCACCGTGACCACTGGACCACCGAAACCACCGTGACCACTGGACCACCAAAACCACCGTGACCATTGGACCACTGGACCACCAGACCATCGGGACTACGGGACCATCGTGGCCACCCTGACCACCGTGACCACCGTGACCACCCTGACCACCGGGTCCACAAGGATCAGTGCCACTGCTCAGCGACTTTCCTTAAGTCACTTTGTATGTCAACAGAGGTGTTTGTTGCCTCATCAATCATTTAAATGTGTATAAGTCACTCAGTTCTTCTGATACATTCTTCATGTTTCACACGGCAGAACTATGATTTGATGATATCACGTGTGTAAAATGGCGTGGACGTGCTTACTGACGGGGTTCCAGGATGTCAAACAGTAGCAGACGTCTTAAGTTTATTCAACTAAGTTCACAGAGGAGCTGTTTAAGTGAAATATCAAATTGAGCAATACTTTAATGGAGTGTGGAAAGTATTACGGCAGTCGGTCACTGGACACTCACCACTCCAGTGAGTATTTTCAGAGCCAAGGATTGTTGGTATAACGGCCTCTCGATCCAGTGGGACATGAGCTTCTGAATAATGAGCCATCAGAGAGACTTGGACACCATCGTCGGGTCGATTTAGTGTCAGCTTTTTATTTAAAAAGTTACACCAAAAATGAATCCAAAATGTACTTTCTCAATCAGCTCGATGTCACTCCATATGTATTGCACAAATACAACTATCATATTTCACACTTTTGTTTTAGATGTGGTCTAGAAGAAGGAACATTTGTACACTTCCCTTGGCAGTGCCCTAAACCAAAGAGGTTTGGGCATATGACACCCTGCCGAAACCTGACCTTCTATTGGACCCGGAGACTTGTTTATTGGGTAACTTTATGAAATATAACCTTTAAAATAGCCACGCAATAAAGCTTACAGAAGTCTTGCTGGCCATTGCTAAAAAATGTATTGCGTTAAAATGGACCTGTCTCAATTGGAATGTGACTGAAATTAGTAGATGCCTTGAGAGAAAAATGACTTATTGGTTGAGGGATAAGCGTAAAGCTTTTCATAAGATATGGCAACGCTTCTTGGATCATGAGGAAAATCTTCCATCGCACCAAATTGACAGCGTCTCTTTTTAATCTTGCATTGATTGAATGTGATTTGGTACGAGATGCTGCCCTGTGTCTCAAGGTCTGTTTAGTTATATCATTATATTGTCATTGTTGTTCGTTTATCGTCTTGTTGAATGTGTACTGTTATTTATCATTTAATGGCTACATAACATGTCTTTGTCCTATACGCATACATATATATATATATATATATATATATATATATATATATATATATATATATGAGTCACCTGAATCCATTGAAGCCTAGTCATGTTGTGGATTGCTCAGTGGCACTAACTGTAATTCCAGTAATGGTGTTTTAAATTACAGCAGGCGGACAGGTCTGTCTCTGATATCCGCGGTGTGGATAATAATAATTCTTTGATTTATATAGCACTTTTCTGAATACTCAAAGACGCTTTACATAGGAATCATTCACCCACTGATGAGTGGAGCTACCATGCAAGGTGCCACATCAGGACTATCTAACATTCATACACCGTAGGCGCAACTACGGGAGCAATTTAGGGTTAAGTGTCTTGTTTAAGATCGACACAGGCTGGCGGAGCTGGGGATCGAACCACCGATCCTCTGATTGGAGGGCGACCCTGCTCACCACTGCGCCACGGATGGGGACGTTTACACGGTTATGGCCGGGTTTGGACTCCAATCTTGAAGATGACCTCAGCTCGCGATGGCACGATTGTGGAAAACCAGATATTGTAAGTCAAGCCAGTGAGAACTTGGAGGATTCTGCAGTCCAGGTTTCTGTTCTCAACATGTTGCCCAATGTTTTGCTTTCTACAATGTATGCATGTGGCAACAGTAAAGAGTGTGGTTAGAGAAGGTTATGTTAAGGTTTGGGTTAGTCAACTAAAACTAGTCTAGAGCAGTGGTTCACAAGCTTTTTTTGTCCTGCCCTGCTTTGGAGGAAGAAAAATGTTCATGCCCCATCGACCTTTTATTTAAATAACTTTTTGTGACTCCATCTGTGCTTTTTCATATAACAGAATAAAGAAAATTGAAATCCCTTTCAAGTAAACCAGGTTGCTCCATCAGACAAAAACAAAGAAAATGTGCAATCACTTTGTTAGAATAATGCAAATAAAGTATTTGGCAGAAAAAATGATTATTGTGGCTGAAATAACCTGTGTTGCACTGAATGTATTTTCAAGATAAAAACAATAACGTTCAACCTGTGCAAAACAGAATGAGTGCAGATGTGTGAGCAGGTTGTATCAGTATTAGTGGAGCAGTGAGCTGCTTTCCTCTACAATTTAAAAAAAAATAGCGTTGTAGATTTGATACGGCTCTCAATTAATGCTCAATGTTGAGCTGAGATCTTGATGTTGAAGTGTCCTTGATAAGACACTGAAGCCCCAGAGCTCCACAGCAGCTCACTGCTCCTTAATCACTAAGGATGTGAAAATGCAGAGCATAATTCCCCCACTGTGGGATTAATAAAGGATTATATAAACACAAACTCTGCATTCTCCCCTAAGCCCCACCTGTATTACCTCCGCGCCCCACAGTTTGAGAACCACTGCATTGATCAGTGGACCCTAAGTGCTACTGGGCCGATAGAAGCATGACTAGGGGCTGGACCAAGGCAAGCATGAGCCGGCCCTAACTATAAGCCTTATCAAACAGGGAAGTCTTAAGCCTAGTCTTACATGTGATGAGTGTGGTTCCATAGAAGAGGAGCTTGATAGATGAAGGATCTGGTTCCTGTCCTACTTTTGTGACTCTATAACCACAAGTAACCCTGCACTTAAGGAGCACAGCTCTCTAGTGGGGTCGTGGAGTACTTTTAGCTCTTTAACTTTATTTCAATGGCTATAACAAAAATATGACTTACAGACATTTTTACACAGTCCACATTTCTAGAGGTTTAGAAGTAATTGGACAAACTAACAGTGAATATACCTTTGCAGTCAATGATTGCCTAAAATCTTCTATCCATAGTCATCACCAAATCAGTTATATAATCATATAACTGATTATATGATTATATAATCCATTGCAGTCGTGTAAAGAGAAAAATTAGAATTGTGTCACAGTCCAAATACTTGTGGCCCTGACTGTCTCCTTGTGCTCTTCAGTTCAACGTTCTGGATCAACTGGAGAGTCTGGAGAGACTTATTGGAGCAGCCTGATAATAACGAGTTTCCAGAATCTTTTCTAGAAGTTACAAATGCAGTGAAATGTTTTCTAAATTTTTGCAAAGTCTCGTAGGTGAGAAAAGGCAGTTTGATTTACGCGGGTTATGTGAGTTATTAAAGGACATATCCTGATCATGTTCTGAAGTGCTGGACACGGTCTGATGGCAACAGGTTCCTGGTTGTGTTGGTGTGACATGTTACGTCTCTGTGTGTGAGTCAACCCATCACACACACACACACACACACACACACACACACACACACACACACACACACACTTTCAACTGCACAATCAGCACACACCAGTGTAAAAGTGGTGTTCGTGTTGAGTGACATGAACACACACAAACACACACACTGGGTGGTGTGTGTTTCAGTAGTGTGTAAATGCGTCCCTGCCGTCTTGACAACCATGACAGCAGCAGTGTGTGTGTGCGTGTGTGTGTGTGTGTGTAAGCCTCCATGAGTCTGTCAGCTCGCTGCTGCCACAGCTGATCAAAGTGTGGGGAGACACACACACACACACACACACACACACACAGCGATTTTAGATTTTTTTGAAAAACTTTTATTTTCCTTTTTAACAAAACAAACATCTTAGTTATGACAAAAACAAACAAACAAAACTATGAACTCAGAAATGAAATAAACTCTAGTAAAAACAGTCTAGGACTTTAAACAATGGTTCATTTTCATTCATGACAGTAAAAAACAAAAACGAGACACCTCTCCCGTCCCGATCCCGTCCCCCTGCTGGACCACGTCCCCCTGCTAGATCCCGTCCCCCTGCTGGACCACGTCCCCCTGCTAGACCACGTCCCCCTGCTAGACCACGTACCCCTGCTGGACCACGTCCCCTTGCTGGACCCCGTCCCCCTGCTGGACCACGTACCCCTGCTAGACCATGTCCCCCTGCTGGACCACGTCCCCTTGCTGGACCACGTCCCCCTGCTGGACCACGTCCCCCTGCTGGACCACGTCCCCCTGCTGGACCACGTCCCCCTGCTGGATCCCGTCCCCCTGCTCGACCCCGTCCATCTGCTTATGGTTAATTTTTTGGGCCGAATCAAAGTAAAATGTATTTACCTGTATCTGTACCAATGGATGAATACATTTTCTAATTGTGCTTTACCACCAACTGATGAGCACCAAGCATAAAAACATAAGCCAAAGTGGTAATATGGTTATGAAGGAATTATACCACACTTCATTTGCAAGTAACCATCATACTGATTATTAATAAAGTGAACTGCTAACAAAATGTCGCTAGTCATGTGACAAACCCAAATACCCCAAAACAATTTATATGAATACAGTTAATCTAAATGCAAACATTTTAATTCAACATTACTGCTGAACGTTCATTATATTGTGTCCATGGTAGTTACAGAAATGCAAATATGTAATAGTACACATACAATGTTAGTTTAGTCTCCCATGCCATCTGTATTGACGGTTCTTTTCAGTTGCATTGTTACCATCTGCTAATGTTAAACAGTCAAATCTAATCTGCTGTTTTATTTCTCCAAACAATGAAGTAGAGAGGCTAAAAGTCTTAATTGACCATTAAGATAACATTTTTGATGGGAATACAAACAGGGACGGCCTCTATGTGGGAGCTCCTAGTGGCTGCTAGCCCTGGAATCTGTAAAGCCAATTGTTTTACAGATTCTTTTAGACCCATTAACTTGTATTTGATGGCAGAAGCTAGTGTTGAATTAGTATTGCGGCACCATTAGGGAAGACAATACACAATAGATGTCATACTGCATAACTTAATTTGAAGTTGCAATGCTTAAAAAGTATAAACCAATTTATCTGTTTCGTTAAATTATTGAATCATAATTTACTTTAATTAAGCTTAGTGGCCACTGCTGATAACAGATCTGTTGACTGCAGCTGTATACTAATGATAATATAATGATGCCTCTTGCTGGTTGCTGACATTTGTCCTTTATGAATATGCTGAACCTGATTATGATTATATTTGAGTGTCTTGCTGTCAAAGACAGGACGGGTCCCCTCCAGATTATAGGCGACTTACCTTTAGGGAACTGGCATCCCGTGTTGATGAAGCAGCTGAGCCCCTCAGGTCATGTTCATAAAACAATTCATAAGCAGCATTTCCTCTAGTAATTTAGCAGTAGTGTGTCAACACAAAAATAACAATAAATGCACAAGAAAATTTGAATTAAACATTTAATTTTGTTTAGGTAAACGTAGGTGTCTTTTGTCATGCTTCCTGAGGAGTTTACACAGGTCAAAGAAGCCAGCCGAGACCACCAATATCCCTCGTCTAACGTTACCATAAAATGAAGATTGAGATTATTTCTCCTTGATTATCTTTTACAGGCAGCTTAATGCTCGAGCGCATATACAATTAATACATATATAAAATAGTAATTTGCGCATTCTATGAGGCTGAAGAGCGGTGTGCACGCGCAACTGCAGCTTTAATGGGGACTTTCGCCACTGGATGAATTGACGTTGCATGAAGCCGATGGCTGCTCGTGTGCATGTGACATTAACTATGGCAGTGTGTGGTGGTGGAAAGACTTTCGGTTACAACGGCACTAGTCATTAAATACACAGAAGTAGCAAAGACCCACTGAAGTGTAAAAACCTTAAATTTACTTCATTGTTTCCTTCCACCACGCTCTGCAGAAAGCACGGTCATGCTGTGTTCACGTAACTCGGACTTTCCGGGTGCTCAATGTCGCGCGCCCTACGACCAAAATGCGTTAGTCAACTTTTGTTGTGGAACAATTAAAGACGACCCGGTTTTCAGGCGACCCGGGGGCAGTGGGAGTTAGTCTTTAGGCCACCGCCAAAACACGCCTGAACAAGTTCTGCCAATAGACTAATGAGAAGTGAGTGTAAGCTAATGCTAAGTCAGCTAGCGTTGGCTAGTTAACATTAGCAAACTCACGCTAGCTAACCTTAGAAAGCAGTAAGAAACACTGAACATGTTACACACAGTTATTGTTTGCTTGATAACTTACCTTAATGTTCTTCTAAAGACAAAATGAGACTTCACAAAACTCAAAATCGCCAGTCTATCGCAGGGCTGCATCAAGTTAGCTTTACTCAAAACAATTAGTAAATTGTTTATTTTCGACCTGCAAATAGCTGTCACTTCTTAAAAACTAGGAAGAACGTTAACTAATTTAATGTAAGTCTGGACCACTATTACATTTTACAGTGTACGGATGCAAACATTTAGTGTGGATCTTACTCGCTGCAGTAAATAAATGAGACCCCTGGTCAAGTGGCAATTTCTATGTGCTCTAACTTGTCTAAGAGGAGGAGAATCGTGTTCTCATCTTTTCTCACAAGGCTGGAACGTGCAACGACCAGTCTGCTTCCATAATGTCAACATACTGATCACAGGTGAGTGTTGTGGTGCAGAGCGTGGAGCCTTGAGGAGCCTTGAGGAACAGAAACTTCTCACAGAAAGTATTTGTTAAACTGACCTCGCACAACCTGAACATAACTTATAGACACCAGAATAATGAAATGAAGAATATCTACAGAATATAACAATTCATATGATCACCCTCCACCAGGTAAGGGCCCCATCTCGACATAATCCTTGACCTTGCAGCCGAGGGCCCTTCTTCTCCGTTCCTTGGACAGGCCGTTGTCCCCTTCACAAGGAGAACCCTCGTCAGATCACAGTTGGCTGCTTCATTCATACTTTCAGCAATGTCAGACTTTGATAACTGGAGACTCGCGCTGATCAAAAGAACTCGACTCTTGAGAGGAAATATATGAGCTGTGCTTGTTCACACATTTTCAGTCAGATAAAACCTCTCACACTACCCAGATAAGACAGGGAAGGCAAACAGGACTGTGTTAGACAATTATGAAGCCGGAGCCTTGAAGCTCATCAGTGAACTCGTTTCCTGACTCTGTGTTTGATGTGTGGTGTCAGACTGGGGGAGGTCGAGGGCAGCGCCACCTGGGACTGAGCAGCTGCATCTCACTGGAGGATTTCTGCCACTACACCTTACACCGGCATCCTGAACACCTCCGCAGCAGCAGCTCGGATTTCATACAATCATTTGAGCTCAGTTAGGCAGAGAAATGGACTTGGGCATGAAATAGAATGACAAATACCTCAGGGGAGAAAAGGGACAGATTAGCATATCTGAGAGGGCTGCGTAATGATGTCAAATCTCCAGAATGGTAAAGGCAGCTGAGCAGGAAAGCATGGTGCAATTATAAGTCATTCTCATACAGGCTATCATGAATACAGACACAGAAAAATCATCATCTGTATCCAGATCCAGAGACAAAGGCCGACGCTAATCAGCACCGCTTTTCCCAGGGACCCATCGTCAGCCGTATGTGACATCAATGCACTCGGCCTAATAGACAGTCTGCCTAATGTTACCGTCATTTGGAGAGGAAATTGATGATTGTACATGGAAGCACTTGAGCTTCAATGACACTTGTCTCCAGTCTTCCCACATAATGAAGGCCACTGGCCATTCCATTTAAGGGTGTGATTTACAGTCTGCTGTGGGAGACGAGGCACAATTGAGGGAAATATGTTCCCGCTCTCTGGTGGCTGTGCAGGTGTGTAACCCTTATGTGTGTGTGTGTGTGTGTGTGTGTGTGTGTGTGTGTGTGTGTGTGTGTGTGTGTGTGTGTGTATCAAAAGGATTCAGATGAGATGATGCAGTGTCTGCCCTCTAGGGGGTGAAGCTTTGAGAGATAATTTGGGGAGCATGTTTTATCTCATGCATCCCCTTCATGGCGTTTCCCATTAATTCCATGAAATTACTTTTTGCTATTTTGCCATTACTGAAATCAAACAGCCCAAAGCAGGGACACACACCTATGAGTCATGTCTGGTCACGCCTTTTGAGAACATATCACATGCATTGTATTATTATGCATGACTGAGGCCTGCGTTTAGGTTTTCCCACGTTGCCCATGGCCCCTCCAGGAAAATTACTAGAATTATTTGAACAGAGCTTTTGAATTATGAACACCTACCTGGGCAAACATGACCTTTCTCATGTTTACAAAATAAGTTTCAACACCTGACATTCTTAACCCACAGGCTGAGTTTGTAACAATGTATTTGTTATATTGAAAAAATGGCGGTAACTAGTGGGGCAGCATTTTAAACGTATTATTCATTTCCAGATAACACCAAGTTTGGTACATCAGCTTGAAATGTTTTAAAGAAATCTTGATAGAGCCGTTGCAGATTGTCATTCTGGTGATTAAGGCGCCCATCTACCTCTACGTCAGTATATGATAGTATACTGTGTGACGTAGAGGTAGATGAACTACAAAACTTCTCTATTTTGTGCATTTTCCTACAAAAGCCAGCAACGGGTGTCATTTTCTGCTTGTTACATGCATACAGTCTTTTCAAAATAGACTTCCGTCTTCACTGGAAATGACTACACTTTTTAATTCTCTAAAGGAAAAGATGGTCCTTTGGGTTAAAATAAGTGCCTCGTTACTGAAGTAATGTGCGCCACTTCCAGGAGATAAATCCTTGTCGACTTCTGCTTTCGCATGTTGAACGAGACGCGGTCTTCTGGCTGAAAGGTCGCTCTGTTGTTAAAGGCTCTGCATGCAGGACTCCTTCAATGAACCTCCATTGTAGGACTGAAAACCCAGAGTTAACCCTGTAGTTCCCTTGCAAACTAAAAATCCAGCGTTCAGGGCCCTGGTGCCCAGCTCTGGGACAAACACATCCAAATCAACATCAACAGTGACGGTTTCATGTACATGGACGAAAATCATCCATATTTCTTCCGTGTCTTCAGGTAGAAAACAAAGACAATGAAAAGTCATCTGATTCTGATAGTCTGCTTTTCCCTTTCCTTCCCCTCCCTGCTGGTCCTCTCCACACACGATCACCTCTCTGAATATATCCACTGCAATTATTACAAATAGTCTAGTGTTACTGTTTGTGATAGTGTTTTTTAGGTTACATTAAATTGCATGCACATATTTATCAGTTGTGTCCAAACAGAGTAAGCACAACAAGCAAAGAAACACACACACACACACACACACACACACACACACACACACACACACACACACACACACACACACACACACACACACACCATATTCATCAGGTGTAGCCTGTGTTTTATGTCTATCAAACCTTTTTCTTTACATCCTGGGTGAATAAAGCAAACTACCACACTTACAGAGGGTTGGCTATGAACACTAATGATGAGCACATTATAAATAAAAAAACTCTATAAAGAGCTATCAACCTTTTTCATAAAGTCCTGCTGGACACATCTTGAACTGCTTTCGTTGGATAAAAATATAATCTTTTTAATGAATTGCAGACCTAATTATTGTCTCTAATGCAAGAGGAAACGGGATTTATTAAATGAGCACTTTTATAAATGAAATATGGTGAAGGAGTTAATGAAGGTGTGGGAGGGAAGTTTATGTGATTATGATATTCATCTTGGACCGAGTGAATCAGGTCAATGGGATTTGTTTTGCCTGAAGGTTGCAGGATCTCGACAAGGCTGTGGTAAACTTAACATCAGAATTCAAGGTCGATACCACTACTGCATTTCACGGTATTTAATCAGCGAATGGAGTTTGCTCCGCTGTCAACAGGGGACCTCAGTGAGGACCTCAGTCACGTGATGACAGGTGGAGATGTGGACCCGCCTCCGTCTTGTCCTGGGACTCACCAGCAGAGCCCTGCATGCAAAGAGGCGGACTCAGACTCTGGTTTACACGTGCATGCAAGATGGTTGATGCATTAATATACACTTTCATATATACTTTCCAGGTGGAAAAGTCTGCAAACTGAGAGTGTGCAGTTGTTGCTGCTGTCTGCTCATATTTGTTATGCAGTGGAGAATAGAAGAGGAAGATGTTTTCCATGAATCTCAAGTCTGGACTGTAAATATGCAACACAGTCTGACAGCAGTTTGTTAAATAATCACTAAAGACCTCGACTGGTTTGGTGTAGATTAAGGACACATTATCTTTTCCTTGTCACTCAGGAACAACATCTCTTTGAGAACAAAATGACGCTACAAAACAACAGTTAGGTTTAAAGTAACTATGCACAGTTAGGTTTAAAGTAACTATGCACAGTTAGGTTTAGGCAACAGCACTTTGTCCTGTTACCTGTCCTCCCACCCTACATAAGTGGTCTATTTGGCTATTTAAAACTGCATCACTAGCAATAGCTTCGTCATGCGTTTGGTTTCCAGCATGAAAAAGGATCCTGATTGACTTCATTTTAATTTATGTCCATGTACACGAAACCAGTGGATTGCATATTGTGACTATTTCACGATCTGCCGTGATGCTGGGCTGAAATATGAGGCTGTAACCTTTTTAAATAGAGATATAACATGTTCATTAGCTGACTCCCAAAAATACATTTGGTTACCTTTGGAAAGAGCCAGGCTAGCTGTTTACCCTTTATCGTCTTTATGCTAAGCTAAACTAATCCACTGCTGGCCCTAACTCCATATTTACCGTGCAGACATCAGAGTGGTACGTCAAACTGTTCTTTCAGGTCATGAATGGGTTGTGACTTGGAGAAGAGAGTCCCACTGGGGTGTCTGTTGTGGTTCTAAATCAGGATGGGTCATCATCCACTCCTTGTACCCATTCACCCACAATGCACCGCAGGACATGTTGTGGTTGAAAGCTCCAGAAAAAGCTAGTAAATGGGCCGTTAAGATCGTCTGTTTCGCATAGATCAGGGTGCACTATGCAAGAGGACGTTTAATAGTTTAAAAGCATCTGAGAAGACGAGGACAGGGAAGTGACTAGAAAAAAGACACATCCATGGCGCCGTACGACCAGCAGTGATGTGACAGTTTGGTATGAATCTGACCTTGAAACTCTCGTTCCTGATTGGGTGGTGTCTTAGCGCTGCACTTCAATGTCTCCATTTACTCTTCACAGAAACTCCTGCCTGGTGTTTTGAGCCCTCTTTTCCTTTGCAATGCCTTCCAATAACTATCATCAACGAAACATAATATGATAATCACATCTCTCTCCAGTCAGAGGGGTCGATATGTCAGAAAGTGAGGAGGCAATAAACGGTTAGATACCTACAGCACATCCGTCCAGCTGACTAGGTCCCAATGAGTATTGATCTCTGAAAGGAAGAAATCTCACAAAGTGATCACTGGTATTCATCAACTTACATAATGACCCTATGTCATTCATATACAATATTTTCTGGAACACAGAAGGTATAACTTGAGCTAATAAGGACCCAAACAATGAAATTGGTATTGATCAGCAACCCCATCAACACCCACACAATGTCGGGTGGTGGTTTGGGGCCCCGACAACATTTATTTATTGGACCTTTAATAACTGGGATAAGCCATTTGTTCACCAAGGATACACAATGAAACTGTCACAATGGTGACTGTTTATTTCTTTTGTTTCTATCCTCTGCCACGCACACACACACACACACACACACACACACACACAATAATTCACAATTTGTACTAGTATGGAACACTGAATAACGTTATTGGCATCACTGGGGATAGAGCTATAGAGTCATTAATTTTTTCATAAATAAATTGTATTTTTTCATTTTCAAAAGATTGATGGGAGCACTGATGTCACTGGAGATGTTGCCCAACTGGCCGTATTCATTCATGGTGTTGATGAGACTTTAGCGGTCCTCGAGGAGTTCCTTGAGTTGGTACCATGACAGACACCACTACAGCCAATGACATTGTTAGCTCTCGTTGAAGCGCTGAACCGGGTCTGAGTGGACTGGACCAGGTGGAGAGGACTGGACTGGGTCTGACTGGACCAGGTGGAGAGGACCGGGTCTGAGTGGACTGGACCAGGTGGAGAGGACTGGACCGGGTCTGACTGGACCAGATGGAGAGGACTGGACCGGGTCTGACTGGACCAGGTGGAGAGGACCGGGTCGGAGTGGATTGGACCGGGTCGGAGTGGACCCGTGCTGTCAGCGGGCTACAGACGGTGCACCATCAATGATCAGGAGAAAAACAGGCGTTGGGACGAAATTCAGGGAGAAAGTACAGGCTGCAAATGGAGGATAACGTTTTTGGACATTTCACTGTATTTCTCACCAGGAGGCGGTGTGTTGCAAGTCGTTAAAAATGGATCACGTCATGAACGCGTCGCAAAGCGAGGGAATCTGCAGAGGAGAGTCCAGCCAGGTAAACAGTGGGCTGATGTCTGAATGTTTGGTCTTTATGTTTCTAGTTTATTGTAGAAAGACCTTAAAATAGGGTTTCAAATCCCAAAACCTTCACCAATGATTTAAACATAGAGAAATATTGTTGTTATGTATGGGTCATTATGCTATGATTTTACTGGTCCGGCCCACTTGAGATCAGCATGTGGCCCCTTTCACCTGAAACTTAGCATCTTTGTGATTTTGTTAGCTGAGAACGAGTACTTCATATCTGCAAAGGGAGCCTTCTCAATGACTCCATGCTTCTACAGTAGCCCAGAATGGACAAAACAAGTAGTTTTTACGTGACACGGAGGCCACTGTATTTCATGGACACATGTGTCAAACTGCAGTGTCGTGAACACGAGTGTTAACCTGTGGGACCGCCAGCTAACGTCTGACTTCTGTTGCTCCTACAGTGTTATTATGGTATGGATGGCCTCTGTATGGAGTTCAGGTGGTTACAATCTGCAACCACCCAGCTAGATGCCACCAAATCCTACACACTGTATCTTTAAGGTGCCCTTTCTTAAGTCAGTTCTTGTACCCCCACTATTAGTATCTTCAGAATTTTTTTTATCATTAGTTTTCTTACTTTTAAACAATGTGCTCCTTCCTTACCTTGCATGTTCCTTATCTTCCTTTGATGACACTTTCAGCTGTACTCTGCCGTTGTGCATCAGAGCCACACTAAACACAGCAGCTCCTGACATATTCTCTGTCACGTGCACGATAATTAGGCAGATGTGTAATAAAAGTCAATCATTTAGTAAACCTCATTGCTCAGGCTGCTTGTCCAGAAAGAGAGCAGCTATGTTCTGGAACACAAACATTGTTGTCGGTCAGAGAAGGTAATAGAAATGTGCAGCAGGACAAGTAATAAATCAGTAATCTCTTGGAGACGGGAGATAATTAGTCAGCGCTGGTGATGGTGAGTGTCAGCCAGGGAGGGAGCGGGATGAGAGGGAGGAAATAATTATCTCATTAGTGTATTTCCATTACGCCAGACGCTGGCTGCTTCTCCTCCCACCATTATGATTAGGCCTGTGCTCAACGGGCTCCGGGAAAGAGAATATCAGCCATACACTTTGTGTCAGCTGTTAACACCCATTACCTCAGTGATAGAATTCAATTGAAAATAATAAATGGGGGAAATCAAATTATTTTGTTGAGAATATTTGCATTTGTAACAGTAGCGCGTTTCTGAAGGCCTATAATGATTCATTTTGTATGTGAGCGTACTGGGCTTTTCCCAAAATATAACTCAAAATCCACTTCCTAGCTTTTTCTGGGACTTTGAAGCTCAGCCAACATGTCTTACGTCTTACCCCGACTCCTCACATGCTGACGCCTGGTCAGGAGCCTCGGCGTCACTTTCAAACGCACTGGGTAGTAGTTGCACCAAGCTATGGCGCTCCACTACGGTTGCAGAGAAAACATAGTTAGTGTTGTGAATTCAAGCAAGAACACTTTGCTGAGGTTCAGGCAAAAAAAAAAGGTGATTTCATTGTCTTCTGTGTGGACACACATACACGGGAGAAGTTTGCCTGAAGGGCTTTTCTGTGCGAAAAGCAGCTACGTCGAAACACAACCGTCCAGCCGTAGCGGAGTGTTTTAATAACACGCTCGACGTCACGTACCCAAATTAAGTACAGAGCCCAATGGGGGAATTGTGGATTGTAAAATAAGGAAAATACCACGAGCACAAAGATGCTAAGTAACCCAAATCAAACACAACCCACTATGTGATTGTGTGGCAAACCGTTGCATGCTGGGTATGGATTAAATGCTGGCTAGTAATCCAGCGGTCACGGCTACCTTCAGCTGGTCAGGTGTGGCTTTACGGCTGCTTTTCCTGTCACTAGCAAATGCTGAGTGATCAAAAAGCTCAAAACTCTTTAAATATACTGAGGGACACAGGAGGCTGTGTGGACTGGCAATATTTACACTGACAGAAAATAAATTGGACTTGGACTGTCAAGCCATCCATTTACAAATACACTATGAACGACATTTCTCTGAGGCTAGTGGTGCTTCTGTACATTTAAACTGAGCAAACAAAGCAACGTTCGGTGCAAGAGGACAACTAGAGGAGCCGAGACAAAACACAGCCATGCATAAGTCAAAGTCAGTGAAAAGACTCTGCACAGAGTGGGCTATGAACATTGATTAATGGATATACGGTGACCGCACGTCCCGCTCTGTCCAGGCTTAAAGATGGCAGTGTCTCTCTTAAGTGTACAGCTTTTCATTATTGACGAATAGTAATACTTGGAATAATACTAATGATATATTACTATTTAATGCTTGTTTAGTTCTGTTCCACACATTATTACCTATCCCAATATAAACATATAAATAATGTCTGACAACTACCTGAATTAATCATGAATTGCAGTATTAAAACACGTTTATAAAGCAAATGTTAACATAGTCCCTAAACATTAGTGCATATCTAAATCATTATATGTATAAAGAAATGCATGAATAAATTACATTTAAATATTTATGACACTTTATAAATTATCTCATTAATCATCTATAAGTCCTTAATAATTGGTTTGTAATATATATATATATATATATATATATATATATATATATATATATATATATATATATATATAAATAATTTACAAATGGGGAATTCATCATTTATAAAGTATGAAAACCCAATCATGAAAGGCATAGTAGTCAAGCTTATTAATCAAGAATAAAACCTTTATAACTGTTCATGAATTGCATACTAATGAGTGTTCATGTTGGAACAATGCTTTATACATGATGAAGTGTTTACTCATACTCAACTAATGCTATATAGCGTGCAGTTATTATAAAGTTTTACCCAACTTTTTTTATTTAACCCCATATGCAGATAACCATCATTGATGACACCTTAAACTGTGCAATACTCACCGTACAGTACAATAACTAATGCAATACTACTATTAGTGGCTTCAAGGGTTACATTTAACATTTATTTATACTGTACATTTGATTTATGTATACTGTTCTTGCATTTTCACTCATTTTCCACAAGATGTATTGTAGTATACACAATTTACATATTTCATATTTATACTTGTATGTCTTTTTTATAGTGCACAAATTATAACATAGTATTAAAAAATGTATCCATGTTATTCATTTCTATTTTAGAATGGCAGCAACTGTAACGTAATCAAATGCCCCACGGATCAATAAAGTATTTCTGATTCTGATAATTATTTATTTATAGTTTTCTTGCCGCAGAGAAGCACATTTGTCCCTAAGCTTGCCGCTGTTATTTAAACCCGACACCTTCACGAACCTTCTGCTGCGGACTGGGAGGGTGGAGGGGACGGATTGGATTTGGGCCGGAACCTTAACACTGGAGGAAGTTCATCGTCCATCCTGGGGACGCTGAAGAGCAGGACGTGGCTGAAGAGGAGGACATCTGTCCTCGCTATGCAGCGACCACCTCGACCTGAACCTGGTCAGGACTGGATGGATGGGTTCCATTTGTAATACATGGAAACTTAGACAGTTTATCAGTGAATTGATACACAGGCCTCTGCATAATCCTCTCATATACACATGTCCATTGTGTTCAGTGGAAATCAATGAGCCTTATTATTATCACACTTAATCAATAGGCTAGAAGATGAAGCATCTGATGCCAGAGGGGAGAGCAAAAGGCGGCGGTAGCGGCAGCTCGAATGTGTGTAGCCGTGCAGGGATTTCTGTTTATTATGCAACGAGTCGGTGGAAGCTCCTGCATTCTGATAGGGGAGGTAAATAAACAGGAAGACGTGTCGGAGCTTAAAGGCACTCTCTTCTTGCCTGTATTGATCTCAGTGCAGTGCTCTCCAGGGGCTTTATTACCGCTAGATGAATGGAGAGGGAAGAGGGAGCGAGGACGGGAACGGCGGTACCCACCAAGGTAAGGGAGAAGGATTCAGTCATCTTAGAATTACAGTGTTTCTAAGCAAAAAAATAAACCCAGCATTGGTCCCACCTGGGAGGGAAGATGAAACAGAGTGGAGTGATGCCTCCCAGTCCTCCCACTGTCAGATGTGCTGCTGTGATGAGCACACTGTGTCTGTGCTGAACTTTATGCTGTCATGGGGTGCTGCAGGCAAGGTTTAGTTTAACTTACAGTACAGGCTTCTCTGACAGTCAAAATAAATAAAGAACACTGTGGCCTACAGCCCTACATACATACAACTATGACAACCTAGAAACTACTACTTAACTCAATGTTTTGGGATGAAAGTGGGGCGTTAAGATGACGGTGAGGCATTACCGTCTGCCAGAGGATCCTCTTTGATCCCACTGAGGGGCATGGAAGTCACAATGTTCTACAGCTACACACAGCGGGACGTTATCTTGGGTTAGGTGGATCAACACCCAGAGACTCAAAGTCTTCACTTCACCAGTGTCAACAGAATCAGTGTCACGGTAGATTAGCGTTGCACTTTGCTAATTGCCGTCTTGGAATATTGTACATAGAGAGAACACTTTTGTGACTGAGGCTTTACTAACGTACGTGGATTGGAGTCTGCTTGTCCTCATTTAAAAACACTCCTGTCTATGGGCACGCGGCTCCTAGTTGATGATTGGCTCGTCTGACCGCACCGCTTCCTGTCCTGCATCCTTCCAAAACACGCCGGCAGTCGGATAACATATTTCTAAAGACCACCATAATGTTACGGGGTGGGGTACGAAAAAGGACCCAAACGCCAGAGCAACAGTTAAAAAAGAATATTTATTTGCAAAAAGGAAAAGCCTCCAACAGGCCGAGAGGATAAAAGGTGGAAGAAACAAAAACAGGAATCAAAAAAATGGACAGGAACAAGAATCACAAAAACCCAGAAATCCGACAGGACAAACACAGTCTACTCACACTTAACATGCAGTACGATCCCACACTGGGGCACAAGACAAACACAGTCTACTCACACTTAACACGCAGTACGATCCCACATTGGGGCACAAGACAAACACAGTCTACTCACACTTAACACGCAGTACGATCCCACACTGGGGCACAAGACAAACAGGGTCTACTCACACTTAACATGCAGTACGATCCCACACTGGGGCACAAGACAAACAGGGTCTACTCACACTTAACACGCAGTACGATCCCACACTGGGGCACAAGACAAACAGGGTCTACTCACACTTAACACGCAGTACGATCCCACACTGGGGCACAAGACAAACAGGGTCTACTCATACTTAACACGCAGTACGATCCCACACTGGGGCACAAGACAAACAGGGTCTACTCACACTTAACATGCAGTACGATCCCACACTGGGGCACAAGACAAACAGGGTCTACTCACACTTAACACGCAGTACGATCCCACACTGGGGCACAAGACAAACACAGTCTACTCACACTTAACACGCAGTACGATCCCACATTGGGGCACAAGACAAACACAGTCTACTCACACTTAACACGCAGTACGATCCCACACTGGGGCACAAGACAAACACAGTCTACTCATACTTAACATGCAGTACGATCCCACACTGGGGCACAAGACAAACACAGTCTACTCACACTTAACACGCAGTACGATCCCACATTGGGGCACAAGACAAACACAGTCTACTCACACTTAACACGCAGTACGATCCCACACTGGGGCACAAGACAAACAGGGTCTACTCACACTTAACACGCAGTACGATCCCACATTGGGGCACAAGACAAACACAGTCTACTCACACTTAACACACAGTACGATCCCACACTGGGGCACAAGACAAACAGGGTCTACTCACACTTAACACGCAGTACGATCCCACACTGGGGCACAAGACAAACAGGGTCTACTCACACTTAACATGCAGTACGATCCCACACTGGGGCACAAGACAAACACAGTCTACTCATACTTAACATGCAGTACGATCCCACACTGGGGCACAAGACAAACACAGTCTACTCACACTTAACACGCAGTACGATCCCACATTGGGGCACAAGACAAACACAGTCTACTCACACTTAACACGCAGTACGATCCCACATTGGGGCACAAGACAAACACAGTCTACTCACACTTAACACGCAGTACGATCCCACACTGGGGCACAAGACAAACAGGGTCTACTCACACTTAACATGCAGTACGATCCCACACTGGGGCACAAGACAAACAGGGTCTACTCACACTTAACACGCAGTACGATCCCACACTGGGGCACAAGACAAACAGGGTCTACTCATACTTAACACGCAGTACGATCCCACACTGGGGCACAAGACAAACAGGGTCTACTCACACTTAACATGCAGTACGATCCCACACTGGGGCACAAGACAAACAGGGTCTACTCACACTTAACACGCAGTACGATCCCACACTGGGGCACAAGACAAACACAGTCTACTCACACTTAACACGCAGTACGATCCCACATTGGGGCACAAGACAAACACAGTCTACTCACACTTAACACGCAGTACGATCCCACACTGGGGCACAAGACAAACACAGTCTACTCATACTTAACATGCAGTACGATCCCACACTGGGGCACAAGACAAACACAGTCTACTCACACTTAACACGCAGTACGATCCCACATTGGGGCACAAGACAAACACAGTCTACTCACACTTAACACGCAGTACGATCCCACACTGGGGCACAAGACAAACAGGGTCTACTCACACTTAACACGCAGTACGATCCCACATTGGGGCACAAGACAAACACAGTCTACTCACACTTAACACACAGTACGATCCCACACTGGGGCACAAGACAAACAGGGTCTACTCACACTTAACATGCAGTACGATCCCACACTGGGGCACAAGACAAACACAGTCTACTCACACTTAACACGCAGTACGATCCCACATTAGGCACAAGACAAACACAGTCTACTCACACTTAACACGCAGTACGATCCCACACTGGGGCACAAGACAAACAGGGTCTACTCACACTTAACATGCAGTACGATCCCACACTGGGGCACAAGACAAACACAGTCTACTCATACTTAACATGCAGTACGATCCCACACTGGGGCACAAGACAAACACAGTCTACTCACACTTAACACGCAGTACGATCCCACATTGGGGCACAAGACAAACACAGTCTACTCACACTTAACACGCAGTACGATCCCACATTGGGGCACAAGACAAACACAGTCTACTCACACTTAACACGCAGTACGATCCCACACTGGGGCACAAGACAAACAGGGTCTACTCACACTTAACACGCAGTACGATCCCACACTGGGGCACAAGACAAACAGGGTCTACTCACACTTAACACGCAGTACGATCCCACACTGGGGCACAAGACAAACAGGGTCTACTCACACTTAACACGCAGTACGATCCCACACTGGGGCACAAGACAAACAGGGTCTACTCACACTTAACACGCAGTACGATCCCACACTGGGGCACAAGACAAACAGGGTCTACTCACACTTAACACGCAGTACGATCCCACACTGGGGCACAAGACAAACAGGGTTTACATACACAGGGGAGGGGCAGGTGACAATCAGAGGGGCAGGAAGTGCAGGGGAACAGAGGACACAAGAGGCAAGGACCTTCAAAATAAAACCGAACACAAAACACTCCACATCATAACATAACTATAAAGCGAGTAGGAGACAACACGCCGGCTGCAGACATACAGCACTATGAAGGTTTAACAAAGCTCGGTCATCGGTCCAACTCTTCCAACGATGACGCTCTACGTACCGCTGTAGGGTCACTGGTTTCCTCATTACATACAGTGTCTTTTCAAAGTAGGTTTACTAACTTTCTTGGTTTACTTGTTATGGTTAAAAATAGCTACCTTTAGTTTAGTATGTCATAAATAAGTCAACATGAACTCAGGCTGTCCCTCGTCAGTTGCTCTGAACGACTGGTGGTGACGTGGACGGGTTCACGTTGGAGTCAGTTGAAAAGCGGCTGCGTCGGTGTGCAAACATTATTTAGTTTTTTTAGCGTCCATGTCTTGTTGTTTTTTAGATGCTGGTGCATGATCTGTACATGTTCGTACCTTGTGCACATGCACAGAAAAGAAAACATTTGGACAAACAAACATGCTCCATAGCCAACCCTGAGTCCTCCAAAATAAGTTCCCGTATAACTAAACGACAACTTCAATTATGTCTCAAGCTACACATATTTTCTTCCGGGTAACGGTCGCATGATTAACGATGTAAACTGAAACAAAACGAAAAAATGCTGTGAAACTATATCAAGAACGACTTTTGAACACGGGACACAGCAGCTTGTTGTCAGTGGGCTGTAAAGTGTCACGTTTTGTTTCTCTGTTAGGGGGAACCAACAGACAAGATGGGGAATACCCTATATCGTGTGATTCTAAACAACGCTAAGCATTCTGACATGATCAGGGGCGGACTGGCCATGGGGGATGCCGGGGATATCGCCGGTAGGCCGACGGCGCTGGGCCGGCCCACCTCCATCACCAGCCGGCCCTCACTCTGACATCGCCGGCCACGACTACGTTTTATGCTTCACAGAACACGTTAAATTTACTCTAATACACAAAGTCAAAAATCACTGACTGATATGTACACTACTCTTCATGATCTGTACTCACACTCATGGTTTCCACATCCAGCATGCAACACTACTGATCGCGATCTGTACTCACACTCATGGTTTGGATGTTGCTTGCAGGTTTTCTGAGCTTTTGGGGGATTTTTGGATATTTTGCCTTGATTTTATTCCAGACCACCGGCACTCCAGCAGACTTGAAACGTACATTTACGTTTCATTTTGGGGGTAACGTTATCACGTAGCCTCTTGACATGTGTCAAGACTAAGAGACTCAGACGCATGTATCCGGTCATTCTTCAAAATAAAACCTCTTTTTCGTTTTTTTCTCTCGTTGTGTTCTCATTCTTTCTGTGCGGCCCGGTACCAAGGGGACCTTGCGTCACTCGCTCGCAGACAAAGCAGTTTTTTAGCGCAATTCGACAGTTTCTTCATTCTGTGGTCTTTCTCTGCTGACATTTATTCCTTAAGGCTCTGTAGTTACACGTATCATCTGATACTGGCCCAGAGTTAAGCATATTCATCTAGCAGACTATACCTACCTTGGAGTGTTACAATAGTCAGTATCATTTTATTTCATGTGTCCATCCAGGCAAATTGGTGGAGCCAAATGTTATTAAAAATATATATATGATGTAATTTCTTTGTAATTGTCCAAAATAATGTTAAGTCTAAGGGTATATTTTCAAGTAGGCCACTGACTGGTGGATACGTGCGATGCATTGAGTGGGCCGGTCTGACAGCAACTCCTGGGCCATTTTTTCCCCCCAGATATAATACAACCATAAGACAGCACACTGAAAAGAAAAATGACATGATACATCATAGGATTTGATATCATAGATATCTGGGAGGGGGGGGGGGAATCTGTATTGCAGATGCAGATGACGTTACAATAACATGTACGTCATGTGACCTGACAGGAAAACACTCGATATTATAAAATATTCATGAGTTATTGTACCTGTCACCTTTCTGTCAGCGCACACACTCAGGTGGATGACATGTTGTTGGGACTGATTATCCCATCTAATGCTCCATTGGAGATGCAGACCAGTGCATGTAAATATAAACCACCATAAACAATAGGCAAAGTAAAAAATAAATCTTGCTTTATTCACATATTCATGAATAAATAAAAACTCTCTGGTCAAACTTTGTTGTCCTATAAGTGCAATGTGTAAGATCTGGAAAGAATTGTCACTTTTACATCCATGGTCTGTGTGCGTTTTGATGAATAATTTAACAGTTTAAGAGCTGCCGTGTGCCGATCTCTTGGATTAATCTGCCACTTCCAATAGACAAAATATGAAAGTGTACACAGACCGTACAGTTAGTGAGGCAGGTAGTGTTACAGTGAACACACAGTGGCTGACCATGACATGTCAATGATTAAACATAATCACTCAAAATGTATTTCACTTGTATCAAATGATGTGACAACCAATATAAGCCAGTTTAGAGAGCAAACGGGTGGTTAAAGGAGGGAAGGAGAAAGTCTGAGAATGGATAGAAGAAACAATGTGAGAGGACGAGGACGAGTGCGTATGCGAGGTGGGCGACGAGGAGGAAGAAGAGGAGGAGGGCAAGAAATCTGCTGCAAGCCATGGAATTATCCTGTGGTGATATAGGTGAGGAATCATGTCAGAGCTGGATACGGCACACAAGAGGCTTCTTCCCCCGTTGCCTCAGGAGAGAAAATATTGCTTGGGATGTATGATGACGAAGTGCTCTGGCCTGACCCAGCCCAAAGACAAGAAGAAGCACATTGATGACATGTTGACTCCTTTGATTTGTCCCTTTCACTGTAGTATTGTATACTGTAGTCGGCCTACAGTGCATTGTAGGCTGTATAATGTACAATAAACACATTGTATGGCCTTGAACATCGTGCTTTCTATTTGTTACAGTAACTGACTGCTCAATAGATTTTGACTGGTTGCAGGTTCATATGAACAAAGAACCAGAATGACAGTATGACAGAGACAAAGGACACGTTGGTGAGATGCAGGTACAGTACTGTAAAGATAGGGGTACAAGGAGGAGGAGGAACAAAATAAATTGCAAAGAGCAAAGCACAGTAGTCATTTCTGATCAATTTTGAGCTGTAATAGAACATGTTTTCGTTCATATGAAATTTATTTTGAAATTAAAAATCTACTTCTTTTTTTTTACTGCAAGATGGCGCCGTGCCAGCGGCTGCCTGTCGCAGTAGTGATGAAGGTGCTGGAGAGGCTGGTCTTGGCTCACCTCCGACCGCAGGTGAAATCGTCGCTGGACCCTCTACAATTTGCTTACCAGCCTCATGTGGGTGTGGACGACGCCATCATCTACCTGCTGCAACGAGCTCAGTCGCACCTGGATGTACCGGTGTCTCTGTGAGAGTCACTTTCTTTGACTTCTTCAGTGCATTTAACACCATCCAACCACTGCTACTGGGGGAGAAGCTGCGGGTGGTGGGGGTAGACTCGTCCACCATCTCCTGGATCACTGACTACCTCACAGGCAGACCACAGTGTGTCAGAATGGGCCGTGTGCTGTCTGGGACGGTGGTCAGTGATGCTGGAGCCCCACAGGGAACTGTTCTGTCTCCCTTCCTGTTCACCCTGTACACCACTGACTTCCAGTACAACACAGAGTCATGCCATCTGCAGAAGTTCTCTGATGACTCTGCAGTGGTCGGGTGTATTAGGGATGGACGGGAGGAGGAGGACAGGGCAGTGGTGAGTGACTTTGTGGAGTGGGCCGGTGAGAATCACCTGCTTCTGAACGTGGCCAAGACCAGAGAGATGGTGGTGGACTTCAGGAGGAAGACAACAGCTCCTAGACCTCTGAGTGTTCTGGGAGAGGATGTGGACACAGTGGAGGAGTACAGGTACCTGGTGTCTCATCACATGGTGGAGGAGTACAGGTACCTGGTGTCTCATCACATGGAGGAGTACAGGTACCTGGTGTCTCATCACATGGAGGAGGAGTACAGGTACCTGGTGTCTCATCACATGGAGGAGTACAGGTACCTGGTGTCTCATCACATGGAGGAGGAGTACAGGTACCTGGTGTCTCATCACATGGAGGAGGAGTACAGGTACCTGGTGTCTCATCACATGGAGGAGTACAGGTACCTGGTGTCTCATCACATGGTGGAGGAGTACAAGTACCTGGTGTCTCATCACATAGTGGAGGAGTACAGGTACCTGGTGTCTCATCACATGGTGGAGGAGTACAAGTACCTGGTGTCTCATCACATGGACGAGTACAGGTACCTGGTGTCTCATCACATGGAGGAGTACAGGTACCTGGTGTCTCCATCACATGGAGGAGTACAGGTACCTGGTGTCTCATCACATGGAGGAGTACAGGTACCTGGTGTCTCATCACATGGAGGAGGAGTACAGGTACCTGGTGTCTCATCACATAGTGGAGGAGTACAGGTACCTGGTGTCTCATCACATGGACGAGTACAGGTACCTGGTGTCTCATCACATGGAGGAGTACAGGTACCTGGTGTCTCATCACATGGACGAGTACAGGTACCTGGTGTCTCATCACATGGACGAGTACAGGTACCTGGTGTCTCATCACATGGAGGAGTACAGGTACCTGGTGTCTCATCACATGGAGGAGGAGTACAGGTACCTGGTGTCTCATCACATGGTGGAGGAGAACAGGTACCTGGTGTCTCATCACATGGAGGAGGAGTACAGGTACCTGGTGTCTCATCACATGGTGGAGGAGAACAGGTACCTGGTGTCTCATCACATGGAGGAGGAGTACAGGTACCTGGTGTCTCATCACATGGAGGAGGAGTACAGGTACCTGGTGTCTCATCACATGGTGGAGGAGAACAGGTACCTGGTGTCTCATCACATGGAGGAGGAGTACAGGTACCTGGTGTCTCATCACATGGTGGAGGAGTACAGGTACCTGGTGTCTCATCACATGGTGGAGGAGAACAGGTACCTGGTGTCTCATCACATGGAGGAGGAGTACAGGTACCTGGTGTCTCATCACATGGTGGAGGAGTACAGGTACCTGGTGTCTCATCACATGGTGGAGTACAGGTACCTGGTGTCTCATCACATGGAGGAGTACAGGTACCTGGTGTCTCATCACATAGAGGAGGAGTACAGGTACCTGGTGTCTCATCACATGGAGGAGGAGTACAGGTACCTGGTGTCTCATCACATGGAGGAGTACAGGTACCTGGTGTCTCATCACATGGAGGAGTACAGGTACCTGGTGTCTCATCACATGGAGGAGTACAGGTACCTGGTGTCTCATCACATGGAGGAGTACAGGTACCTGGTGTCTCATCACATGGTGGAGGAGTACAGGTACCTGGTGTCTCATCACATGGAGGAGTACAGGTACCTGGTGTCTCATCACATGGAGGAGTACAGGTACCTGGTGTCTCATCACATGGAGGAGGAGTACAGGTACCTGGTGTCTCATCACATGGAGGAGTACAGGTACCTGGTGTTTCCATCGACAGCCGACTGAACTGGAAGGCCAACATCAACTCTGTGTACAAGAAGGGGATGAGTCGACTCTTTTTCCTGAGGAAGCTTGGATCCTTCAATGTGTGCAGAAGATGCTGGAGATGTTCTACCAGTCGGTGGTGTCCAGCGCCCTGTACTTCTCCATCGTCTGCTGGGGAGCAGCATTGGAGCCGGTGACGCCAACAGACTTAACAAGCTAGTGAAGAAGGCTCCATCATCGGCTGCAAGCAGGAGTTTGTGGAGCAGGTGGTGGAGAGGAGGACGCTGAAGAAACTTTTGTCCATATTGGACAACCTGGACCACCCTCTCTACCACCTGCTGCAGGGCCAGAGGAGCACTTTCTCTAAGAGGTTCCTCACACTCCGCTGCAACAAGGACCGTTACAGGAGAACATTCCTGCTGTCAGCTATACGGCTTTACAACAAGTCACCGCTTGCTAGATCCTCCGTGGATTAATTCATCACTGTACCATACATACTTGCATTTTGCACTTTCTATTGTTACTTAATTTACTTAATTAATGAATACACTCTGCGGCTGTAAATATAAATATATTTCATTCCAGTTAGTTGTATTCTATTATTGTGTGTATATATATATATATATATATATATATATATATATAACTATATTTTAATTTGTATATATCTTTCATCCCTGTTGCTTCTTTATATATTTGATCTTTTATCTTGTGTGTTTGTATCTTCAAGTTGTAAGGCGCTACGGATGACGACAAAAAAATGTCCCCTTGGGGATTAATAAAGTATATATTCATTCATTCATTCCTTCAAGATGAGGTTTTGTGTTTACAGTTTTGAGAAAATGGGTGACCGTTTCAAGAAATGTGTCTTAGCAATCGAGAAAAACTGTAATGTCTGGCATTAGGTGCTGGAGAAGGAAGCAGGAAAAGGACCGACAGACTGAAAGGAGCAGCAGCCCTTATTGATCCCAGGTGTCACCAATCAGTCAGCCCGTTAGCTCATATATTTTAACATGCTACTAATCCCTCATCCACACAACCTCAAAAATCAATTCAACAAATGAGATGCTGATGAATTATCCACCTAAGAACTCTCACGCCTCAGGCCCTCAGGTAAGATGTATTCCTCTGTTGCTTTTCTGTAGAGGCTCCTTGGAAACATATTGTAGGGATGAACATCTTTGTGGCTTTGGCCGTGCTAAGTATTAATAACTGTTGTATAACAACTGGTTGAGTACCGCTTACTTGTTTTATTCCAGTGTAAACTCATACACAATACATACTCACGTGCTACTTCGTATATCGTCGGAAGCATCATTTCTGCACTGAAATATTACAACATCTATTGGATGGATTGGCATACTATTTTGTGGACACATTTTTCCAAATCTATCACGGAGGGTGTGTGTTGTGTTAAGGTGTGTGTTATGTTGTTCATGCCAATTCGCAAAAAGGGGGCATGTCAGTGTGAGTGGCATGTAAAAAAAAAAAAAATCATCAACTTGTCTGTTTTGGGAGGTGTCCTTGGCTCCCAATGCAGCAGTAGACTACATTAAAAAAATAAACAGAACAAACTCTAGTGTGTTTACCTGTGATTTACAATTATAAATAATTACATGAACAAGGTTATAAACTCTCATGGGGTTGTGTCTAATGCACCGTGGCTCCACATGGAAGGAAATTGCCTGAACCATCAGGATACTGAACATATCTGTGCATCACAAACATTTATTTAAGCTTTTTATCTTTGCTTTTTTGTAAATACATTGACCTATTTAATGAAATATAATTGTAATGATACCGGAGTGGCTTAATGGATGCTAATGTCTGTTGGTCAATCCACCACTTTGGTCCAGAATGAGATATCTCAACAACCATTAGACAGACTGCTATTACATTTTGTGCTTTGTCATGTTCACCAGAGGAGGAATCCTAATAACTGGGGTGTTCACCTGACTGACCCGCTGGAGCAATCATGAGGTCAAAATGTGTATTCCTCTGTAGGCTGCATGCTCATTGCACAGGGGTACAAACAGAGTAAAACAAATTAGTTTTTCCAACCAAATACCAAACCAGTGAAGAGAAGTGACGCTGTACACGGCTCTGGTGTCGACCCGTCAATCACCTTGTAGCCCCGCCCTAAAGCATATCCTACTTTGACTCTAAATGACCATAATGTACTAAATGAACATCATGCTGTATTGAAGAAGACTTGAAACTAGAGATTGAGACATAAACTCATGTTTACAATGTTTACTGAGGGAATACATCAAGAGAAGTAGTCATTTATATAGACTTCTATACAACCAGAGGAGTCGCCCCCTGGTGGTCAGGAGAGAGAATGCAGCTTTAAAACATGAAGCGTAGACTTCTATACAACCAGAGGAGTCACCCCTGGTGGTCAGGAGAGAGAATGCAGCTTTAAAACATGAAGCATATACTTCTATACAACCAGAGGAGTCGCCCCCTGGTGGACGGTAGAGAAAATGCAAGTTTAAGACACTTCTGCATCGGTTTCTCACTTCAGAACCAAGGGTTGCCTCCTGGTTATAATTCATAAAAGAGTGTAAGAATGCAAAAAACATGATGCATTGCAAGCAACTGGAACCTCACATTTACAGAAAGAATGCAAGATGTGCACTGTAGGCTCATTTATAATAATCGTGGTTCTGAGATCAGTCAAAGGAGCTTTTTGAAAGCCACTATCAAGTGAGTTTGAAAGGAATGCCACTCATATCTTTGAATTAGGCCAAGCTCATCACAAATTCCTCCACAGGGCTGCTCACATCAGGGTGCAACGCCAATCAAACCATCATGGCCCACTGAAACCAGTACCATCTGCTAAACGTGTGCTACATACAGTAGCACTTAGAATAAGTACACACATGCTGAGGAGACTCTGGGAGTGTGTGAGGAGAGTGTTTGGCGGTCCCACTGCTCTCAGGGCGCTCCCTAATTCCATCGGAGCAGAGTACTGAAACATCTGTGGGTGTCAGTCACCCGGTCTGATCACACAGCATCTGTCAGGCTGCAACCATCAGCAGCCAAAGCACAGCTGATATGCTATTCTCTCAGTTCTGTCTCATCTGATAATGAGACAGCAGGGCATTGTCATCGCCTCTCTTTCTCCACGGCGCACAATTTGAGAACATGACATTCGGAGACACAGCGAGTCGGCGTTGGTGCTGCAACATAAACACTGTTCTTTATAATACTACACTGGAACATGCACAAACAAACAACAACCCCCCATTGAGTAAACAACTTAAACTCAAAGTTGTTCTTCTGGTATAACTAAGCCAACCACCCCTGTCTTCAGCAAAGCTGTCCAACTGAAAGACCTGGAACACAAGCGAGAGCCTGCAGACAATGTTGTGCTCGGAGAGAAACAAGCGCAGCAACAGCACCGCAGATCCAGAATGTCTGAGGGAAGAGTGACTTAGTGACTGATCTGACGTTTTACAACTACCTGCCTCACTTCCAATTATGTTCCACTGTGAGAGTAATAGAGTTGTAGTTTGGTGGAAGAAAGCAACTTTTCTGGATCCACACTTTTGAATTCGCCCTTGCCTCTGAGTTTGGGGCGACATCGGGACATATCACTGTCTCTTGCTTACCAAACAGCGGGGGGGAAACGATTAGCCAATCAGCGGCAAGGGTGCATCGTTTGAGCATTTCTACATTGCACATGGTCAGTATTTCAGATGGTTAAGTTGGCGTCAAAGAGGGTTTTATAAACCACTTCCACTTAATATGGCGGACTCTCCACGTGTGCATGCAAGCTGAGGCTAAATAGAGGGAGAGTAGGGTAGTAGGTAGTAGTGTAGGGGCGGGTGGGAATTGGAACAAAGTCAGAGTAAGTTCTCTCCCAGCAAGAGGCAAGAAAGTCCGTGGACATAACGATATATATATGTGACAAAAGAAAACTGAATTGAAGGTTTTGGCATTTGGGAATTCAACTGTGTCTCAGTGCTCTGCTAGCCCATGTCGATGTGTCCTTGAGCAAGACTCTTAACCCTACATGTCTCCCGTAGATGTTCTAGTCGGAAGACTAGAAAAGCGCTATGCAAGTACGGGTCCATTTACCATAACTGCTCCAATTAGCTCAGTAGTGGTTAAAGTCTTACGTTCTATGAAGTAAGAGATGCCAAATGGTATGGCAATCCATTCCAAAGCTGTTGAAGATGTGCAATCAGAGGCTTCAACATGAACATTGAGGGCGCCGGCCTCTCAGTCTCACTTCTACTGCCTCAAAGAAATGGCGGATTTATTCATCAAACTTTTCATTTTGTCATCGAAGCTGTTTTGACAAAAACAAGTGACGGTTATCTTCTCGTGAGGAAAGGGCCTGGAAGACGTTTAAATCAGGGAGTAAAAGTATCAAATAAATTCCCACGATTGGACATCACATTTTTTGACGTTGTGATGGTGAGATGACATGTTGCAGCGTTGTTCATATTTACACCGTTTCACCACTTTTGGACTTGAAAGACCTGCGTAACGTTCTAATGAGACACTGTTCCTTTTCCCCTGAATTCCTCCATAGCATGCGAGTCTGAGCAGCAGGGAGATTACCTCTG
This sequence comes from Taurulus bubalis, assembly GCF_910589615.1. Classification (NCBI taxonomy): domain Eukaryota; kingdom Metazoa; phylum Chordata; class Actinopteri; order Perciformes; family Cottidae; genus Taurulus; species Taurulus bubalis. The sequence goes on from NC_136595.1 coordinate 1,741,546, forward strand.
AGACTTCCTGTTATTACATGTGAGCCGTGGAAGGAATTGATCACGGCGGGGGATGTCTTATATTCAGACGATGTGATGAAACCAAATTGGAAGCAGCCTTTTACGAGCATCTGTAAGAGGACAATAAAACACATGACACTCTGTAGAGTAGATCATCTCACGTCTCTTGCCTTCGGAAACTAACAGCATTTTTTTTATGTGCGTCTAAGTCCTTAAATTTAATTAGAACAGTTAAGCCTTGCTGCCTTTTGGACTCAACAAATGAACTACTTGTGTGAAGGACATGTCGTATCAGTGACCACACTAAGAGAGGAAATGAATTAGTCCAGACACGGAGCATCCCATGTGCACATGGTCTTCTGGTGGTGAATTCTGTGTCACTGTAAAGAACGTACAACTACACGGGTTGAACATATGCTCCTGTTTCCACACTCCATGTATTCCCTCTACCCAAGTTCTCCCACCCAAACAGCAGTGTTGGGGAATTGTCAGTCAAGCCGAGTCTGTACACAACCCTCAAAGCAAAGCACATCTATAACATCTTAAAGTCAAACGTGATTATTTTTGGGCCAAATGTGTCACACCCTGTTGGTTGTGTGTGTGTGTGTGTGTGTGTGTGTGTGTGTGTGTGTGTGTGTGTGTGTGTGTGTCCTGATTGTCTCATTCCCTTCACCTGCCCTCAGCCACGCCCAGGTGTGTCCCCTGATTGTTGGTGTCCTTCACCTGTGTTTCCCCTCTCATATATACACACTCCCTCACGTTCCCTTGTCCCCGGCCAGACTGTCTTTGTGCTCATTGTCGTGTCCCCTGATCTACGCCACTGTTTGAGCCCTGGATACAAGTTCCTAGTTTTGTTTTGACTTGGATTTTTTTCCCAGCGAACTCTTTTTCCCTTTCCTTTAGTGTTGTATTGTTGTACATATTAAAGGTCCGTGGAGATGTAAAGCTGAAGTCTATGCACAAAGGGGGTTACTCTCCACCTTTGGGACCCAAGTGAGCAGGAACAGAGTTAACGTTCTGCCATCCCGCGGGCGTCCTTTCCGTTTCAAGATCAGACCACCACAGCAGCTACAAACGAGACTTTTGTCAGACAACAACAAACAAACGATAGCAACATCCAGGCAACTCACCGATGACTCCTCATATTGATCCATACAATTCCAACAAAAACAGCATTTTTACTTTGTAAAGGTCCAATAAAAGATTTAGTCCAAAACACGTGATTACATCTATAAATATCCACCAACTGGCATTGCATCATTTCATATCAGCTGGATGAAAGAATACATTTTTGTTTTTAGAAGAAAAGCAAGTTTGCATGAGAGCACAGATGTAAAACCAGTGTCAAATTGACCGCCAAAATCGAACGTTTCTTGTGGATCCTCACTTGAACCAATAGGAGCTTCATGTCCTGACTGACAGGCTACATTACCCAACCAGACGCTACGTTGAAGTTCAGACTCAGCCTCTATTTCCTTACGTGGATCAAGCCTGTCACGTCGTACGGCTCGGGTGACAGGCGTTTCGTACAGCCAATGAAATTGCCTAAAAAACGAATACCAGGAAGAGGGGGGCAGATAATCACAACAGCTTCAGCTTGATGAGAAGAGACAGCTGCTCACAGATCCTCAGTTAAAAATGAAAATGCATTTATACTTAATTTTCTCTGTCAGCAATACTGGTAGTACCTCTATAAGTTTGCAAGACTATGAGCCTTTTTAATAGGTATATATATCATGAATATTTCCAGTCTCAAAATGGAAAAATGCCTAGACATTTCATTAGAGAAGGATGTGTAAAATATTCATTTTCTGTGATATTGTTATCTGCTTTTTAGATAAGGCTTCAGGCTATGGTCCCATTGTGTTTTTCAGTCCATAAGTCACATTTATAGTCATCTACAGGCATCTATTTACAAAGAAATGTTCAGGCGGAAATGAAAACCTTATACTTTAGTGTGTTCAAACTCTTATAACTCAGTGTCAGCAGCACTTAAAGTGATTCTGACTATTGAGGGAAAAAAGCTTCAGATTGTTACCTTTCAAAAGAGACCAAGACCATGCATTTACTCCACATAGTTCAAGTACAGCTTGCAATTTACTTTGGGTATACCTGGATAGGCGTTTTTTGTCAAATCTTACAGGAACGCTTATTTATCTATTTATTTATTTATTTATTTTATTAAGGATCCCCATTAGTCTACACCGTAGTGGAGACTATCCTTCATGGGGTCGAGGCAAAAGCATTACAATACAAATCATAAAATGCAGTACAGCCTGATCAATGTTGGTGAACAAAAACACAGACTTAGGAATAACATTTACATAAACAGATAACGAATTAGATCATGGCCTGAATGCGTAACTACCACTGTGGCGACAAAACGATCTGGAAGACCAGGGTTGATGCACTGCAGTGTCCTGATGGCAGATTGGTACCAGCTGTTCCAACAGCCACCTCCCAGAAGAGGGAGGAGGAGATGGCCACAGCTCCTAGCCGACAGACACGGGGTAAAACACAGCAGACTAAAGGACAGGGAAACACAGGGAAACTACTGGGCCGTCTAGATGATAACATGACAGAGAGGGAGTCGGAGCTCAGTGCGAAGAGTTAGGTTGGCGGCCGTCATGTCGAAGACGCTGTGTTCGGCTTTGTGTGACCACCAGAGGAAGATGACCTGAAAGACAAGTGGCTGAATTTAATTTTCAACACTGTTCCAGAGCCGTGTAACACCAACGTACAGATGTGTATTTCAGAGGACAGGCTTCCAGAAGTGGGCACAGGTCACAGCTTGCTTAAAGACAAAGCAGTTCTCACTTTTTTGGGGCAATCCGGCGGTTCAGGATCTCAACCTGAAAGTATGATTTATTATTTGTAGATGTGTAAAAAAACAAGGCAGCTAACGTCCCTTCTTTCTGGCATGAACCAAAAATCTATCTCTTCTCCAACTAGTCCAGAATGCAGCAGCTAGGCTTCTTACTGGTTTTATCAGATGTCACATTACTCCAGTTCTGGCCTCTACTGGCTCCCGGGTGGTTTTAGAATAGATTTTGTTGATTACTTTTAAGGCCCGCCTGGGTCTAGCCCCAAGCTACATTATTGACATGCTAACTCCATCCGAGCCTTGGATCCTCCGGTGGCCCTTCTGGCCCTTCTGGCCCTTCTGGCCGTTCCGAAGTCGAGGCTTAAATCAAAGGGTGACCGTGCTTTTGGGGTCAGGGCCCCTCGACTTTGGAACGACCTACCGGAGGAGATAAGGCTGATAAATCACTTCTTAAAACCCATTTTTATAGAATTGCTTTTAAGTGATGTCGTCCTTTTATGTCCGTTTATGATATATTATGGAGTTCTTTTGTTCCCCTGTTTTTGTTTTTTATTTATTTTTCTATTCCATTTGTTTGATTTTATTCATTATCTTTATGGTATGGTCCTTTTTTGTTCACTGGTATTTAAGTTTTGTATAACTACACTTTGTAAAACATTGTTTTTAAAAGGTGCTATATAAATAAAGTTGTGCTTATTGTTATTATTGTTATTATTATTAACCGGGTTGAGCTGTTTTCTGCCTGCTCTGATGCGCTGGTCTCCCTTCATGATACTGCCAACATTAGGTGGACCAGACACGACCAGCAAAGACAGATCTGTAACTTATACCCAACAGTGTAGCTGCTCTCCAGTTAGACAGCTGGGCTGCACACACGGATCAGATCCTGTGTGGGTCTGTGTTCATGCGCTAACATGCGTATGTGTTATAATTAGTACATTACATCTGGATCCTGGTACCCAACAGCGTTCCAGAGAGCAGAGCCTCCTGAAACGGCCTCAGTGGGCACAGACTAACATGGTGGAATCTCACCAAAGGTGTGTAACAGACATTGAATGTGTTTTTTTTTTTTTATTTATTCCCCCTTTTTAATATAGTGCTTGCAAACATTGTACAGTTGTGAAATACTGTAATGTGAACTATAGGAAATAGTCACTACACTGGAGTATATTAAAACTCTATTTGCTTTTTTGGGCTCTTGTAATGTTAGCGCATGGTCATAACTATGTATATTTTTCCCTTTCATTCTCAGGTACCCAAACCTTTATCCAGTCTGCAACATATGCCCCTGTCTTCGACGCCTGTAAAGGGCCGTCAGCCCTGGACGTCAGCAACCACATATGTCACCGGTGTATCCTTCATACAACTGGAGAAGGTATTCTATTACCACTCACATTGTGTGAAAATGGCGACAACAATGGCGGATGAGGACTCCCTTGGTGAGATCTCCCTCTGCAAATAACATGAACGCATCCCCGCGGCTAGAAGTTCAATGTCCGGGCTACAGAAACGTTCCTTCACACACACATGGCCGGGATTGCACTACACTGCAATCCCACCACCTTTCTTCAGTGCGTCTCTTTCAGTCCGTACTGACCTGAAGCCGGTACGGCCGCACTCCGGTTCGCGAAATGTGGGAGCAGCCATGTGACGCTGCGCTCACGGCACTCGCTCTGCGTCTTCACCAGCAGGCCGAGCTCATCCGTCTTATCGGCCAGCGACCTCACCAGTACCGATGGTTTCTATTTCTTCGTCTTCAACTTAGTGCCAGCTCTACAACCTCGGTGCCTGTGTGGTACATTACTTATAAATGTTCTTTCCTTATTTTTTATTTTTCATATTGAAAATAAATACATTTTAAATAGAAATAAGTAATTCACATTTCCTCATTAGTTCTCATGATCTTGGGTTGTAAAACATTATTTATAAAACATTAGATGTAGTTTACAGAGTTCCTTGTATGAACTTCTTCTGTTCTACCCTTCACAGAGTCGGCTCTGTGCATGTTGTGCATGTTCTGCAGGGTGTCTGGATTCACACAGTTTGGCTCGAGGCCACGATTGTGAATCATGTAGGAGGGACTGGAACCGGGTTCATTCGTCTCTAAACCTAATGAGGAAAGTAAGACACTGATTTACAAGAAATACTGACTTTAATGACTCGGGAGGCAACAGTTTTACTTCAAATTAGTCAAATTCAGACAAAGTACAGCCTGGCTGGGATTGTAAAATACAGATATATATTTTTGCAGAAAGGTTGCAGTTAAGATGACCAATCAGGGCAGACTGGCCTTTCTGGAGGGAGGAGCAAACGCTTTCAGAGAGAGGGTAGGAAGAGCTGCTGCAACGAAGCCAGTGGGAGGAAAACAAGGCAATTTCTTGAGCATTCACGCATGTAAATATGTAACAGTAACTTGACATGTAAATATGTAACAGTAACTTGACATGTAAATATGTAACAGTAACTTGACATGTAAATATGTAACAGTAACTTGACATGCAAATATGTAACAGTAACTTGACATGCAAATATGCGCCCAATAATAGGTCCCATTTAAATTGAACATACCATTAAGCTTTTCTGAAATTGTGTGTGTGTGTGTGTGTGTGTGGTTGAACTAAGCTTTTAGGGTTTTCTGCTAGAAACCTTCTGGAAAAGATCATGTTTTGGATTTTTTGGCAGAAAACCCTGAAGCAAACTTCCCCATGTGCTTGCCTCACACCACAAAAGTTTGACAATTTATTTTGTAGAGCCCACAATTATAAATTAGCCTCAGAACAAGACAGGAGTAAAAAATCACACTGGTTATGTATTTACACTATTTTGTCCTTTACAGGAGAGGAGCTGCGGTTGATTTGGTTCAGTCCACGACACCCGGGTACCAAAGGAGGTTGACCCACCAGCTGGTCACTGTGGGCATGGGGATACCCCCGTCCTGCACCGGTCACCCTCATCACCCCATGCCAGGAACCAGTGAGGAAGAGTGGAGGGGTGCTTCAATGCTCCCCAAGCCAGAGCCGATCCACGGAAGAGGGGGCTGTTGGCTTGGTGAAGGCACCGTGGTGAAGGGTTTCTTAACAGCTCTGCAAGTGGATCACACCTTTGTTCCACAAACCTTTGTTCGACTTTGGAACGACCTACCGGAGGAGATGAGGCTGGCAGAATCAATAACTCATTTTAAATCACTTCTTAAAACCCATTTTTATAGACTTGCTTTTAAGTGATGTCGTCCTTTTGTGATCCATTATGCATTTCTTTTGTTCCCTGGTTTTGTTTGTATATTGTATTTATTTGTTTTTGTTCTACTCCATTTGCTCTTTTTGGTTATTTGTTTGGTTTTGTTTTCATTGCCTTTATGGTTCTTTTTTATTGACCGGTATTTAAGTTATGTCTATGCTTTGCTTCTCTGTAGAGCACTATGTTTTTAAAAGGTCTATATAAATAAAGTTGTTATTATCATTGCAGTGCTCTAAAGCAACTGCTTCACTGCGTAGGACATCTGGACGAAGCTAAGGAAGCGGACCTCGTCCCGCCACCACCACATTTACAAGGGAATAAACATGTGTCCTCCACCTCTGCAAGAACACACATGTGAATGCATGGCTTTTATGGCTGTAGTTGAGGAACTTCCCTGTCATGTTTATTGACGTGGCTCTTCTTGAATACTAAAAGTATTCACTATGTATTAGTAAAACGTTCAAACAAAAGCTGCATCAAGTCCTAGTTGATGCTATACTTGCTGACCATCCAGTAATCCGTCTTGTTTATTAATATTAATGCTTCAGCAGCGGTCTGCCTATGGGTCGACACAGAGCAAGGGTGGGAGGCTGGATGGACGCCGTCTCCCCGAGAGCCTCGTGCACGGCATCAAACCCGTTGCCTCATCACCGGCTTTCCCTTCACCAGTGGGGAGAGTCATCTACTCCTATTGACACCACGGATAACAGTGTTATTGAGAGGGCAGGTGGGGCAGAATGCACAGTGACTGATAATGGAATAGTCTAAATGATCATTATTGCTTTCACCTCAAACGTTGAGCAGTTTTAAAATGTATATTTATATCCACAAACAGCATGTCTGCCACATCTCTTTCACCACCTGCCCGTAAACAGACTATTTGTCATTGCTTTAAACAATGAAAATGTGTTTAGCAGATCTTCAGTAGCGTGCAATCAGTCACCATTTGCCACTTGAAATTGTATAAGGTACAATTCCAGGTCATAATTTGCTTCAATAACCATTCCCATTCATGATCACATTTTAAATGTAAGCCTCCTTACTCCCAGCCTGATTTGCCTGCATTTGTCTTCCCACTGAAGACCTGCTCTAGTTTAACCCTTGCTTCTATCAACACTGGGGGTTCAGAATCTGTAACTGAAGTAAAACAAATGTAAGATATTGCTGAAGGCTGGCAACACAACAATGCAAAATGTAGCATATGTCACATAGCATCACGTTGATAATATAAATCATTATATTCTGTAGATATTCTGCATTTCATTATTCTTATGTCTATTAGAGTTCAGGTTGTGCGAGGTCAGTTTAACAAATACTCTGTGAGAAGTTTCTGTTCCTCAAGGCTCCTCAAGGCTCCACGCTCTGCACCACAACACTCACCTGTGATCAGTATGTTGACATTAGAAAAGCAGACTGGTCGTTGCCTTCCAGCCTTGTGAGAAAAGATGAGGACACGATTCTCCTCCTTAGAAATGTTAGCGCCAATTAAATGTTAGATGTTCATGACGGAGAACCGAGTATTAAAGAGCCGACCTCCCGGCTGTTCGGGTGTTTCGCCGGTCAACCTGCGTGTTGACTGGACGACTCCCTGATGAAGACTGCAGCGCTTGTTACTTCACTGGTGATCAAGGAAAATACATTTAGAGAACGAGAGAAGTTGTTTGACTGAGTTCTTCTGGACGCTACACCAGGCATCCAATAATTAGTACGCATTAACAGTGTTACAGCAGTTTTCAGCAGTTATGTAACGTTCATAGGTCGCCTCTGAGGTTAACGAATTCTTGAAAGCATTTCCAGGTTATGGTAATATAAACTTATATGAATCATATTTCCTGAGCATTGAGCAGATTGGAGCAGATCTTGTATAATGGCCGATCCTACAGATACGTTTAGGTCATTTCACTCAGGAAGCAAAACATACTTTAAAATCTTTTTATTAAAGCCATATCATCTTTACAACTCCGTGTGTGTGTGTGTGTGTGTGTGTGTGTGTGTGTGTGTGTGTGTGTGTGTGTGTGTGTGTGTGTGTGAGAAGAAGAACTCTTGGCTGTGTTCCTTGATGCTTTAAGTGTGTGTGAGCTCAACTTAATTCACTGCCCTGCTCTCATTCGCTGGTTACAGCTCATATTGCCCTCTCTTCCTCCTCGGCATGCTTGCTGTAGTTTGATCCGTTAGCGACGTAAAGCTACAAGCCGCCAGCTTAGGCCTTGTAATGCTGAGAGGCAATAGAAATGATCCCAATCTTGTATTTTGTATGTCCAGGAGGTCAGCAACATAGGCAGCTGGTGGAATAGGTACTGATGAGCGCAGCATCTCAGGAGGTACAGGTGTCAGCCGGACCACCAACCGCATACGAGGAGCGGGTGTGGACCTAAGAGGGCCTCTGGGCAGCTGAGACTCGATGTTTCCTAGACCCACACTAAGGGCTCCAACCCTTAGAGACCTCAGAGGAATAAACGGGATCAGGATCTGACGGGAGGAGACAGAGCCAGCTGACTGAAGTGGAGGCTGGAAGCTAATGGGCCAAGGTGCAGACTGAGGCAGTGCATGCTGAGGACTAGCTAACTGGGTGCTGGCTGCAGGCTAGCAGGCTGTGGAGCAGACTGGAAGCCTTGAGGACCTCCCAGGTCCAGGAAGGTTCCCAGGCACAGGTTTGGGGCTGGAGCTGGCTCAGGAAAAAGGGGCTACAGACTCAGGAACCCAAGGCCAATGGACAGGTGTTGTGGCTGCTTGCTAGCAGGCTGGAGGTTAGCAAACTAGGGTGTACATTGGAGGCTAGCTTACTGGGAGGGAGTCTGCAAGTCGGGTATTTAAAGTCCAGCAGCCACCCAGGTAACACACCCTTTAGCCTCGCTGTGGCTGAGAGGAAACCTCCATGCGGGCCAGTTTCAGAGCAGCGTCTTTGAACCCCCCACTAGGAGCTCCTTTCTATTCTCCATACAAACACCTGAGGAAATATATTCAATTCAATGAAGTTGCCAAGTGTGCAGACACAATTATGAGCTCAATATTATTCAGTTAAGATTGTTTTGCCTATAGAGTAAAGCAACCCTGTGTGCCACTTCAGGTCTTCCCTGCAGTGAGGAACGAAACACTAAAACTAAATTCCAGCTGAATAAACGGATAAGCTTGCATTGAAGTCCTGAATGAATTATAGGTTCTTACTTCACCTCCATAACCTGGATGGTATATGGCCTGTTCTCCAGTGTCACCTCACCAGTATACACCTCTAATGGGACTGATGGTGATTTACTGTATATCCCTGATGAGGATTGGTGGTATAAGACCTCTGAGGTACCTTTCTGACTGTGTGTGTGTGTGTGTGTGTGTGTGTGTGTGTGTGTGTGTGTTGGGTCAAGGCAAGGTGAAAAGGTACTCGAGTACAACAGTGCTCCACAAAATATACATGGGACAGGATAAAGATTACAGAGGGAAGCATGGTATAAAATGTTCACATTGCTCCTCTGTAATTTAATTCATCGTTACGGTTGGCATCACAGGAACATGGTCAGCAATAGACATTCACACAAAGGCAAGAAAAAGCCCCCCAGGGGAGTTGAAGGGGAGGCAAAGATCATGTGTGAGCTGAATTTGAGTCAAAAATTGCACTCCTACGAATCACAAGTTCACTCATCCCCTCATTTGTGACTGCGGCTTCATGATCTCTGTATGGACCTGCAGTCAGAACTGTGGCCGTGTAGCCCACATGTGTGTGAAGCTGTAACACACGTTTTAGAATACTTGGTCTGGAATGTGGTAGCTGTGCCATGGCAGCACCTGGGATAAATGTCAAGCCGTCTGCTCGGCTTTGACATGCTGGACAAGGAGACGTGGGATTAGACACTGATGACGTGAGCCTTTGAATGTGGAAGGATTATATTGTCACCATAAAAGATGTTTTTCATTGTTATTATTGTAGATTTGCAGCATGGCTCTCTTCCCTGCTCGCTGCATCCATCAGCTGATTCACAGTGATCCTAAAACTCAGCAGGAATGCTGCATTGTGAGCCCGGCCCCGGTCTCTGTTGTTTTCTCCTCTGCAGATCTACCATCTCAATTATAGCCCAGCTATAATGCAATCAGCCCAGCTGTAATGGGCAATATTGCCTTGCATAACTCACTCATAACTCATTTGCAGAATTAATTGCTGCATTAGACGTTGGGTGTCCCCAGTGGCAAATGAGCTCCACAGATAAGAGATTTCATTAAGTTCACTTGTTTACAACACATTCCATCAACGGCAGTGCTGCTGACAACGCAGGTCCACGTGTGGAAGGCAGCGCCATCAAGACCAGCCAGGCTCAGTCCAACCCGCCTGGTCCTGTCCGGCTTGAGACGGAGACCAAACCGCAAGTAAACTATTGTCATTTCTTTCCAAAGGTCAAATATTCCCCTTTTAGATAAAACATGCAAAATTACTTGAAGGTTTCATACCAAACAGAACAGTTTAGAGGTAGTTTTCTGGCCAAATGTGCTTCAGTGGTGATTTCTTAAAGCAATAGAACAGCTCAAATCATGAAGTATATTACATTACATATACACTACCGTTCAAAGGTTTTTTCAATGAAGATTACATTAAACTAATCAGAAGTACACTATACATTGTTAATGTGGTAAATGACTATTCTAGTCTGGTTTTTAATGAAATATCTACATAGGTGTATAGAGGCCATTTCCAGCAACTATCACTCAGTGTTCTAATGGAACATTGTGTTTGTCATCGCATAGAAGACTAATGGAGGATTAGAAAACCCCAAACTGACTATAACGGATCTCTGCACACATGAGATCAGATGACGCCTCCAGTCGTGCTACTTTGTGCAAATTCACTTTGTGCTTTTTTAACCTCTGACTTAGTATGCAGCCTGTAAAATTCACTCTGCGTTCAGTCTAAACTGGTCGGACTCATTGGATGTACAGACGTGTGGGCGTCGGCCATTGTCCGGGTGTCTCACACTGTGGGTCTCCTTCCGCCATTCATTTTGCGAGGGAACAGTCACTGCATCCTGAACTTTGCACCACCAATACGGTTGTAATTAGTTTCAGATCTGTGCAGATGCTGTAGGTGCAGCTATGTGAGACTACGGCTAAACACACGTAACATCGTCATAAACGACTATTTTGTCACTTTTTGCCACACCAGCAGTATGAATCTAGGGACTGCCATGTTGGTCCAACACTTTGGAGCAGACTTCACTTTCTTCCCTTTCAATTTAAATTGGACCCATTTCAAATACTTTGTATAATAATTTAAAACCATGACATTTCGATCAGCCTCAGCTGCTTGGTGTCTGAGCAAATGTTAGTATGCTTACACACAACAAATATATGATGCCAGCATCACAACAATTAAATTGAACCTTCCGGATAATTCCTAATAAGCTTGATGATCTTTGACCCACAAACATTACCCTTTCAATTAACTTTACATCAGTATCTGTTATTTTGTCCAACAGGGGTGTTATGCCCCCATTTCCTGAACCAAGTTTGAGGGATTAAGGATTTTGTATATATGGATATTTCAATATTATTATTGACTTGATGTACTGATTGCAATTTTTCTTGGCCGATTCTTTCAGTCTTTCTTGCTGATTTTCTTCCTGAGAACTATAATTGACAGGCTCTTTTGTTCAACTATTTCACCACCGTCCTGGAACTGTCCCCAAAAATAACCATCAATGGTCAAAACCATGAACAATTCTAGATGTTATCCTTTTCTTATTGGCTATTTGTATAAACACAAACAATTGAAGCACTCTTGGGTTAGCTTAATACAAACACATGGCTAAACCTGGAACCTGCTTTCGAAGTACAAGCGGAGCACTTCCCATCTTAGTTCTCTCTGGGGAACAGCGGCCAGCATCCAACGCAGTGGCTGCAAACAGATATTATACATAACAGTTATTTCCAGAGTGTTATCTTATTTATCTCCTCCCTCCTCAAAAGGTAATAACTGGAAGAGCGTGCATAATTCAGTACAAATCAGGACTTAGATTACTGTCATTCCAAAGCTGTTTAATGTGCCGGTCAAATCATTTGCCTCGTCGCTCCCGGAGAGGAGCGACTCTGGTTGTGGAGACATTTCTTATTTATTTATGCAGCATTCATTTTTACATTCCTGGTCAGAATCAATGAGCCTCAGCTGTTCATCCAAATCCAAAATAACTGTCAGATTGTTTTGATTTGATTTATTTTTCCTGTGAGGAGTAATCTTACCTCAACACCTTGTGGGTGGACCTCCTGCTCTGTTTCCAGCAGTATCAGGATGAGGAGAGGTTTTCATGTCACAACGTCACTGTTGTGTAACGTTATTCTGATTGTACATGTATTTTGTGTATGTAGTTCATTGCAATGGTTTGACGTATGTATACAACATAAAAAAAACTTAATTTTCTTCGACTTTTACATCTTTTTCCATAGTCTGACGTGTAAATAATAAAATATTAGTTTTGACAATTTTAACGAAAAAAATGGTCTAATGTCTGACTTTTTTTTTTATTTTTACACAATTTAAAAATGTTTTACTGTTTGACACAAGTTACACATTGTTCCCACAACATAAACATTTAATTATTTAATGGACTGACGTATGAATATAACAATTCACATTGTTTTCAACAACTTAAACATTACATTTTTTTTAACATGTGAATAAAACATACATTTGCATGTTTTCCACAACTTTCAGATATATTACAAAGTCTATTCATTCCGCTTTACAAAAATGTGCAAACTCTTATAGATATATCAATGATATACTTATTGTTTTCAAAAAGATCCCAAATACATTGTGTGTTGTCTTGCAAAGCCAGAAACCTTTGATCCCTTTTTTTCCGCCTCCTTCAAGAATTCCATCTTGCCTCCCTGGAGACGCGTCGTCTCTTTCTGGGTGGGACAGGCAGAGACGGGTGACTCATCCTGCGCCTCTGTGGCGGCATCACTACTGTGTGCAGAATCCTCTTCCCCCTCACATGCTCGGCCACAAGTAGCACAGGAGGCGAGGTGCCACCACCACTGCTGATGACACCATCAAAATATGCAACAGACATTCAAAGCTTCGTTCAAAAACCTTGATAGAAGCTTTGAATGTTGAAATCTGACATTTGATAGAGCCCTTAAAGTGATCCCTTATAATAAGCGAGATAATTAATAGTTACAGCAGATGGACAGATATACTGCGACATTTCATTGAGAAAATATAATTTACAAACGGACATTAATTCACCCCGACGCCTTCTTGGCTGTGTGTCTTTAATTTATTTAAAGAGTCCTCGTCTGTCCCTGTTGAATGAAACATATTTCATACATGAAAGGCAACCTGGAGGCCATGACACACACTTATATAACATACCAAACAATCAATGTTTGGCAAATGTATGTTTGGCCTTTACTGACAGATGGTTCTTGAAATGAGCAGCTGAACATAAAGTGTCAGCCATTTAAAAGCTAGTCAAAATGTTAATATCGTAACCTGAAATGCTAGAAACAGCACGCTCTTTACCCCATAAAGAGCGTGCTGTTGTGGGGTGACTACATTGGCTGTGTGGAGGAAATAAATGAGTGCTGCATTCGCTTTACGTTGTATTTAAAAGGCCTGAAATAACGTAAAAAACAGACACTTTCATCCTCACTCGACGCTCCTCAGACTTAGAGCATAAGTGAGAACATCAGTATGAAGATATTAAGATGTGCATTGTGTCAGTCATCATTTTGGTATTGTGACAATACTGAGGTAGGTTGATGTCAAAGAGCTTTTCATATACAAATACCATACAGGTGTGATGACGCAAGTTTGACGCTAAATATCTGTTTTGATGTATTGTTCATTATATATTTTTCCAAATAAAGTGTATTGATATCTGATTTATTTAACTTGTTGAGATTAAAGATAACCTTCCAGAGTAAGATCTCACGGCTTTTAATCATCTAAGTATATATCGAATTGAATCCAATTCTATACGGAGTGGAATTATACTCTAAATCAGGGGTGTCAAACAATTTTTTTTTCCATTTGAGTACAATTTTCTGACAAATTTACTGTGAGACGGAACCTGATAGATTCAGTAACCTGGAGGTGCCCTCGGCTATGCCTAAATACGTGTGCTGTAGAAGTTAGCATCCACATACGGATACATGATCTAAAACTTAGAGCTCACCCCATTCCCGACACCTTTATGAACCTTTTATTTGCACATTTTAAGTAAAACTACCCTGAGGAAAACATCCTGGCAGCAGACAGAGGTACAGGCTGTGCAGAGCCACATGAAGTGATTCATCACAAAGATTGACTGAGAAATGTTTCAGGGCTGAACAAGAAGCGCACTGGGACTGGCAGAATTTGGAACTTTATGTCTGTAACTGAACTACAGCTGTCACCGCTTTGCTTTTACATGAGGGCAAAACATTAATAAAGTAATTAATTTGCTACAAAATAACCAAAACAAATAGATTGAAGGGATCTTGTGCAGAGAGGGAATTAGTGAACATGTGCTGCATTGATGTTGTGCTGTAAAAACAAAGAGCAGCAGCTCTGTGGTGCTCAAACATAGTCAAAGTGAATCGACACCAACAACACTGTGATCCAGACCATCACAGGCTACTTCAGCGAGGAAGCCCCCATCATGTGTGAGGCCACATTGACAGATGAGCTCAACACCTTTCATGCTTCGTTGATCTCAACAAAGAGTCCTCTAAGTCCATACTCGGCCACTGTTTGTGGTCAGGGACCAAGAGGCAGAAGAAAGGGTCAGAGGGCTACAATTACATAAGCTATGAGCAACGGCGTCAGCATGGTTAAGTCATTACTTCATCAATGCAACGATTTAAAGTTTTGTACAAGATTCTTGACTTTGTTCACCTCTCTAACTTTTAGAAAAGGTGGTCCCCACAAGTGATGATCAATATCTTGCTCCCCTTTTTGAATGGAAACCAGTGTGTGTGTATGAAGATGGAATCAAGCAGTCGGTGACATTAAGGCTATGCATTGATGCAGCTGTTGCATGCAAAATGTACAACGTTGTCTAAAGCAATCAGGCGTCCTATCAGGTAGTGAGGCAGCAGAATACCGATGAGCTGTCTGAGGGGAAGAGAAGCCGCTGATAAGTCGGGCTCAAGTGATGAGGGAGTGTGGAAGTGCATTGGCAGGCATTACATATTTACTTGTTAAGGTTATCTGCTGAGAGATGGCAGGCAAAGCTCTATCTCACTCTCTCTCTCACACACACACACACTTCACATCAGAGTGGCAGCAGACCTTCAATTTTTCACATGTATCATTTCATGATAGATGGTTGCAGTTAAAGGTAGATGAAAAGGCAATCCACATGGTGTAAAGAGGAGTTCTGTGTTTCCTTTTGTTTTACCATGATTGGTGCTGCGGTAAGGGGATGAAATGTACGACAGCGTACAAATATATTGGAAAAATGTCAATTCAGATTAAGTCTCTGTGACAAGTATTCTATGTTGTTAAATTAGTGGAATGCCCCTTTAACCCTCTGGGGTCTGTGGTCATTTTCGCGATTTTACATAATTTTTAAATTCCACTTTTTAAAGTCACTTCCATATGATACATACTCATGTGTTGTATATAAAAACAATCTCAGCTATCTATATAATGAGGCACCATTGTCCCAAGTGACAAGTGTAAAGAGAAAATATGACTAAAGCTGAAAAATGTAATCTTGATTTTGGAAATTGTTCATATTTGTTGTGAAAACATAACTTTACTCATGTGGTATAGCGGTTTTGGTGATGGAAATTGGTTTACCAAAGGTCTTAGGTTCACAAAAGCAGTGGAATATATGAATAGAATGGTAGACACATGTAAATAAATGTCTAATACCAAATGTATTATTATATGGTGGGGATGAAGAGCTGTGGCTGGCTTTGAGGCCTGCTATGGTGATGTGTTGGCAGGCAGACGGACTGGAGACTGCTGCAGCTGCATGTTGTCCTCTGGACGCTCTCTGTAAAATATATTAATACTAGTCAGTATGAGTTCACTGAAAGAAAGTAATGATTACACACCGACACGTAAGGAAGATCCAACACTGGCTATGCTCAAGACACTGCATGAGCTAACTACGTGCTAATGTTGCTAAAGTTAACAGATCCAGCTATGCTCAGGCCATGAGCTAAAAGTGCACAACAGTAGTTACAGCCTTACAAACACGTAACTGAGATCCAACACTACTAGTCGTACTAAGTTCACTGTAAGAAAGTTAACGGTGATAGGGACAAGAGTTGATTACCCACCGTTCATAGCTGTAGTCAGCTATCTCCATTAGCTCGCGCCGTGTTAGCAGCACCTAACGTGACAAACACTATTGTAGTAACGATTAACGGAGATCCAACGCTACTAGGCGTACTAAGTTCACTGAGAGAAAGTTAACAGTGATAGAGACAGTTGATTACCCACCGTTAAATCTTATAGAGACGCTGTAGCCATCAATTGCCCTTTTAGCTTGCTACCGCTAGCTCCGTGTTAGCAGCAGCTAACGTGACGTAAACACTACTGTAGTAACGATTAACGGAGATCCAATACGAGTAGTCGTACTAAGTTCACTGAAAGAAAGTTAATGGTGATAGGAACAACAGTTGATTACCCACCGTTGAGTCTTATAGAGATGCTGTGGTCATCTATCTCCGTTAGCTCCGTGTTAGCAGCAGCTTTATCTGGTTACAGGCCCCGTTACTAACGTGAATATGCTATTGCAAAGTTCAGTAAATACACTAACCCATCTTCGAATGGATCCCTTTGCTTGGCGTTGTCCTGTTCGTATCCTTCAGGCTGTGACGCTGTGTCGTCCTCTCAAAAAATAGCTTTGCTTAGGCTAAAATCCCGTGCTCTCCACCTCGGACTCAGTGAAGCTTTTTGCATCATATGACACATCCATGTTTAGATGCTCAGATCTCGCTTTGTGAATCTTGTACGATCTCGCGAGAAAAGGACGCGGAAGTGGCTGAAGTCTACTGATTCCGGTAGAATTTAAACTGTGCCGTATTATCACGAAGAAATGAATTTGATCAAAGCGTGAACATCATAGCCCCGCTTCGAAGCGTTAGGTGTTAAGGAAGCCTACGTACGGGACTATTTTCTCTGTTGCTGTAATGCGATACACAACGTTTGGTGGCTACAACTATTTTGTGCTGAAAGGGAGCTTACTATTACTATTTATAAAGTCGCATGTACCCGTATAATAAAAGCAATAAGTTACTCGAGGCAGTACTGTGTCTACAATAATGTACTGTTCAAGGGTTTGCCAACTCCCTTGTACAGTACATCATTGCACGACATAGTACTGCCTGTCCTACCTTATTGCTTAAATATATACTACCGTTCAAAAGTTTGGGGTCAACCAGATAAATGTTCAGTTTCGTCGCAATTTCTCTCATGGAATAGTCATCATTTCTAAGAACAGACTGGCGAGTTTCACATGGAAGTTCTCTTTTTCTGGCCATTTTGAGAATATAATGGAACCCACAAATGTGATGCTATGCATAGAAAGGCCAGTTGTAAAGCTTATCTCACCAGCATAACTGTTTTAAGCTGTGCCAACATAATTGCACAAGGGTTTTCTAATCCTCCATTAGTCTTCTATGCGATTAGCAAACACAATGTACCATTAGAACACTGGAGTGATAGTTGCTGGAAATGGGCCTCTATACACCTATGTAGATATTTCATTAACAACCAGACATTTCCACCTAGAATAGTCATTTACCACATTAGCAATGTAGAGTGTATTGCTGATCGTCATTGAAAAAACAGGACATTTCTAAGTGACCCCAAACTTTTGAACGGTTGTGTGTGTGTACGTATATATCTCATGTATTTTGTAGACTTAATACTTACAATATGCAATACTGCTGTACTACACTGAATATTGTTTTGCTACTACTACATTTCACTTCATAATATTACACGTATATGCCATAATATGTATAATGTACCAGCCTTTTTATTTGACCATATTGTCATAATTTTATACCACTTTACTTTGAGACGTCACTGTTAGTCTAGAACACTGAATAATGTTTCCATCAGTAAACCTGAACATGCACACCTCTCTCTGTGTGACAGTGATAAATTAGATTAGATTACAATTAACTGGAGGATACACTTTTTCCTTCACGTAGATCTTAAACCCTTAAATATAAACAGTGGCCCGGCCGCCCTACGGAGGAAACTCATTTAGTTTTTTTTATTAAAATAAAAGTTGGATAAAATCTCCACTGGTCCTCTCCTTATATGTAGTGAGGTGTCGGTAGGTAGAACTGCAGTGCCGGTGACTCTCCGCTCTCCTGTCTGACGTCACACGCTGCCACGGACTCTCCGCTGCCAGTAATCTCACTCGCTGTCTCTCCAACAACGTTAGCTAACGTGTTAGCAAGGTGACTAGCTTCCATTAAAAAACTGGTGGGAGGGAAATGAAGCCGCTGATTGGCCAAGATTCGACACGTCAAAGATCTTCTATTGTTAAGATGATCACGACCTCAGTTTTTTCCGTGTCCCACTCCAATCTCAGAAACGGCGGCCAGTTGACCCCCCCCTCCCAAAAACAAAAACTCTTTGGATCTACGTGATTCACGTGGATGACATTTTGATTTCAAAATGGCGAATTTTCGCCGAAAGGTCACAAGTTTGCAGGAATGTATAACTGAGGAAAATCCCAAATTCAGTATCTCAGAAAATTTGAATATTACTTAAGACCAATACAAAGAAAGGTTTTTTAGACACCTGGTGCCACACTCTAATCATCTAATTAACTCAAAACAAAGGCCTTTAAATCAAGTCAACTTTATTTATCAAAATTACCGCATGTGCAAGACGTACAGAAATTTGAAAATACGTTTCCCTCTTAAATGGTCTCAGTCTAGTTCTGTAGGCTACACAATCATGGGGAAGACTGCTGACTTGACAGTTGTCCAAAAGACGACCATTGACACAAAAGGTCATTGCAAAAGAGGCTGGCTGTTCACAGAGCTCTGTGTCCAAGCACATTGAGAGGCGACCGAAGGAAAAGATGTGGTAGAAAAAAAAGTGTACAAGCAATAGGGATAACCGCACTAGTTATCTGCACTTTAAAGGCAGTCAGCTCACATAAGTTGTTGTTACCCAGGGCTGGCATGGTTTACACACACATGGAATTTGAGTCCGGTTACACGTTGCTCTTACATACACGATATACAATAAACAAGATCGCTTGATGTAATGATATTTCACTGAAATATCTTGCTTGATCCAATTAACCAAATCGAGGCAACTTTTTGCATAAAATTATGTAGAAGAAGCAAAGCTGGTTTCTGTATGAATTACTCAGTTTTGTATGTAACATTCTTTTTTTTTAAAAGGTATATCTAACTTAATTTTGTAGTGAACTCATTTTTGCAAGTAAAGTGTACTACATTTTTCAGATTACGTTACTTGACTTTAAGTGAATTCAACTAAAATTTGCTTGTAAATTTAAGTCGACTTTACTTGACAAATTGGTTGACTTTACTTGGAAAATGATTCGCTGCATACAAAAACTAGCATTGCTTATTCTATGTAATACATTTATGCAAAAAGTTGCCTTGATTTTATTAAGTAGATCAAGCAGGACATTTTCATCAGTGTTGCAAGTGCAATCTTCTCAAAGTCTTGCTTTTGTCACGGTTCAGCTCCACACCTTCCCCCTTAATAGTTGTTTTCATCTGGTCTGCCTGTGTCACTAACTCATGTCATTTCAGATCCTGCCACTCACCTGATCAGCCCTCATTCCCTTCACCTGGTCCTCAGCTCCACACCCTCCCCAGTCTGTCAGTCACTCCCTCCTCGTCAGCCCTCATTCCCTTCACCTGGTCCTCATGCCCATCTCACCTGCAGCCCATTCCCTCATTAGAAGAGAACTGTGGTGGATGACAGAAGAAGCATTTCCCTGGTGAAGAAAAACCCCTTCACAACAGAGTAAATACAGAGGGTTCACCACAAGATGTAAACCATTGGTGAGCCTCAAAAACAGGAAGACCAGATTAGAGTTTGCCAAAAAACATCTAAAAGAGCCTGTACAGTTCTGGAAGAACATTCTATGGACAGATGAGACAAAGATAAACTTGTACCAGAATGATGGGAAGAGAAGAGTATGGAGAAGGAAAAGGAGCTGCTCATGATCAAAGCCTACCACCTCACCAGTGAAGCAGGGTGGAGGTGGTGGTATGGCGTGGGCATGTATGGCTGCCAATGGAACTGGTTCCATAGTATTTATTGATGATGTGACTGCTGACAAAGTGTTTCGGGCTATATTATCTGCTCATATTCAGCCAAATGCTTCAGAACTCATTGGACGGCGCTTCACAGTGCAGATGGACAATGACCCGAAGCATACCGCGAAAGCAAGCAAGGAGGGTTTAAGGCAAAGAAGTGGAATGTTCTGCAATGGCCAAGCCAATCACCTGCATTTCACTTGCTGAAGGGAAAATGCCCGAAGAACCAGCTGGAACTGAAGACTGCTGCAGTAGAGGCCTGGCAGAGCATCACCAGGGACGAACCCCAGCGTCTGGTGATGTCTATGGAATCCAGACTTCAGGCTGTCATTGACTGCAAAGGATTTTCAACAAAGTATTAAAAGTAACAATTAGATCCATGATTATATTAATTTGTCCAATTACATTTGGTCCCTTTAAAAAGAGGATGGCCACATTTGTTGTAGTTCCTACACCGTTCACCTGATTTGGATGTAAATACCCTCAAATTAAAGCTGAAAGTCTGCCCTTAAAGCACATCTTGATTTTTGTCATTTCAACTCCATTGTTGTGGTGTACAGAGCCAAAATAATGAAAAATGTGTCAATGTCCAAATATTTATGGACCTGACTGTATATTGATGTTATGCACACAGTAGCACTTCACTTTTTAACCACCATGAATACACACTACTTTCATATAATAAACTTTCAGGACTACTTGGCTTTAAATGCAGATTATATATTTATTGCAGGATTATTAGCAGGGGCATAGCGACATCTTAATTATTTACTTAATTGGATGACATTACAGATTGATCATAACATAAATGTCCGACTGAGCCGAGACTGGGTGAAAGTCCTTTTCATAAAATGAATCCTTTTAAAGGATAGAAGGCGATACCTTTGCCGGACCTGGTGTCTGCCGAGGTAAGAGAAGTCCCTCTGCGATCTCTTGAATTCATACAAAGTCCCAGACAACAGCGACCTCCTTCATTATTTGTGGGCTGTGGGGAATGAGAGTCTACATCAACCAATTCCTGCCCTGATCAAGGTTCTTCTCCGTGAGCAGAGACACAGTTCTCCGATGTTTGTCCCGGACAATGTTATATTGTCCTCAGCTGAGTACCGGACGATGTCCCGCTTTGAAACCCCTCTCGGTGTCACGAGTCTTCTCTTTTTATTCCCTCTCATCCTCACACACAGTTGCTCAATGGCACAATAATAACAATTTAACACACATACCTCCTGGTTCATGCCTCACTGGCGAATAAACGGCCCGAAAAAAATCCACACTTCCGGGTGGCCAAATTCATTTTTAATCCAGCTACGGAAACGAGGGCACCCATCCTCCAGACTTTCCATATCAACTCCTCCAACTTGGTGTATGCAGTAGAATGTATGTGGGCTAAACAAAAAACACCATACAACAACGGCTCAAACAACACATTTATTTGATAAACCGTCAGACAAAAAACACAATTGTACATGCATTTTAGGGAGCATGGCAAGGAGAACTTGAGAATCCTGGGGCTGGAATCCGGAGTGGGTTGGTCTCTAGCACAGAGACTCCGCTTGGAGAGAGGCTCTGGATACGGAAACTGCGAACGAAATGGTCCAGTGGCCTCAATGAGCTGGAATGAGGAGACCTAGGAGAAAGGAAGAGAGTAAATAATTAGTGACCTGCAAGCCCGTGCTCTTCACTCACCTCTCTGGTGAGTTGAAGTTTTCAATTTTCCCGCCCTTAACTGGACATCTTATTGTCCAGTATATAAGCCTTTCACTAAGGGCAGCTCTTCTGGGAACTCAACTCTACTTGACAACAGCGTCTGTTTCCTGTTACAGCAGTGACATTCACTATGAGCACCACACCACTGACTTCTTATCCATTGTGGACGAAAGTATTTTTACAAGCTTGACATGACGCCTCCAGCGACACAGTCCTCATTGTCCGCTGCAGAAGTGCCTTTTCTGCCTCGCTCAATAGAACGTAGTTGACCTCGTGCCAACAGGTGGCGAGAGACGATGCCTTTAATGAATAATATTTAAGGTTACCGTCTGGTGGCTCCACAATAATAGATGTGTTGCCAAACACCGCAAGACAATGTAGACATTCCACAAAACACCATGTAAATGATTGAGTTTTATTTGCAATAGTACTGGAATAATGCCAGCTACCACAAATATAGAAACGGCCTTCTACAGGTGGGACAATCAGTGGCGTCTCTTTTGGGTTAATTAAAGGGCCAGCTCCTCAGCATTGTTGCGTAACATAGTAACTGTTAAGTGTTGCAAATGACTCCTGTAATAGTAGATGTTGGACAACTTTAGTCATTGAATACTATATATAATATATCAAATGTATATTTTTACACTACTTACGCATGCATTCGATCTTTTTACAGTGTCCGTGTTTCCCTTTTTCTCTCCAAGATGTAATTTACTTCCTTTTCTTATACTACTTTTGTTCACTTAAATTTATCAATAAATCTATTTTAGTATTGATACACGTGGTGAGTTCTATGTTACACTTTCAGCCAGCACTCTTCCATCTACCTGTAATGGAATATCCAGGATCTAATGCATCCTCTGTAAAGGAGACGTATGTCTCTCCAAACAGAAAGCTTTAGTGCCTTACACAATGACCAAGGGCAGAACAAGATAACATGGCGTACCTTGTTATGTGTGTTCCAGGACAAGATAATATGTACCCGACAGTCTCCAGTGTATACTCCTTTATTTGACTGCGCTGTGAGACCGACTGCAGCTGTTTAAATTAAACTTACGGAGAGACGAAAGTTGACTTTGCACTTTATTCAACAGAAAGCCTCCACATACCTGTGAGCCAGTGAGACCCAGACTCTGTAGTGAGCTGCTGCTCTAAGTTGCGTGCTAATT
The DNA here is from genome assembly GCF_910589615.1 of Taurulus bubalis. Taxonomy (NCBI): domain Eukaryota; kingdom Metazoa; phylum Chordata; class Actinopteri; order Perciformes; family Cottidae; genus Taurulus; species Taurulus bubalis. The sequence goes on from NC_136595.1 coordinate 1,764,727, forward strand.
ACCGACAGATTGCTAGTTAAAATTGAAGAGCTTCCATGTATGTCAATCTGGCCCTGAAGGTGTTGATTGGCATGACAGGAAATTAACATGTCATGTTGCTAAAGTGTTTTGTTGTGGGGGCTCAGTTCATCAGTATCAAAATAAAGGAAGGTGATTGCTGCCTGTGCTGCACAGTCATGGTTACAGTGACGGGCCTCATTTGACCACAGGTGGTGGACACCAAAGACAGCGAAGAAGGCTGGTGTGAAATCGGTGCATTTGGGATTTTACCATGATTACTGCTGCATAAACCAGAATTTGATTTCTGTGGGTCCCGATGATGCAGGATGACAGTTACCTGTCAGTCTGTACAACTTCGTGTTTACTCCTTACTTTTTATTAAAAAGGAACCGGACCAGAGCCAACATGCAACACTGTTAGCCCAGGGCAGGGGTCAGCAACCTTTCCTATCCAAAGAGCCATTTTGCCCTTTTTCACACCCAAAAGAAATTTCATATCACAGCTACTGAAGTTTTATTTATATATACACACACACACACACACACACACACACACCAACAAACCTATAGTTTGTTGTATTTATGAAATTATAGAACAAGGATAAAGATGATGTTTGACATTGTATTGCTATTTTACCTGTTTATAACTATCAAACAAAGTCATTTGTCGGCTACATTGAGATCCATTAAAAGCACAACTATGCAGCGCTTGAGTCCTGTCTATATTTTTGGCTCATGTGGTAGACGGTTCACCCTGTAACCACAAGGTAGCAGGTTTGATACCTGTCCTCCTCATGTGAGTTTTACATTTTAAACGCATATCTTTTGCTTCGTTTACACTGAGCGTCCTCACTACACTGGACTTTTAGAGCTCTGCAAACTGAAGAGGACGGATGTTTTTACTAGCGGACGCCTCAGTGTCTCATGAGCTGACACAGAACCAGCAGTAGTGGAGACTTGATCAGTTACCTGAAAGTATATTTACTTTGCTCAGTTTGCTGCAGCAGTTGAGGAATCGCTCTTCTGCAGCTTGATACTTTTCAGCAGATGCTTGTTCTGGAAGAGTCTTTCAACATTAAATGTTTTGTTTGCTAATTTCTCGCCACATATCAAGCAGACAGGTCAGCAGTGAAAGCAAATGAATACGTCCACGCAGAATTAAACGCTCTGTGACTTTTCTTTTTATTTATCCGTTGATAGTTTAGCGAGGGCGGGGCTCTGAATCCCGAGTAGCCACCTGCAGGGGAAGAGGCTTGACAGCGACGTAACAGGATGTGATGCACATTTTAGTTAAAGAAATATTTTAACTTTTATTTTCAGTGACCTAATATCACCTAAAACTCCAAGATAAGGAGTTCCCTGAGGAAGTTTTTCCACTGGGCAACAAAATAAAAACATCTTTTACATTTTTTTTGTCAAAGCCTCAGTGAGCCGCAACAGATGGGCTAAAGAGCCGCGGGTTGCCGACCCCTGGCCCAGGGCCACCAAACTTCTATTGTGATAGGATAGAACACAAGAGTAACATTACAGAAACATACACAAAGCATGCTGGTAGTCTTTCCACTACATATCCTGTCCCTTGATCCCACACTATTGTAGAGGTAACAGTATATATATATATATATATATATATATATATATATATATATATATATATATATATATATATATATATATATATATATATATGCTCAGACATGCCATGCTCCTGAAAAACATCAGTAGAAAAACACATCTTTTAGCTCTTCATCCACCCGTAGGCTGTTAAATGACAAGACATGTTAGCAATATAATGTATTTAGTCTCTTGGTAGATGGCCAGCTTTCCTTTCAATCGCAGCTAGTTTTTTTTTTAAATTACACCAACATTCATATCCAGATTATCTCTTAACCGTTTTTCCTGATTGATTGAAAGAGCCCGTCCCTGTGACAGCAGAAATAGTAGACGTGTGATGTAAATGGCTCCTTGTTTTTCTGTGCACTCACACACCGTATCTCTGGATCAGTTTGTGAATGCTATGTATGTGTATGTGTGTGCTCCTCTGACAGTATAAAGTTTTCCCCAGGATGTAATTAATTAGTAGCGGGTATTGTAATAATGTCAACATCTAAGTGCTTTATTCCATGCATTATAATCAGCTTTATGATCTCATCTCTATTCCCAATTGAATTTTACTCCTGGCTTCCCCATCAGCAGCTATGGGTCCCACACAACGGCAGGATAAACGATTGTGCTTTGTGCGGCGCAACTTCCTCATCAGGCGATAAGATTGCACTGATTAAAGAGATTACTTCTGCTTGACATGTCAATAAATCAGCTTTATTGTTTTGTTGAGACTGCAGTGCAGCACACACACATTCTCTGAGTGATGGTGTTGTTTGGCTGTTGCTGTTTTTTGTTCCCAGTACAAACTTTATGAGGCAGCGAACAACCACCATGTAAGGCTTCTGTGTTACTGCTGCTGAGGAGTAGTGCTGACTCTCTCCATCTGATTGCCTGTACCTTCACTCACCGTCTCCTCTCTGTCAGCTTTATCTTTCTCTGTGTGCTTTTACTCTTTTTTTTGTGTGTGTGGGCAAGAGACGTTTCTCAGCTAGCAGAGCGGGTCATCCACTAATCACAGGGTTCAATTCTCAGCTCTTACTGTCCACATTTTGTCAAGACACTGAGCCCCAATTGATGGTTTAATGCTTTGTCACGCCCCTCGGCAACTGATAGCATACATAGGGCACCCCATAGCATCTATATGAGAAGCACCAGGCTTTCAACTACAATGTAAACCAATCAGCATCATTAGACGCTCCAAAAGTGTATAAAGACCGAAAAGGCGGGAGGTGGATGAGTCACACACAGGATTTTCAACCAGGGCCCTATTTCTCATATCTGGCTAAACAAAGTCAAGCAAATGTCCTAATCTCCAGTTTAAATTAGCGAGATGATTGACATCAGGCTATCTGGGTTTCTTTACGGCTGATCCGCACTGAAACGTCTCGTTAATTCTAGAAGACGTCAGTCATCTGGATAAATGCGCCGCTCCTCTTCAGAAGGATAATAATGGAGCACTGACACCACGATGTTCTAACAGTACAATGGACAAGGAACCTCTTTTTATTCCTGTGCTGAGAAGCAGGAGATGATCATGAAGTCATATGAGGAAGTCAATACCGTAGTCATTCACAGCAAACGCGTTGCGAATATTCCAACGTTTTTGCAACATTGTTGCCGTGAACGCAACTTTAACTCCGCCCCCGCTGAGAGACATAAGCGTCCAAATATATCAGACAAGTTAAATGCGTCAGTGTTGAGAAAATGTATCGGCTATTTTAAGTGGTTCATCACCCAAATCAATCAGATTATATTTAGGAATAAATATATACTTATATGTACTGTATGCACGTATGAATCATGTACTATATGTATATACATGTATGTGTAGATTACCATATAACTAGGAGTTTGAATATGTTTATGGGCGAATCAGTACGTATGTATTCATAATCAGAAATTCAATCAATTGAAGCAGTGAAAATAAATTGTGTGTGATTCTCTGTATTCTTATCATGAGTCTACCTTAATCATGTTCTTCAATAATGATATGCATGGTGTACTAATAACACTGTCATATAATTATGAGTGCTCGAGAAGCTCTTTAAATAAATTATTTCTTGCCGGCAGAATCTATATCGCCGCGTACAGGAAGTCATGATGAGGTAAAGGATGGATCCTGGAGATCTGAAAGAACTCTCTCCCTATAAAACTAATATAACTAATATCGCTCCTTCATCAATGAGGAAGGGAGCTGCCTTTTTTGTCCGTGGGAGTGTCCAGCTAATCCAGTGAAGTTCAGTAAGCCTGCCCGGGAGCAGGTTTAAATTTTTGGCTGTGTTGCTATGGTGATTTATCTAAGCTTGCTTCGAGAAACCGAGAAAGCCTGACCTACGTCATCTTATCCTGACAATTAGCCGCTAACTCAGTAAGCCAGGTACGAGAAACAGGGCCCAGGGGACTGATAGAGTTTGTTTCTCGAAGTCTTGTTGTCGTTTTATCGAGGTCTGTGGGTTAGGGGGCGGAGCAAGAAGGCGCGTGAGCAGACGTACTTTTGAAAGGCTGTGCACCAGGCTTCTAAAAGGACTTGTGAAAATGTATACCTATTGATTTGTTTATCCACCTGCTACTGTGGAATGAGCTCCCCATTGACATCAGGACAGCAGAAAGTTTACATGTTCCATCGCAAACTAAAAACACATCTTTGTCGACTACACCTTGAATAGGGAAGGTAGCGCCGTAGTAGCACTTAAATGACACTTAGTGGTTTAACTTTGAAGAAACTGTACTTTCTTGATTCTTGTTGTTCTGAGTTTGTCCTCATGGTTGAATTACACTTATGAAATGTAATGCTACTGTATAAGTGAGTAAGTCCACTCGTTAAAGTATATTTTGTAACCAACAATGGGCAAAAAACATGACCATTCGTCTCTTTCAAGTAACAGAGCTAAAGTTAACTCATCGTGTGCGCTAACTAGCGGTGGCCATGATTATACACAGGAGGCAAGTGGAATGGAGACCCTCTGCATAACCGAGGAGGAGGAGTTCCCGCCACCGCCAGCTACACCAAGTAAACCACCGGTGATTAAGAAAGATACACATGAACTTGTCAACTCGTCCCTGGTCAGTGATATTCATTCCCAACTTGCCGATTTAACAAGGCTCATCAAAAACCGGTCAGACGTGATTGAGGGCAAAATCTCCGATTTAGACAAGAAGGTTGATTGTGCATTTGCTGGCCGAAAGGCCGTTTCTACGGCTGTAGTTGAGCAGTGAGTGAACTCGGTCAAGCAGCCTGTCAGGTTCATGCAGAAGAGAATGGATGATCTGGAAACCTCCACGGGAAGATGGAGCTTAAAAGATGATGGGAGTGCCAGAGTCCACTAGAGTTCTAAAGATTTGCCAGGCTGTGCTACCGAGCATGAAAGAGAAGCTTGTTGATGCTGTTCATCGCATGGGGAAGAAGAAGAAGATATGATCCTTTATTAATCCCCTTGGGGAAATTCTTCTCTGCATTTGACCCATCCCTGGATCGGGAGCAGTGGGCAACCCTGTGAGGCGCCCGGGGAGCAGTTAAGGGTTCAGTGTCTTGCTCAGGGACATGCGAGCTATGGGGGGACTGGGGATCGGGCCGGCGACCACTCATCCCCCTGAGCTACAGCCACCCTAGCGGCAGAGCACTGGCGATACTACGAGACCCCGAGGCATCATCCTACAGTTTGTCTCGCGGGTCTGCAGGGATGCGATGTGGAAGGCGACAGAACTATTCCTACTTGAAAGAACATGGCTTACAATTGAAGGAGGATTTCTCCAAGGGGGACCGAGAAAGGAGGATGAGGCCGTGGCCTGAAGTGCAAGAGCTCGTGTAGCCGGGAAGACAGCGATCTTCTCCGGCGCCAGCGTTTACTGAAGGTGAAGGCGAGATCCTCCTCACGAGTGAACCAAGTCACGTCTTCCCACTGAAGAATCACTCTTATAAAAGATTGTAATTTCTGGAAATCTTAGGAAATTAATTTCCTGATGCTTATTTGTTGATAGGGGGCGACTTCAACGTGGTTATGGAGGTTAGTGATCAATGGCCTCCAGGTCAACCATCACACTCAAATTATACCTTAAAATTACTAATGAGCAGGTTTGATTTAGCTGATATTTGGAGAGAGAAATTTCCTAATGGGAGAAAATACACCTGGAGCAGTAAAGACGGGTCCAGGCGGTCACGTATAGACTTCTGGCTTGTCTCTAAAAGCTTAAATAAAGAGTATTACAGACAATGTTATAACAACTCCTTTAAGTTGTCAGAGCAATATCAATTAGTATACAACTTTCCCCTGCTAATCCTGGCTTGACAAGTCTAGAGCTGGAAAGGCGTATTACTGTTTACTGGAACAAAGCTCAAAGTGAAGACATTTTCGGAATTAACTGGGAGCTTCTTAAATTTGAAAAAAAAATGAATGGGATCCTATGGAGAAAATCTTCAAATCCTCTTAACCTTCCTCCTGTGTTAGGGTCGGCACCGACCCGTTTTAGGTTTTAAATGCATAAAAGAACCACATGAATGTGTTTATTGCATCAAGGCTTTTTGATTTTGTCAGGAACCTCTATTTCAACAAAAGTTCTGGATCATATTTTTTGTGAAAATGAGGGAGAACATAGAGCAGCATAGCGATACGGATGAGCAGGTTTGAGGAGGAAGACAATGTGGAGACTTATCCAGAAGAGACAAACACATCTGAGTCTGAGGAGGTCACCGGTGGTGAAGCTGCTCCCGAGGAAAGATTCAGGTCAAAAAAAAAAAAGTTAAGATCTGTTCGAGCTCAGTACCTCATGATGGTGGGCCTCATGGCAGGTGTGACGGCTCCCCTGTCTGTTTGTCTGTCCCTCTGCTTCCTGCAGGGCGGCGTGATGAGACGCACCTGGGCCCGGTGCTCCTGGGGGAATAAAGCCCCGCCTTTGGGCCGGCCAAGGTTCCCTCTCGATCGCGACAGCAGGCTCCACGTTGTCGTCATTCTCGGCCACTTGTGGGTTTCGCCAGCCCTCGTGCGTACCTAATAAAGCCTTTTTGCTCGGAACGCTGCGTCTTCTGTGTAATTTGTTGCGGCGCCTGAGCCGGGCCGTGACACAGGGCAGCTGCTGCAAATGTTATCAACAGTGACATCAATACATGCTTTGAGCTATTTATGCCAGTCATCATTGCTATGACAAACCTTGAAGGACCTTCTGATTGCTGTAGTGTACAGGTCCTGCAATGAGGCCACTGATAGTCTCTGGGACGCATCGACAGACAGATATATTTTCCGGGCAACAATGTCACTTCAGACCTTTCAAATGATATCAAGAGTCCTCAGATTTGACAATAGAGATACCAGAGCAAGATCTGACAAGCGTGCCCCCATCAGGGATGTCTGGGACAGATGGGTGCAGCTCCTTCCACTGATGTTCAACCAGGGCCAGAGGTCACAGTGGATGAACGTCTTAACCCTTTCAGAGGAAAATGCCCCTTCCGGCAATATATACCCAGTAAACCAGGGAAGTACAGCATAAACATCTGGGCAGCCTGTGATGCAAAAACCAGCTATGCCTGGAATTTACAGATTTACACAGGCAAAGCTGCGAGCGGCATCCCTGAGAAAAACCAAGGACAATGTGTGGTCCTCGATATGACTACTGGACTGAAGGGTCACAGTATCACTTGTGATATCACTCTTTACCAGCTATGACCTTGGAAAAGAATTTACCATGGTGGCACAGTGAAGAAAAATAAACCTGTGCTGCCTGCTGTAATCTTGCAGGTGAAGGACATGGCTCCACTTTCCTCAAAGTTTGCTTTTAGAGACACCACCACTCATATTGTTAAATAAAAAAAAATAGAATGTGATACTTATGTCTACTCTTCAAAGATGCAGCTGTGTCATCAGGAAGTGACAAAAAGCCCACAATTATCCTCGACTATAACAAAAGGAGTGGACAACCTGGACAGGCTGACAGAGCTGCAGAGCTCACCTAGCACTCCGTCCACGCCGTCAGCAACACAAAGAGCATCCTCCTCAGCCAGCCCTGCCTCAACACCAGCCAGAACAGCCACAACCCCACTCAGGCCACCGGATTATAAAAGAGGTGTCAGGTCTGCCCATTTTGTGTTTGTATTAAAGTTCTATTGCTGAAAAAAAGACTTTTTAGCCTTTTTCGTCAAGTAAATATAAATGGGTCGAAATGTACCAGTAACACCATACATGTTACTAGAGTTAATACTATTAAAATGAAAAATAAATAACACATTGATTTAAGGTGTTCTAATACCCCTCAGTAATAGTCAGGTAACACAACAACCTTTTATTTATTTATGTGATTCTCTTGAGGTTCATTTCACCTTGTCTTTATTGAAATCGAGGGGTATGTCAAGTCCAGGTGTGAAGAGGAGACAACAAGAGTCCAGATAAAACCAAATCAAAAATGTTCTTTACTTTACAAAGACAACAAAAAAACACTGAAAAAACGTACAGACGGTGGCGACACATGCAGGTGTGTGACACGGACCGGAGAAAGACGAATCTGCAACAGGTAAGGGGACGACGCAGACTAAATACACAGGGGAAGACAGGCAACGAGGCACAGGTGGAAACAATGAGGGCGGGGCTTCACAATTGCACAGGGCAAAGGCACACAAGGAGGGAGGTGTCTAGAACAGGTGAAGGGAATAAACAATCAGGGACAAGGCAGACAATAGACAACGAGCCAGTTCTGCACAGAATCGATCGGCGGTGCAATGCATGCTGGGTAATTTGTGTCCGACTTGCTCTGACGTCATGCACACGTGGTCAACAATAATCCCACGAGAGCAAGCCGTCCGTCGAGCCAAGCGAGTAGCTCTCCTTTGCCTGCCTGGCCCAGTGCATGATGGGATACGCCTGGCTGATTGCTGTCAGATCTAAGAGCCAAACACCACATTGTAGAAAATCCTTATTTTATGTGTAGTTGTAATACTTAACGCTCGATTGTTGACTATTAAGTCTCATGTCGTGCAAATATGTGGGTGTTAATAATAATAATAATAATAATAATAATGTATAAGGTTGTTTAACATCTGTAATTACATAACAAGAGAAATTACAACTATCTGCACATATGCATTTATATAAAAAAAAAAAATCATAAATATGACATCCAACAACTACAATATGGCCAATCTTGTCCTCAATTCCAAAAACAGTTAAAGATATCAAAATGTATACCACTGAAAAGTAGGTATTTTATTTTGGAAAATCCCATTTGTGTGACCTCAGATTGAAAATGCATTTGGTCCATTTGTGAGATTAAATATGAGATATCCCAAGCCGTATTTAATGATTAGTTCTGTTAAATATATTTGTTGGAACGCTGTGAAGTGAACTTCATCTCCTCCTGTATATTTTCAGCTACAGACACATTTCAACGTTTAAATGTTGACACAATCTTCAACTATTACTGTAGGATTCAGCTTTTTGATACTACTGCTGATACTTCTACTACAACCACTACTAAAACTTCAGCTGTTGAAAACTACTACACTTTAGTACTCCGACAACAACTTCTACAGTCTCTTCCAGCTTCACCTGCATTGTAATTCATCTTTTGGAATCTTTAGATGATGCAGTTTTGCTTCCATCTTTTCCAGTTATACATTTCATTCTACAAGGTTTAGTTTCTCAGGCATAAGAAAAACATTCTTGAACGTCATCTGGAAAACACAACCGCAGTTACTGTAACGGGCACAACTGTAGTCAATTGTAATCAGTTCCCACATAGTATAGATGCTCCATTTCAAGCAGATGTGTGTGTGTGTGGAGTACATTATTGTCAAGCATTTGGGTATAAAGGCACCTGCAGAACCTCAGTTTAACCTGCAACAATGGAGAAAAAATGCATCATCTTGAGACGAGAATGGTGCTATGCAGCTGAAAGTGAGCAGGGAAACTGCGGATCGACTGGCAACTGGTGAGTTAAAAAAGGAAGTTTACTTCATAACTTAGTTATTTGTTTTCTCATTTGTATCACCCTTGGTCCACAGTTATCCCTGCCTTCCCTCCGGTTCGGACCCAGGCGCCAGCCACTTCTACCCCTTGCCCCTCCTATGCCCACAGTTCCCCCTGCCTTCACTGAGGTTCGGACCCAGGCGCCAGCCACTTCTACCCCTTGCCCCTCCTATGCCCACAGTTCCCTGCCTTCACTGAGGTTCGGATTCAGCCAATAAACCTGGAACTACCACAGTCCTCTTGCCATCACAGCCAGAATGCCATGAATCCCTGACAGTATCTTGTTTTGGAATGGATTATAATAAAATTAATGATTTTTACCATTACTGTAATGTCTTTACAGAATTCCAAAACCGGACCACACTACTGCTCGAACTCGCCATGACCTACCGCTCTGTATATTTCTGGAATAAAATATAATTTTACAAAAATAAAAGGAAGAAGCCTTCCATGGCAAAGGGTACAAATTTACTAATGACAAAACTTGAAACATGCTCACCACGTATAAAAGGGCGAAAGACTGCTCTCGGGCAACAGGAGAGGGCAAAAATCACCTGGGACTACTTCTTGGTAAGTGCTTGCTCTGTACACATCTTAAATGTGAACTCTGAGTGATTGGTCTTCCCTTTTCAGTATTTTGTCACCTACAATTTTAAACTATGCAACATAGTTGTATCTCTACAGACAAACTAACCACTTTGTACATCTGATTTTGATTAGAATCCTGTTGTGTCCTTTTACAGCAAATGGATGAAATATTTGGTGGCTCTGGGGTGGGGAGTGCACCTCCTGGACGGTCATGTCCGCACCTTGTCCCCAGTCAGACGCCACCGTGTGACCCTGACGAGGAGCAACCTGGTCCTTCCACTGCTTCGCCAGACAAGGACACCAGGGGGGAGAAAAGGCAGCAGCCAGCCTTCCATGCAGGAGACCTACCAGTCACATGCGGAGCGGAGGACGCATGACCTGGAGTCCCTGGTGAGGCCGGAACTAGGGAACTAAGGCAGTGGAGGCGCCTTAAAGAAGAAAGAAGGGCCAGATTTGAAAAGAAAATGGTGACCTGTATGGGTCAAATCTTGACCCAACGAAAGGAAATTGGCACGCAGCAACAAGAGATGATTGCACTCTTGAAAGACGGCAATAAATAATGTTAAACTGTATTTATGTGTCTTTTTCATGGCTAAGGAAGCCTAAAGGTAACCAAGAGATGAGAAACAAATTGTATGATAGATATTTGTTTAGTGTATTTCACAGCTGATTTAAGACATTGGTCAAAACCGACCTGTTAACAGAAAGATAACACAAGAGGAAGGTTAAACTTCTTAAACTTTAAAAGCCTAACAGTGATGCATACTTTACAGACACCACAAAACCTTGAAACGTTTTTTGTTTATATTTTATGCTTTTTTTTATCGTTTCTGACATTACAATGGGTGTGTATGGCGCAGCTCGGAGCATGTGATGTCATCTCCAGAGCACGGAACCGCTTCACTCTTGTAAAAAAAAAAAAATCTGTATTTTGCAACTAATTCCACAATTTTCTTTTGCATTTATAGATCAAAACATAGGAAATGTTGGGCTCGTCACAGACGTATGTCGATGGAATCCACAGATTGACAAATTTGGCTACAGCCGCCTGAGCGGGAGAGGAAGTCCACCTCTCTGCTCCGTAGAGCGCCATGTTATTTCTGACTCCAAAAAGATCTTGCACAGACAATCATACCCGATTTCGCCACTAAAGAAAACTTCTTTATACTACAGACCCACAATAAAGTGCACACTACCACAATGAAATACAGACACAACCAATGGCTCCTACACCCACCATTCCCAGAATCTATCAAGTCATCTTTCCTCTTAAGGAATGATATGGAAAGCAATAGAAGCTACGGTTATGAGTTTTGAGATCTTGAACGCTCCACAGTTGAAGTGAATGGAACCTGGTACATTGGCTCATTTTATAAACAGGGCGATGTGACGGAGACGATGAATTACAATATAATAATCATACCCCTCTGACAAAGTTAGTTATTTTCAAATGTATGAGCCAAGCAGGACTTTGTGCCAATCGGCTGCTGACAGTTGGCGAGAGAGAGCAACGTTAACGGTTAACGTTGTCGGTTTCAACGGAGGGAGCGTAGCGCATTTGTTACGATGTGTGAAAGAGGACCCAAACACCGAGGCAACGATTAACAAAAAAAGAGAATTTATTTTAACGAAAAAGGAAAAGCTTCAAAAAATACGATGTACAAACATAAAAGGTGGACAATCTTACTCACAGGAGGAAGACGGAGAGAACACACAGTGTGATCCCACACTGAGGTAGGAGACAAACAGGGTTTAAATACACCGGGAGGGCAGGTGATTGGACACAGCAGGGAACAATCATAGACAATCACAAGGGCAGAAGTGCAAGAACATACCTGCAAACTCATAAGGGGTGAAAAAGGTGACGTCACTTGTGGAGAAGCGAACAAACTATGATCATTATGGGTTTTATTTCTTATTTTGTCAATACCTAAGTGTACAAATATATATACACATACATACACACACACACACGTTCAAAAGTTTGGGGTCACCCAGACAAATTTTCAGTTTATTCGCAATTTCCTGCATGGCATAGCCTTCATTTCTAAGAAACAAGAACAGACTGGCGAGTTTCACATGAAAGTTCTATTTTTCTGGCCATTTTGAGAGTTTAATGGAACCTACAAATGTGATGCTCCAGATACTCAACTAGCTCAAAGGAAGGCCAGTTTTATAGCTTCTCACCAGCATCACTGTTTAAGCTGTGCTAACATAATTGCACAAGGGTTTTCTAATCATCCGTTAGTCTTCTATGCGATGAGCAAACACAATGTACCATTAGAACACTGGAGTGATAGTTGCTGGAAATGGGCCTCTATACACCTATGTAGATATTTCATTAAAAACCAGACTTTCCACCTAGAATAGTCATTTACCACATTAACAATGTATAGAGTATTTCTGTTTAATTTAATGTTATCTTCATTGAAAAAAAAAAGATTTTCTTTGAAAAATAAGGACATTTCTAAGTGACCCCAAACTTTTGAACGATAGTGTGTGTGTATATATATATCGTTTTTTTTTAATTAAAATACAAGTTGGATAAAATCTCCACTTGTCCTCTCCTTATGTGTCGGTAGGTGGAACCGCCAGCGCCGCTGACTTGCCGGTGACTCACGCTCTCCTGGCTGATGCCACACGCTGCCACGGACTCTCCGCTGCCAGTAATCTCACTCGCTGTCTCTCCAACAACGTCAGCTAACGTGTTAGCAAGGTGACTAGCTTCCATTAAAAAACTGGTGGGAGGGAAATGATGAAGCCGCTCATTGGCCAAGAAGCGACACGTCAAAGATCTTCTATTGCTAAGATGATCACAACCTCAGTTTTTTCCCGTGTCGCACTCCAATCTCAGACATGCCGGCCAGTTGACAACCTCTTCCCAAAAACAAAAACTCTTTGGATTTACACGATTCACGTGGATGACATTTTCATTTCAAAACGGCGAATTTCGCCGAAAGGTGACAAGTTTGCAGGTATGCAGAAAAGAGGACACACAAGACGAGGACTACAAAATAAAACAGGAAACAAGACAAACTCATGACAGCATTAATGCCGATCTCCTTATTGCCCCTAATACATGTCACATTTATTTTTCACTTGCCCGATCGAACAATTGCATGAGGCAGGAAACGTTGGCATTAATGTTATAATTGAAAAATCTGCATTATGCTGTAGAATAAAGTGTACCGGTTGCTTAATCAGCATCATTTGATGTCTGGAAGAAATAGCCTCTGCCGATCAATTCTTTTTTTTTTACAACATTCTTGGGGTTGAGGTGTGATGACCTCCTCCTAGGCGTTTGGCTCTTAACTGGGTAATCTAACGCCGACCCTCTCAGATGGGCCACCATAAAAGTTTTCCTGATTGGCAGATCATGGAGCGCTGCATTCTTCCAAAAGCAGAGCGGAACCCTCGTTTCCCCGCTGTAAATAAAAAAATAATATTTTAGTGCTGACAATATGCAATGTAATGCCGTGTTCACGCCAAAAGAGTTGCGAATTTTCGCAACACAATTTCGTGGGATCCAATAAACTCATATTGTTCATAACATTGGATGTGCCATACATGGGATGAGCTGAAAGCTCTGGGAAAGGTGTTGCTGGGTTTAGAATTCAGCCTTCTCAACCATGTATTAATATATTACAACTACATTTTACACCTAAATAACGCTGATACACAAAAGTTGAAGGTTGTCCAGTAAAGACATCACATGTTTCCGCACCTTGCAGTATTAAGTCTCGAAAAGGAACACTTTCATGCCGTTCTAGTGATGTTTGTGCGAGTCCCTGCTTATGTTAGTTGACACTTAAATACAAAGTGAGATTTAACAGTAAACATGAGATTATTGGTGTATAGAAATTGTATTAAAGCTACACCAAATCAACCCAATGCCATCACTGTAAATACTGTGGGGGCTTCAGACTCAGGAATCTGCACACGCCTAAGTACAAGTATAAAGCAGAACTAGTGGTTATTTATTCCATGGTCGATAGCGGAAATGAAAGCTTCGTCGCTTGTCTCTCACAGAGGCAAGCAACAGAGCTAAGCCACGCCGCGATTTTTCGCGTTTGGTGTGAACACCCTCGTTTCACTCACGCGAGTAAACTTCCGCGGTGGACGCGGCGCGAATTTCCAGTGTGAACAGGGCATTATGACCACGACGTCACGTTGTTGGCTAAGCCCAACTTGGTGATTTGCTTCATTCTACTTTAAGTAAAAAAAAACAAACCTGCAGCCAGATCCGCCGGTGAGCCGGTTTAACGTTAACGAGTGACAGCGTGAACTGAACCAGACCGGGGGGTGACGGCATGTTTCATTACGTTACGTTTTTTTACAAGCAAGACTGAACTGTAACGGAACATAACTTTAACGACAATACACAACCAAACACGTTAGCTAACGTGATAGCAAGCTGACTAGCAGCTTCCATTAAAAACAAGTTTGAGAAACATGAAGACGCCGATTGGCCAAGACTCGACTTGTCAAAGATCTTCTATTTTTGAGAAGATCACGACCTGAGCTTTTCTCGTATCTCACTCCAATCTCAGAAATGCTGGCCGGCCAGTTGCTCTGCTGCGCTCTTTTTTTTTTCTCCGCGACTATTATGCCGGGCAATAAGTCCGACACAACGAATCGATAATGAAATTCGTTGCCAACACTTTTGATAATCGATTCGTTGTTGCAGCCCTAGTTTAAACCACCAAATAAAATCAGCAGCAGCTTTACCAATAAGGTGTCTCGTCCTCATAATGTTTGATGTTCACGATGTGGTGGTTTGAGAAATACAACCTGAGCCACAGGTAACGTGAAAGGCTGTCTAATGCTGATTTACGTTTGATTTGTTCACAGGTCTAAGCTGATCAGCGACGAGTGCTACAGGAAAAGGTTTATATCAGAGAAGTTGATGTGGCAGGGAAACAGTAAGCCACTTCAATACAGGGCATTATACATGGATACCAAACACCTTATGAAAATAAGTACAGGGGAACTTCCAACAGTCACTTCCAAGTCTCACTTATGTAAGTCCCAGGTAAGACATTAAACAGCAGAGATGGACCACTCTTAAGGGTCTGTAGCTTTACGACTTTAGAAGTAATGAACCAGTTTAACAAGCATTGATTGCACTGCAGTAGTAGAACAATAATCTAAACGATTTTTCACAGCTACAACTAATGTTGTTAAAATGATAGTTAAAACCCATGTGGGTCCATACTTTGTCAGACCCTTTGGCGTTTCTTTTTTTTTTTATTCTTTGATAAAATTAGGGTGGGTCACAGAGAGGATCGAGGAATGAGTCAAAAATATTCAGCCGTATAGTAAGTCTCACTACTGCAGTCCGAAACAATAGGTCTCCCCGGAGGAATTTCATATGGTTTGCTCCACTTTGTGGGATCCTTATGTATCTCAGGCAGCATGTGAAAGATCCTGGCTCTGGGTACAGTCACCCATGGGAATAGTGTCCAAATAGATGGGTTTATTTAACATAGTATTTGGGGTCATTGAGTTATCTGTAACCCTTCCACAAATATTGTTCTCTATCCATGAAAACAATAGCACTTCGTTTGTCCGCTGGTTTAATTAGTATACTCTTATTTTATTTAAGGCCTGGACCTCCTGAGGATTGAGGTTTGGTGGAGACTGTTGAGTGCCAAAGTTATCCTGGAAATAATTTAGGTCCGTATTAATAAGAGCAACAACTTCTTTAGGGATTTCCGATTGTGAGGGAGACCAAAGTGATTTTGACGTGAAAGGTAATTTTTCTGAGGTGGGCGAATCTTCATAATATGCTGCTAATTTAAGTTTTCTATGATATTGTGTAGGTCAAAACGACCCTGTACTACAATATCCTTGTTGGGGCCCTTTGTAGGGATGACATTTAGACCCCTATTCAAGAGGAAGAATTGTGCATCTGTACATTCAAACCTTTTGGATAAATTGATCACCGTCTTACTCCCCTCCTGTGAAGGTTTGTTTGTGGGGTTATTTAATTTAAATGACAGCACCAATGCTAAAAAAATAAATAAATCACCTTTGCCATCTCAGGAGTCCAGTGAATGTTGTCTGGACCTCTTTTGAGTTGTGATATCAGCAGCTTGGGGATGAAGTCATTGAGGGAGCCATCAATCGTAGTCTCTCTTTCACGGGTAGACCAGGGTCGTAGTCTCTCTGAGACGAAGACCTGGCTGAAAGCCAAAAGCTAAGATGATCTTTTCCACCTCTACATCTGCCGAGATCGTCTCCAGGATTCCCTCTGCCTCTCAGCCGCTTTTTTGAGACCAAGGAGAGGAAAGGGCCAGCTAATGCCGTGTTCACACCAAAACAGTTGCGAAATATTCGCGCGTCCAGATTACATGTTAAGTCAATGCACAGCCGCGTTAGGTTGCAAAAAAGCGAATTTTTCGCCGGGCGTCGCGATAGAAGCGAAACGCCGCTTTTTCGCTGGCGTTCAAATATTTCAACTCCAGCGAATAATTCGCATGACGCGGAGTTGCAAAAGCCAATCAGCGTTGAGAAGCTCCGCCCGGCATCACCGCCGTTGCTGAATGAAACTGCTGGTCCGCTGAAGGAGCGCTGGAAGCGGCTTCATTCAGACACTCGTCCTGGAGGAGTCGGAGCTGTGTGTGACTACGGATAATGTTATGAACCCAGACACGGGGCGGTTGATGTTCTGACGTGTGTGGGACTTCCTCAACAAGTATAAAGCAGAACTAGAGGTTATTTCAATGCTGAATGGCGGAAATAGTAAATGCTTTCAAGACAGAGATAAGCCCCGCCCCTTTTCCCCAGCGATGGTTGCGAAAAAAACGGATTAACCACATAGAGCGAATTTTTCACCTGCGGCGCGATATAGGCGAAGTGGCGTTGCGAAAATTCGCAACTGTTTTGGTGTGAACACGGCATAAGAGTGGGCGGGCCCCTCGGTTTCTTGTTCTGTGTGAGCGGAAGGGAGTGTTCAGGAGTAGGTGTGACCTCTACAATGTCAGGAGTAGCATCAATGGGCTTTGATGATGCAGACTCCTCCTGATGTGGAAACAGGTGCTGCACTGGCTTTTTTAAATGTAAACCTTTATTTAACCAGGGGAGTCCCATTGAGATTAAAAAAAATCTCTTTTTCGAGGGAGACCTGGCCAGGACATCAGGTTCTTTAGAGGTTTGTGTGGGAGTAGTAAATCTTGTTTCCTGTGTGTTTGACCTCAGTGAGACTGCATCATCTGGTGTCTTCTGTTTCCGTTGTGACCTCTCTGGTTTGAGATGGTGGGGGTGCAGAGTGACTGTTCTGTGAAACTGGGGCAGGTCAGGGAGAGCGTCATTGAGAGGGGGGAACTCCTCCGGTGTAGATGGAGGCTCCGGGGATGAGGATTCCTCTGTCTGAAGCATCTCAAGTCCCTCTAAGATGGCCTCTTCTGCGTTCTGTCGCTGGCCAGTCTTCTGCTGAAGCTTCTTTTAGCCCAGTTTGAGGCTACTTCAAAGGGCTCACTCCTTTGACGCAAGATCGTTAAGTTCTTCTATTTCAGTTTGTACTGTCTTCTCATAATGTTCTCGCAGAATAACTAAGGTGTTATGGGCCTACTTTTTAGCATTGTCTTCAATGAGTAACTGGGTGTAGGGGTTAGGCACTGCTTGTCACGTGTTGGTTCAAAGAGAGGGACCCAAACGCCAGAGCAACAGTTCAAAAATGATATTTATTACAAAAAACTAAGGAGAAGCCTCCAACAGGCCGAGGGAAAAAGGTCCAAGGAATCAAACAGGAATCCAACAAACCAGATGGGAACAAGGAGCACAAAAACCCAACTCCGACAGGACAAACACAGTCTACTCGGTGACAAACAGTACAATCTGACAAGTGGACAGGAGACATACAGGGTTTAAATACAGGAGGAAGGTAACGAGGGGCAGGTGGAAAACAATGAGGGCAGCACAGGTGAAGGGAATACACAATCAGGGAACAGGGCAGACAATCACAGGGGAGGAAGTGCAGGAACACACAAGACAAGGACTTCACAATAAAACAGGAACCCCGAAAAACCCAAACCGTGACACCGCTGGCGGCTAAATGTTTTTCAGTCTTCCTAATCGTGAGGGGAGGGTTCATTTATCACGTTGATGAAATGGTGAATAGTCTTTATCATTCCGTGCAGGATGCGGCATTTCCAGGCGAAGTCCGGGTCAGCCGACCTGGGCCTGCTGCGGTCTCGATCTTCGTGACTGGAGGTGTGGCGACGCGTTGATTTCCTCCTCTGCGCCGGTGCTGTTGCTCTGTTGTCGGTCCTGGATGGGCGCTGGGGTCACGGGAGCTTGTCTGTTGCCCCTGTTTCCGTTGTAGTTCCGATGAGAAGGAACGTACATGGCGCCTGTGTCGCACGCTGGAATAATGTCTATCGGGTCTTCTCACCGGGCTTGGGTGGGAAGTGTGTTAATTACCTCGGTGGTTGAGGCTTGTAATGGCGTCGGGACGCGTCATACCTCTCCGTTACCCGGTATTTCTTCCGTCTGCGTACTTATTGCGCTCCTGGTTACCCGAGGGTGCCCTACCTCTTCGAGGGGACGAAGGCCTGCTGCGGGGTCAGGGCTATGGTGGCGGGGTCTGTGGCCTGTGCTGTAGTTCACTGGTCCAGTCATCATACCGTTCACAGCTGCAGAACGCCATGCTAATGGCTAGTGTGGTCTCCAAAGCGTGCGACCGAGAAAAGGTTTCAGAAGCTGGATTTTACCTTTTTATTTCTCGACCTGTTTCTCAAAAACATAAAACAAATAAATAAATAGCGACGTTTCGGTTTAAATGAAACCTTCAGGCTGTGACGGTATGACCGGTTTGTTTGGGTGCCAGCTAGGTCTGTGCCTAACAATACTTCCTCAGGGTGAGTCAATATTTAGTCATTAGTTTGGTCAACCGCACACAGGGCTCAAGTAGAGAGTACAATCCCCCTCACACACTGAACCCTCAAAAAGGTACATCCCCACAAGCATTTCACAGGAATATTGTTCATCCTTTTTAGATGCTTGTGTATTTACAGTTCATTACAGGCACACTACACACATTGAGTCCCTCACACAGTCCTCCCCAAATCCATCCCGTAATTTCCCTCTAATTCGCTTCCCCGTGCAGTTCCTCTCAGTTTACCCAATACGGGAAAATAGTTGGTCAACCAAAAAAGATCCCTTACGGTTTGTGGCTGAGGGCCAGCGTGTCAGATAATCCAGATAATAGTCCAGACCCGGAAGTCCGGTTCGTACCTTCCCTAGTCCGCGACTCCTCGTCACGTTGCAGTCTGCTTACGCTGCAGCCATCGTTGCCTTGACGTGGAACAGCGGAACCTTTTGTAGCGCGCACTTAAAACATTGAAAACAAAAAAGTGTTACGCTCCCGTAATCTCCGGTCTCCGGTCTCTCTCCATTTGCGGCGCCCCGCATTTTCTGCTTTTGTCCGCCGTTCTGCAAAGGGCACCGTGCGGATTGGTTTCCGAACGGGGGTGCATCTGTGACAGGGACTGTGTAGTGAACCCAGATCGCTACAAGGCTATATAAACATTGTAATAACATCAGTTAATTACAAAGGTGTGGAGCATGACTACATTCAAACACACTGTTGGAGAGAGCTGGCGTCACTTTCTAATGCAGCGTGAATTCAAACCTGGGGGGACCTGGGTACACACTGTACTATATTTAGTATACCATGGTATGAACCATTGTTTACAATACTATGCCATGCTATAATTACTCTTGGGACATCTTCATTCAGATGTATGATGGTCCATCCCTTATAACAGGCCAATTCAGGTGTCAAGAGGTCAGGCACTGTTGCAGGCCAGACTGGAAGACATATTTCACATGCTCATTGTAATTATAAACCACATCTGCTTGTGGTACATGAAATGTTTGCAGAAGGTTGAAGAGATTGACCTTTTGGGGTCCGAAGTGCTAAAGAGCCACAACAACATATGTGTTGAAAAGACGTGGCCCACGGAACCCCTCCTCTGTGCCATAACTCAGCAGTTTTTGATATTTACAGGAGTTCCACTAAAGTATGGAAAGTGGACAATAACCAAAGTCCTCACACTTTCCAAGAAGCACTCCAGAAAATACTAAATTGTGTGAAAGTGCTAACACGTGAAATTGGGAGCTACATCTGCTATCTGCCAAATCTTCCCTTCCAACGCCCCAAGACGTCTTCACTGAACTCCGGTGTGGTCTGCAGTACAAACAGATGTCCTTAGCAAGGGATCTGACACTCAAGTTAAGGGATGAATGGAAGGAAATTTCAATCACAAGATTCAACTCACAAAAAATTCAGTGTTAAAAAGTGATCTTACTTACTTATACATGAATGCGTTGTCCACTTTGATGCTCTATTCTGCTGCTGAATCTTAAAAAGAAGGCATGTGTAATTAATGCGCATTGCTGTGGAGCAAACATTCATACCCGATGTTAAAGCAGGGGTTCTGTACGGTTCTCTACCCATTGGTGGCCTTGCAGGTCTTGGTTAGTTCATAGACTGGATACACATGTTTTTATTGCTATTCTTGTTCGTAATTGTTTTCTGACAACATTGTTTTTTAACAACAGCCTCTGTAGAATTAGATTGATTGTAACTGACAGGTTGACTGATTGCTCTGAGCTGTTTTAGTTTACACAGAGAGAAATAAACACACACACACACACACACACACACACACACACACACACACACACACACTTTATCTCCCATTTCTGAATGATGATTGATGTACAGGTTGTCTAAGTCTGGCATGTTGGCTCCAGTCAGACTCCAGCTGGCTGACTGGGTGTGTGTCCGTGTTTCAGATTACTTATACTTGGAAGGACCAAATCTCAACAACCACTGTTGTTTTCAGGATATGTTGTCTTTTCCTTACCACACAAAAGCTAGCCTTTTCATTTTAGAGTTACCAAGGATAGTGTTGAGTTTAAGGTAAGATTCAGTGTTTTAGGTACGTACTGGTAATCCCCCTGTCTTGAATTCAAGTCAATACACTGTCCTCACACATATAAATGCAGTGTGTGATAGTATGCCTATTACTCATGGTGTTCATGCCTCAGTGGGAATAAGTGCTGCACCAGCAGAGCTCGGGAAGAGTGCTCTACTCCATGTCTGTCATGACTGATGGCCTTAGACGGACTCTCTCCTCCTCCTTCTCTACCTCCTTCTCTCGTCCTCCCTTTTCTCTTAAAGCACAACAAGGGTTATGCTGCGAAGATAAAACACATCAGGCTCAGTCACCAATGTTTGACCCCGTCTACATGGATCATGTAGTGTTCATGAGGCTGTCGTGAAGATTATATAATACAATGAAACATTAACAAACATGTCTGTGAATTTTTTCTAAAAAAAGCACTTACACCCATCTACAGATAATTGCGTTTTACATCAAGCTTTGACAGTCTGGCAGTAAAGATGTCCGGTGAAGTGGACACAGGAGCGTGTACAGTGTGGAGAGTAAGTGGCAAACTGTAAAGCACAGTGGATTTTGTCCAAGTTGGATATCAATAAATAACTTAAATCACCTTCAGTTACCAGATAAAAGGATTCTGTATGTCTATCATGCAGATGTTGCAGGGATGGAATCTAAAAGTGTCATGAGCATAGGGTTTGTACCAGTGCAGAGGAGATCACCTCAGGGCCAATTTGCTGTGAATAGAACCATTCGTTCATTCACACCGTGTAGTCTTTTCAAATCAAGAGAGTGACAGTGGCACATTTCTCCATTTGATGGTACAAAGTGGAGGAAGATGAGAGACCAGGATTGATCTGGAAGGGATAACTGTTGGAGGAGTCAAGGAGAACCTGATGGGAGGTCTTGTGCGGAGAACAGGTCCGGCTGGCAGGCAGCAACAAACTTTCACCAGAAGAACCATTGGGGTAAAAATGTTGGTCACGGCGCCCACTCCAGAGTCAGAGTCCGACCTCCACCACAGACATGACACAGCAGGAAAGGTGGGGATGGGAGCTCTGGTGAAGCATTGCTAGTTTCAGATGAAGCGCCGGTTGAAGTCGCAGAACTTCAGAATGCGTTGCCACTGCTTGCAGGAGGTCAAAGGCCAGTCCTCCTTGCATTGCCCTTTGTGGGGTTCATCTGGATGCTGTCATATCATCCATATAAAATGTGATTATAACGGAGGTGGATACTTTTTCCAGAGATGCAATCTATAAGTAAGTTTTCCCAGTGTGTAATATGTGTGATTCTTGATGTTTCTTGGCGATAGTTAGGGCTAAAAGGAGTAATCTGTAGTTTGTTTTGTTCGAGTTGATTCTTGATATAAGCACAGTGAGGGGATAATGGGACATGGCAGCCCAGAAAGACTGATAGTGACTCAGTGATTTCTTTCCAAAAGTGTTATCTGGTGTGCAGTGCAAGGTGGCGTGATCATTGTTAATTGGACTATTTTCTGTGCGACGTGAACAGATTTCTGCCAAAATGTATAATGCTGCATTAACACCAAACGTAGATTGCATGCAAAGTCAACGCACAGACGTGAATGGTTGCGAACAACGCAAATTTCCGGCGGGCGACCAATGACGCGAATAACGTTACGCGAAAAATGTGCATGACGCTGAGTTGCAAAACCCAATCAGCATTGAGAAGCTCCGCCCGTCACCACTGCCGTTGCTGAATCAAACTGCTGGTCCTGAAGGAGCGCTGGAAGCGGCTTCATCCAGACACTCGTCCTGGAGGAGTCGGAGCTGTGTGCGACTACGGATAATGTTATGAACCCAGACACGGGGCGTTCGTTCTGACGTTTGTGGGACTTCCACAACAAGTATAAAGCAGAACTAGGGGTTATTTCAACGGTGGATGGCGGAAATAGTAACTGGTTTTATGGAGATAAGCCACGGAGATTAGCCACGCCCCCTTTCCGCCACAAATGACGCGAATTAAAAACATAAAGTCGAGCGAGTAAACTCACTCGGAAAGTGACAATCAGGGAAAATTCTGGTGGCACATGCCACGTCTCCGCAAGATCTCTGGGTGTTGGACACAGTTGGAACCAGGAGATCAGCTCACTGAGATAGTTTAGACTTTCTAGTTTTGTAATAGGGCTCTTGACTGAGCTACATTTTCTGTTTTGTTTGTGTGACTTTGAGTTTGGTTAATTAAAGACCCTGGTAACAGCTGATCTGACGTTGACTCTTTGTCTTTGATCGCTGTGCTGCCACTATTTTCTTCGTTCTCCGTGCAATCCTGTTACAATATGAATGGTGTTACACGATTAAACATTTTAATTGGGACTCAACATTTTTTTTCTGTGCTAACACTTTATAATGCCCTCATGAAGCGTTTTCTGAAGTGTATAAACAACAGCAGCCGTGTCAGCGGAACACTTAATCAGCCTGACAGCCAGTGTTTACGACTTACAGACTGCACCTCATATTTCTTCACGTCATGAAAAATGAGCACAGAGGGACGTCATATTTCAGCTTGGAGTTTTTAAGACACAGGGAACAGGTGTTCATTACCGCTGTGTTCCATCAGCAGCGCAGTCAGTGATTATTCCACTGAAGAGGAAACTACGTCGCACTGATTCAGGGTCTGTAATGACTCCAGACTATACGGAGAAGATGGAGCTCTAATCGCAGTCAAACTCGTACCCTGAAGCTGCATGCGGTGCCATCTGTCTTTCTGTCATGCAGCTCTGGCAGCAAACACAATGAAAGGTGGTCGGCAGGTAACAGCACCTCGTTATCAGTTCAGTCTCAACTCCTCAAGTTCAACAACAAGAGCTTGTCCCCTCCTAACTAGCTACCTGACACGCTGCCATCCCTCAGGTCATGTCCTGACCTTCACCACACACACGCACACACACACACACACACACACACTGCTAATGCACAGATTTTTCTGCAATCCATACCAATAAAACAAATTTAGACACAATGCACAATGATGTTGACATTGTTGAGGATGAGATAATTTATTTTGTCAGTGGTGACAGGGTTTCCTCTATTTAATATATATATAAAATTTGACACACAGCCCGGGTTGTCATTGTGACAACAGATTACATGCGACAGCGTGTGTGTTACTGTGCATGCATTGTAGCGTGAAAGTTACCATTTCAAGATATATTTTCTATCAAGGAAGAGAATAGTCAAGACATCTGGGGACAGATGAACACGTCTTCCTGGTTGTGTGCTCTGCTGCAGAAAGCCATCTGTTTGGGAGCAGACTCATTTCCCTAGATATGAAGGAAGGGCAGGGTTTCTCAATCTTTTCTGGCCTGTAACCACATTTTGAATAAACCAAGCTGTAATGATTCTAGAAATGTCAGGTCAAGTTGTCAGGAGAGTTCATTATTAAACCTGGGAACAGTAGATGGACACAATGTTGCTTGAGATTAAGTCGTCATAGAGACGGCTGGGTAAAACAAACTAAGGTTACAAATCTTACATGTCACAATCTATAAAGAAGTTTCAGTATATGGAATAGGATAAGCATTTAGAGTACATACACTCTTATCAACATCTTGGTTTTAATCTGGATGAATATTAATGTTTCCCTCTCTGAATCAGCTAGCAGGGCTTTAGGTGGAGTCATTGCTAAAACTTAATTTGTAGAAAGAATTTCTATATGCACATTAAAAACTCTTCCATGGCCGTGTCTGCTTAGTTTAGGACTGTGCTGCTGGGATCTAAAACCGAAATGTTTTACATTTGTATAAAAGTAACAAATTAAACATTTGACTGAATTTTGAAAAGTAGTATTTCAACATTTGTAAATGAGATTTAAAAGTCTGAAATAGTCGTTTAGCCCCTCCGCCATTTTTATCAAATTCCAAATGGTTTGCATACCCATACTAAATACAGAATATCTCCTGAACCACAAGGCCTATTCGAATAAGGTATAATACACAGAAAATACTTTTGAGACCAGTTAAAAGGTTCATATAGCATTATATGTGTTACTGGTTTATTGGCTGATGAAAGAACTTCGAGGTTGTATTTCCTCTTTTTAATGATGCATATCATCGCTTTTTTCTACTATAAAATAACACTGTTATCAGTAGTATCTTTGCAAAGTGTGACTTTGATTAAGTGAAGTTCAATATTTTTAGTAATACATGTTGTGCAGATTAGGTTTAGGTCCGCTGAAATTAAAAATACCATAACTTTCTTCCTGGACAGAGGGGCTCTGCTCAAGCAGATGCACCAACACATACTGAAAGGGTCATTCAATTCGAAGGCCCAGGTGGAGGAAGAAATTCAGCCAACAACCTTCTCCCGTTCCGAGTGGTCTCGTTGATTTGCCAGGTCACAAGCAAAGTACGAGCACTGCGATTGCAAGGGCAGGAATGATTCGACCAGCTCTCAGACTGGGGGGGAAGCACTCATTTTACACAGAAGACATCCCGTTTTATCTCAAAGTTCAAACGTCTGGACGTCTTTTATTATTTACAAATCTGATTGGCTCCAACGATCAGAAAGGGAAGGTAGTCTCCGCCCTACAGACGCATCACGTACAACGCTGTCTGTGCCTCTCTTATCTAATTGTTTTAATATCAAACATTTGTGGATGATTGAATGTGTAGGGTGTGCCTTCAACCGTTCTTTGGTACCCACCGTACCATCCTGTATCCGTCACAGCTGAGCTACTCTCTCTTGCTGACTCCTCACATCTGACCTTGAACATCCTGACTGTACTTGGTTCATACACACAAAATTATTCAAGCACGCTGATTATTAATAATGATTATCAATACCAAGCAGGTATCCTTTAATCCATAAGTAAGTCATATTTCAGTTTTTTGGCTGGAAAAAAATGCAATGTGGTTGATGTCTTGCTGAGGCTTTGTCTGGCAGTGGTTTTGACGCAATTGGTGGATTCCGTAGGCTGTAAGCTTTCCAGAAAGGTGCACCAATCATGTGTGGCATTTAACTAGGGATATAACAAATTATGTGCATAACTTGGGTGGCCCTCACGAGTCACTTTCAAGTACTTTGAGTCATAGTTATGGTTTGTTAATATTTATGGTTGAATTGTGTTATAAACATCTAAAATTGACTATATGCTCTTGTAATGCTGTAGTCACGCGCGACCAGATTCGAAAGTCAATGCACAGACGCGCAATTTTGCGCAAATTGAAATATAACAACTCCGGCAGAAAAATCGTGTGACGCAAAGTTGCGTCAGCCAATCAGCGTTGAGAATCTCCGCCCGTCACCACCACTGTCATGGGAGTATGAGAACTTGGAGAGTGAGGAAGAGCTCTTGATTCTTCCCAGTGTTGCCAACTCCTCAGCAAGAAAAACAGCTATTGGCTGTCTTAAAAGTAGCTAGAAGTCGCTAAATGACGTCATCGCCTAATTTGCATAATTGAAATGGAAGCTGTCGGAGACAGGAATATAGTGATATAGCAATTGTTTTACTCATTAATGCCAGCTTGCTTTGGGTGGAACTGTTATAATGTTGCTTTGCCTCTTGAGTATGTTTTTAGTTGGCATGTGTTTATTTATAAACACAAAGTTTGACATAAATCTGCTTCACAGTACAGGCAGTATGGCCATGTAGCATCTCCAATAAACGGCTACAGCCAGCCTTTGAATTCAGGGTTTGATTCCCACTCCTTCTGTATTTTTGAGCGTACAGTTAGACTGAGACATGATGACTATATGTTTAGCTGAAAAAGCAACTGCCGGAACTGCAGAACGATACGTGCGGCGCTTTCTCTTCAGTCTCCAAGACACCAGGAAGTCTCCAATAACACACACAAAAGTCTCCAGATTTGTCGCTAGTCGCTTTTCACAAAAAAAGTCTCCAAGAGGGTTTGGAAAGTCGCCAGATATAGCGAGAAAGTCTCCAAGTTGGCAACACTGATTCTTCCCTCCAAAAACATTATATTAGGCCCCGCCCCCAACAGCACCCTCCGCCCCCCTTTCATTTTCTCTATAGCGCCAGATCACAACAGAAGTAATGTAAGGTACCTTGTTCTTTTATTAAACAAACTAAGCGGCTGTATGTTATTGATCGTATCTACACGACGGCATGTCATTTCTGTCTCTACGTGGTTGCGCGTTTACAACTCTTCTCTGTATCGCGCACACATGGCTCGGCTTTTCTGCTGTTGCATCTCTCAAAACGAAATACAGATCTAAGGTCAACATTAAGCATGAACCCCATTTTTAAAAAGATTTGTAAAGGAAAGCAGCTCATTCCATTTTGCAAATAAATTGTTTTCCACAATAAGCAATTTAGTAGTAACTAAATACGAGTTATTTTTTGCACAGATAGAACTTTATTTTCATTGCATTTTTTGTGGGGGGGGTCTGATGGAGCAATCTGGTTTACTTGAAAGTGATTGCAATTTTCTTTATTCTATGATTTATAAAAGCACAGATGGAGTCAAATGTTGTTAGTGCAATACAGTATAGTAAAGAAGCAACGTTGTAAATTTCCAACAACACGCCAGTGTCTAGCCCCTCTCAGCTCGCCCTCTTTAATTTCCAGCAGACAGTACAGCACAGTGTAATTAGATCAGATATTAAAGAGCTGACACAAAAGAGCAGTACGATCCACTGAGGAGCAGACCTTCAGTCAGATGGAAGGAGGAATAACTACCAGTACCCACAGGAGTCTGTCGTTGTTATGAGATGCGCGCACACACACACACACGGGCGGTTTGTCAGGACTTTTTTCCCGTACTCGATCAATCCATGGTATATGGGGACCCGCCTCTCCCTTTGTCGTAGAGAGAGCTAAGAACTATTTAACTGGTCTTTATGATATAGGGAACAAATCCTACTGTTAAGAATGAAATTATAGTAAAAAAAAGTGGAGATTTGAAGACCTGAAGGACTGGGAGGGTCCTCACATAATGATGATGATGACGACGACTTATGAAGACACCCCTGGTTTATCAAGACATTACCAATACACAAAGACAAACATGGCCGGACCCTTGGTTATGAGGACCATGCTGGAGATGTGTGTGTATGTATATATATATATATATATATATATATATATATACATACATACACACATACTCACACACACACACACACAATTATATAAATCCAAACCAACCCCATAATTACAGCTTCACAGTTGTACGCCTCCACCAACTAGTCATGTTACATATTACGTCTTGAAAGGGAATCCTCCTCGCCAGGATATTCCTCGAGTGTTCAAGAATTGACAGAACAGGTTATATTACAGTTAAGGTTATTTATTTAGCAATTACACACATACATGAAATGCATACCTAATACAAGGCCTTGGACTCCGCTCCCCTGCTGTCTACCTTCAATCGGTCAGCACGTCTCAGGATGAGTGAGCCCCGAACTTTGAGAGCAAAGGGTATTTATCCTCTTTCTGTCTAACTTCCTTCTTATCCGACTCCAAAGATTTTACAAATACGTTAAAGGGGGAGCGGTCCATAAGTACATTGGCCAATGAAATGTCACCAGGATGAGTTGCTCTGTCTGTAACCATGGCAACCGTCATAACAAAGAAGCAGAAAGCGGAACCCCGTTCATCAGGCAGGAACCAGATAAGGTGCCACGTATAAGGCCGTTAAGGCTAAAAGCACGCCTATAGGGTTCAACTCGGGCAACATGTACATATAAGGCAGCATCGGCCTCTGTCTGACCGGGTCGGGAAAGGTCAAGTGCCATTGGTCTGTGGAACCGAAACCACAGAGTGGGAAGTTGGAGTTGTGCGGTTTCTCAGCCCAGACACACACACCCTTTTGCATGAAGCAAGCTTATCTCAGAAACAGATTATTCAGTTAAACTATATAAATCATTAAATTCTCTTCAGTCTGTTGAAAATGCCATCACTTCACACGTACATATCCTATTGTGAAATTGTCCAAATTAGCATATGAAGAATAATGTTATGTCTCATCACTGACCCTTTACCTACTAAAATCTAATAAGTTCATCAATGGTTTGTTTCTTTTTGATCCTGAACTATGTAGTTCCGTGCAATCCTGCCGTGCTGCTTCTGAATGACTTTTCCGCACTGGAATTATCACGGCATCAAAAACGCATCTTACTAAGTGTAAAATCCTAAAAAAATGCAAGCGATGCGTTGGAGTCCACCTCATACCCTAACGAAACGCCAGTGGTTAGCTAGCCATCTTGACGTGGTGAACATGAAGCTCTCAATAGCTAGAATACACAGTGCTAAAGAAAACACTATTTTATCCTGGTCTACAGCTTTAAGCAAAATTCAACAGTGTATGTAAATATATAACAATATAATACATTCCCTTGTATAATATTTGTAGATGTGAGGGGGGGAGGCTGTCGCTAATAGTGGGGGGGGGGGGGGTAATTAACACTGTATGTGTACGTATGTATGTATGTATATGTGTGTGTGCGCATGTGTATATGTGTACATGTATATATGAGGATGTGTATGTGCATATATACATGTGCATATGCAGATATACACCTATGTATTGTTATTTTCCTTTATTTGTATGATTATGTGCATTTGTATCTTTATATACATGTATTGTGCACACCTTTTCTTTATATACATATCTAGAAAATCAATCAAAAATTTGATCACAAAAAAACAGCATTATGACACCAGGATGAACTAACTTCAACTGTACTGATAGTATTCTATAAATATAATTTACATCACTTGCTAATTAACTTAAGGCTGTAACATAGTACATTTAAAATTGTGGAGAAACGGAATATCCAGGTTTCAATATACAGCTTACATTTACAGTATATTGTCATAACCCGACTCCTAGGCTATGACAAATATGGAACACAACAGCTGATTTAAAGTAAAGGGGGGGGTGCGCGAGGCGTGAACAGCTGATACACTGCAGGCCCAGTTAGAAAATCCACGGCCCGCCACTGCAGTAATGTCAATGTGCGTGCATGTGTGTAATGGAGTGTAGGCGTCGTCAGCAAAACCAAAGATAACCGGCAGCAATGGTCTGGGATCACTCCACAAAACCTGCGCCGTGAGCGAACGCTAGAGCAGGGCTTTGATGCCCTCCCCCTTCCTTCCCAGACCAGGTGCTCTGCATCAGGTAATTTGGGGACAAAAGCATACTTGATTAGAGACGGGGATCACCATGTTGAAAAGTGTTGTGTGAAAGTAGGTGTGAAGCTGTTTAAAGTAAGGGCAAAACATGCGGAAAATGTCTCAGACTCTGTCAGAATCCCTGTCTGACCCATTGTGTGTTTACCTCTGTTCCCCCAAGTCTCCTTACCTCATGTGCCTGTTTTTTGTTGTTTTCCTTCATGTGCTCCTTGGGTGTGCTTGGTCCTACCTCCAGACACCACCCATGGCCACACCCCCAAGTGGTGCACAGCTGCAGCCAATCTGGCTCATCAACAGCTGCATGTCAACCCTGGTCCTGCAGACCTGGGTTGTCAGTCTGTTTTGTCGTCTGCCCTGGTAGTCACCACTGGTAGTCACCACTGCCGCCCTGTGAAGTTCTCAGCTGTTCCTGGATGATCCCTAACTCACAATATGCCTGTAGTGGGGATGGATGCCTGTTAAACTTGATTTTTATTTTTTTTTTATTTTTTTTTTTTAATTTATTTTGCACACTTCAAACAAAAAACATTGTAACAGAAAATGAATATCACAGTGCAGGAAGAGACAAGAAGCCAACTGGGCTCATTTGAAGCCTCCACCTATATAATATTTAAAAATGATTGAAGTTGGTTTTCTGGTCCGTGCCTCACTTTCTTACAAGCTCTTGTCTTGGTTGGGCTGAGTCACGGGAGCACAATATTGGGACCCAAATGCAGACCATTGGAGATCAGTGAATGTTATTTATTCAGAGTCCCAACCAGACTGTGTGGATCCCGATGTCCGGTAGTGCAGATCGTGGTGGCAGTCCCATGGCTTAACATCGGGGTGCAAATAAACCAGAACTGTACAAAAGAGGGAGTAAGAAATAGTGGAGAAGGTGCCAGTGTTAGGTTGTACCAGGCGGTATTTAAGCATGGACTTAAATGGGCAGAATGGGGAATCCGTACAAGCCACAATTACTGAGCAAGCACCTACGCTTTTTGGAGTGTTTTCAGATGTCTGTTATAATGAGTCGTATGAAAGGTCAACTCCAAAACAGTGATGTCTCTATTCAGATTGAATTATTTAGAAGATGTAAATTCTCCACATTTTAGAAATGCATAAAAAAGCTAATGAGAAAACAACCTCAAGCAGCGCATCAATGGAAGAGGAAAGAACGCCTGCCTTCTGTCACCACCCTATGCGATATAGGAAGAGTGATACGCGGTCAGGGGTTCGCAGGGACGCTTTTACATGCCTTTCAGCAATAATTTCATTGCTGCGTTGGATTTTTTTGTTTTTTTTTACATACAATATTAAATTGAATGCCAGCAATCAAACTACGAGTATATTGAGGTTTCAAATGCCGAACGTCAGTGCAGTAACAAATGAAAGCACACATTGTGCTTATGAGAACCGGTTTCAGAGGCATGCCTAAGGACACACGAAACAATTATGATACCGTATCAACCCAGATCAAAGGCAAAACCACACTACATACCAAATCTTCAACAAAAAACGTTCATGAACTGAAATGGATGACTGCTTTACGATTAGAGTCCGAGCGACTGACGTAGTCCGAGTAGGACCCTATTGAAACTGGTGGGATTTTTCTTCTTAGTCATGATTATTATTTTTACACTTTGGACTGCTTTTTGGGGGACTTGTCATATTCAAAAACTCATAAAATTTGGAACGCTCGTCAGGCCTGGTGAAAATAGACATCTATTAAAGCCGGGAAAAAAAAAGTTCCAAAAAATGACTCTAGTGCCCCCTAGAAGTTGGACCGGCGACGCCCCTCGCCCAGAGTGTTTTTTTTTTTTTTTTACTTGGAAAAATTCACACATGTCCATCTCCACCTGCTCTACGAAAAAGCCTCTCAGACCCATAAAGTCCACCTAGGAAAATGTTCCGCCATTTTAAATGTATAATTTCCTTTGTTCCGGTGCTTCTCAAGTAATCTTTCTCTCTTTAGAGTGTTTAGGAAACAAGAATGCTTGAGTAATTCCAGGCTCTTCTTTTGTGATTAAGGTTTCTTGCAACAGTAATTTGAGAGTGCAAGAAGAGTCTTTGGGGTTTGGCAAAGTCTCAATCGTTGCCCCTCATCAGAAGAATGAGACTCTGTTACAGTTGCTTTCTTAAAACATAGAAGCCTCTTCGTGCTGCTTGTGGTGGGGTCATGATCAGAACAGGATGCACATCAATGCTGACTTTGTCAGCGTTAGAAGCGGTTCTACATAGTTTGAGTTGTGGCTCTCTTTGTCTTGAAGAGGCCTTCTTCACCAGTTTGAGTCTGTTGGTGTCTCCGGCTCCAAGGATGGAGTTCGGTCCCAGACTGGAGAAATGGAATTGCTACTGGTTGCTGAATCTCATTAATCTCTCTGCATTGAGATTACCTCCAATGACAACAAGCCTTGTTTTTCTAGTGATGGAGATGCCGCAACAACAGAGTCAATAGCAACAGCAGAATAAGGTGTTGCTATTGCCCCACTGAAACTGAAAAACGGGCACAATCGGAAGGTTTAAACGAGGTGATTGTTTATTTCCCATACCACAGGCAACTCGGGTAATTCTGAAGTCCATTAATAAACAAAGCGTCCCGAATAAAGCGTGTTCCTCACCGTCATTGATCTGGGCTAGCACAGCGCCTCTACCCACCTCACGCAAACGCTTCTGCAGCTGGGGACCATGTCACCATGGAAGTGTTTCCTGGTTGTCAGTTCTGTGAGGAGCCGCAATCATAGAAAAGTCAGGGATGAACCGTTGGTAATAATTTGAAGATCCTGCTTCTTGGTGATAATCATTATTAATAATCAGTGTGCTTGAATAATTTGTGATAATAAAAGGGTTATGAGGTTTGTGTGTGAGCAGAGCACAGCCGATGATGTTCAAGGTCAGAGGTGAGAAGTATGGAGTCAGAAAAAGAGAGCATAGACTCAGCTGTGACTGATGCAGGATGGTACGGAGGATACCAAAGAACGGTCAAAGGCGCACCCTACATATTCAATCATCCACAAATGTTTGTTAAAACAATTAGGTAAGCGACACGGCCAGCGTTGTATGCGATGTGCCTTGAAGTCCATACCTGCAAACTTGTCACCGCCGAAATTAGCCGTTTTGAAATGAAAATGTCATCCACGTGAATTGTGTAGATCTGAAGAGTTTGTTTTTGGGAAAGGGGGGGTCGACTGGCCGGCATGTCTGACATTGGAGTGGGACACGGAAAAAAACTGAGGTTGTGATCATCTTAGCAATAGAAGATCTTTGACGTGTCGAGTCTTGGCCAATCAGTGTTAAGATGTCTACAGCGGCTTAATTTCCCTCCCACCAGTTTTTTTTTTTTAATGGCAAGCTAGTCCGCTTGCTAACACGTTAGCTAATGTTGTTGGTGAGACATCGAGTGAGATTACTGGCAGCGGAGAGTCCGTGGCAGCGTGTGACGTCAGACAGGAGAGCGGCGAGTCAGCGGCTCTGCAGTTCTACCTACGACACCTCACTACATATAAGGAGAGGACAATGGAGATTTTATCCAACTTTTATTTTAATAAAAAAACCCGAAATGAGTTTCCGCCGTAGGGTGGCCGGACTACTGTTTTATATTCAAGGGTTTAAGATCTACGTGTAGAAAAAGTGTATCCTCTAGTTAATTATAATCTATAGAGTATGTGGTTATAATCGCTGTCACACAGAGAGAGGTGTGCATGTTCAGGTTTACTGGTGGAAACATTATTCAGTGTTCTAGACTAACAGTGATGTCTCCTCAAAGTAAAGTGGTATAAAAAGGCTGGTACATTATACATATTATGGCATATACGTGTAATATTATGAAGTGAAATGTAGTAGTAGCAAAACATTATTCAGTGTAGTACAGCAGTATTGCATATTGTAAGTATTAAGTCTACAAAATACTATATATAAATATACACACACTACCGTTCAAAAGTTTGGGGTCACTTAGAAATGTCCTTATTTTGCAAAGAAAAGCGCTTTTTTTTTTTTTTTTTTTTCAATGAAGATAACATTAAATTAATCAGAAATACACTATACATTGTTAATGTGATAAATCTACATAGGTGTATAGAGGCCCATTTCCAGCAACTATCACTCCAGTGTTCTAATGGTACATTGTTTGCTCATCGCATAGAAGACTAATGGATGATTTGAAAACCCGTGTGCAATTATGTTAGCACAGCTTAAAACAGTTATGCTGGTGAAGGAATCTTTACAACTGGCATTCCTATGCATTGCATCACGTGTGGGTTCCATTATACTCTCAAGATGGCCAGAAAAAGAGAACCTTCATGTGAAACTCGCCAGTCTGTTCTTAGACATGAAGGCTATTCCATGCAGGAAATTGCGAAGTAACTGAACATTTGTCTAGGTGACCCCAAACTTTTGAACGGTAGTGTATATGTGTGTGTACACACTTGGGTATTGTCAAAAGAAGAAATAAAACCATAATGATCAGTTTGTCAGCTTCTCGACGAGTGACTCTGTCCGGCACTGACTCGCCCGTCACTGCCTTTTCACCCCTCATGAGTTTCCAGGACTGGAAGTCATTAAGGTGGAGACTAACTTCCCCTTCTGATAGTTGGAGCCAATAAGATTTGTAAATAATAAATGACGAAAAATAAGAGTAACGTTTTTAAACAATATTTATTCACTGCTGGTGGTTAACAAAATAAAAAGGTTCTATGAAGTGGGATAGATTGGGACAGTTTGTGGTCATGCCAAACAAATGGAAAACAAAACTAGGCCTGGCTAACTACCTGTGGAAAGGAAACCAACAAAATGGCTTCACAAGCTTCTCTAAAAATGATCGACCAAAACAAATAGAGGGACCAATAACCTAATGTTTCTAGACACAAAGTACCTACGTGTTTGCACAAATGTACAGGGTACCCCAAACATACCAACTGCCCTCAACCTCTCACCACAAACCTTCAAGCCTAATGCCGTGTTCACACCAAAAGAATTGCGAATTTTCGCAACGCTTTTTCGCCTGACTTTACTCTCGACTTTGTGGTTCCAGCGCTCCTTCAGGACCAGCAGCAGTTTGATTCAGCGGCGGCAGGACGGCGGAGATTCTCAACGCTGATTGGCTTTCGCAACTCCACGTCGGGCGAATTCTTTGCCGAGTTGAAATATTTCAACTCCAGCGGATTTGCGAATATTCGCAATGCCTCTATCGTGCCTCCCACGTAAAATAACTCTGTAGTACAGGAAAAAAGAAGATATGAATAAGTTACATCTACAGGATTCAAACTCATATCATTTGGGTGGAAAAAGATCAGATGTCAGTGGAATTACCACTACGCCACATAGCTGATACTATTGTAAGTTTACAACTATTATGTACCACATCAGCAGTCACATTTTAAAGTCAGAGGAACAACCAGATCAACTTGTGACCACTGCCTACTACCATGGAGCATTTGACGTGACCTCAGGCGCGGTTTACAATATTGCTGCTTCTCAAACAGATAGGTGGCTGTTTAAAATCAGACCATTCAAAACGTCTTTGTAGAGCTATAAATTAATGAGGCAGATGTTTGTGCTGTCGTCATGAGGTGAAAATACAATGTGGACCATAAGGCAAAGGAGGCAACAAGAAAAACAGAGCCATAAAATTAAGATTCCAACCAGCCAAGAATACAGATGTCAAACAGTTGAGTTCACATTAGTTTAATACGGGAAAGACATAATCACAACATGTAAGGTGTACATAATGTGGGGCGACTGTGGTTAGCATGCGCGTCTTTCAATCAGAGGGTTGGAGGTTCGAGCTAGTCCACGTCGTTGTGTCCTTGAGACACTTAACCCCTAATTGCTCCCCGTTGCTGTGTCTGCGGTGTATACAGCAAAAATGTAAGTCGCTTTGGATAAAAGCGTCAGCTAAATGTAATGCAATTTAACTTAATGCATATTATTTATGCATATGAGTGGGTGTCAGGCAGGACCACGGACCAGATGTAACCACAACCTGAGGCGAGAAAGCACAAAGACACCAGGAACAGTCGAGGGGAAACCGAGCCAAGGTCTGTGTTAAAATTATACAGTTTCAAGGGTGCTCATTCAACCTCGTCTTCAGCAAGTTGGACACTAATAATCCTCCATGTTTGGCTGTGCTATACACACCCAATGGAACCACCGCGCACACGATGTGCATTCAATCTGAAAGATTGTGTTTTTTTTTTTTTTTTATATAAATGCACTCTACATGTGCATAACATTTAGGCTTCCTACCCACTGATCAAGAGATGGTTCTGAGGTGTCCCTTTCTGCAGAGTCCTTTTCACCACACACGGCAGAGTTCTGTCAGGTTGTCTATTCAAAGATATTCCAATTTAGTGAGTTAAGTATAGAAAAATGTTCCGTTAGGTTTAGATTAAAGCTTACCAGAGTCATCCACCATGTCACGCCGGAGCACTAATGAAAGAACCCAAATGCACGACCCGAGGCAGAGAGTAAAGTTCACAAGGATTCCTTTATTGATAAAGGTAATATTGCAACAGGATAGAGTCTCTGGAGAAGGACCGCCGAAGGTTCTCCCGATGTAACTGGGGAGGGACTGAGGCCGGTCAGCAAGGCTCTGACCCGCTGTGGTGAGAGCAGCTGTCTCACTCCGGGGAGAGTAGAATCGGCAACGTAAACAGTCCAGGGTCATTCACAGGAAGGCAGTCAAACTCGGCAGAGGTACAGGCAGGGATCGGGCTTACTCGGAAACGAAGGGACGTCGGAATCAGAACAGGATATCAGGCAGGAAAAACGCTGGTAAGTTGACTCACAGGTGAAGAAAAACGAACTGGCAACGAGACAAGTGAAGCACCGAGTATATATACACACACTGGGAGGGGAGTTAACGAGACACAGGTGAAACACATCAGGGCAGGGAGAGGTAATCACACATGAGGAAGTAAAGACAGCAGACATGACACAGGAGGATGATTTCAAAGTAAAACAGGAAGTGACAAGACAACAAAAAAGCACTACCGTCTAGTGACGGTTGTGACAGTACCCCTCCCCTTACGGCCGGCACCTGACGGCCCAGGGCCATCAGGATGGGACTGGTTGAATTCGTAGATGAGGGAAGGGTCAAGGATGTGCGAGGCGGGCACCCAGGAACGTTCCTCAGGTCCATAACCTTCCCAGTCCACCAGGTATTGAAACCCGCGGCCACGTCGGCGAGAGGACAGGAGCTTGCGGACGGTATAAACAGGACCCCCATCCACAAGTCGGGGGGGAGGCGGGGGCTGGGCAGTGGGCACCAACGAGCTCTCCTTAGCGGGTTTGATCTGGCTGACGTGGAAAGCACTCTCATGGTCCTGGGGAGTTTCAGACGCACAGTGACAGGATTAATGATTTTAGAGATGGGAAAAGGACCAACGAACCTGGGTGCCAGTTTTCTGCTCTCCATATGTAGGGGAAGGTTGCGGGTGGACAGCCAGACACGTTGGCCGTTTTGGTACTCTGGAGCAGGAGTGCGGCGGCGATCAGCGGCCTTCTTGTAACGCTCCGAACTGATGAGAAGGGAGCGCCTGGCCCGACTCCAGGTGCGTTTGCACCGCTGAATAAGGGCTAGAGCAGAGGGGACAGCAACCTCCTTTTCCAAGGACGGGAAGGCGGGGGGCTGGTACCTGAACACCACATGAAACGGGGATAAACCAGAAGATGAGCAGGGTAAAGAATTGTGTGCATACTCCACCCACACTAGCTGCTGACTCCAGGCGGCGAGGTTCTGGGTGACCAGACAGCGTAGTGTGGTCTCCATCTCCTGGTTGAGGCGTTCAGTCTGTCCATTGGACTGCGGATGGAAGCCGGAGGACAGGGAGACGGAGGCACCGATGAGGGAGCAGAAGGCCTTCCAGAATAGAGCAGTGAACTGGGGACCTCGATCAGAAACCACATCAACAGGGAAACCATGAATGCGGAAAACATTAGACAGGAGTGCCTCAGCAGTCTCCTTAGCAGACGGAAGCTTAGGCAAAGCAATGAAGTGAACCATCTTGGAGAACCTGTCTACCACCGTTAAGACGGTGGTGTTACCTGCAGAGGGAGGCAGTCCAGTGACGAAGTCCAGGGAGATGTGTGACCAGGGTGTCAGGGGGACAGGCAGAGGGTGAAGCTGACCCACAGGAGGCTTGTGGGACACTTTGCAGGAGGCACAAACTGGACAGGCCGCAATGAACTCGGTGATGTCTTTCTCCATGGCGGGCCACCAGAAATGCTGTTGGGACATAAATAAGGTCCGTCGGACCCCGGGGTGACATGCCAATCGTGAAGCGTGGGCCCACTGGATGACTTGAGAGCGGAGGTGAGGTGGAACAAACAACCGATTGGGAGGGACGCCGTCCGGCGGTTGACAGGTCTGAAGAGCCTGGATGACCTGTTCCTCCACTTGAAAGCCCCAACCACACAGGCTGCAGGCAGGATAGGTTCAGGCACGGCAACAGGACCCTCTGAGGACGGAACTCGGGACAGAGCATCAGGCTTGCCATTCTTCGACCCTGGTCTATAGGAGAGAGCAAAGTCAAAACGGGTAAAGAACAGGGCCCACCTTGCCTGCCGGGAATTCAGCCTCTTTGCGGTCCGAAGATACTCCAGATTCTTGTGGTCGGTCCAGACAAGAAAAGGTAGCTCCACCCCCTCCAGCCAGTGACGCCATTCCTCCAGAGCCACCTTGATGGCCAACAACTCCCGGTTCCCGATGTCGTAATTTTGTTCCGCCGCAGAAAGTTTCCTCGATAGGAAAGCGCAGGGGTGCAGCTTATCGTCGGTAGAGGACCGTTGGGACAGAATGGCCCCAACCCCGACATCCGAGGCGTCCACCTCAACTATGAACTGGAGCGTAGGATCAGGAACAGAGAGAATGGGAGCGGTGGTGAAGGACACTTTAAGGCAGGGGTCTCAGAGACGCGGCCCGCGGGCCAATTGCGGCCCTCGAGATGATATTTTGCGGCCCCCACCTTAATATGAAAGTATAATGTTAGTGCGGCCCGCGAGTTTTATATGAATGGCGCTTGACAGCGTTGTGTGCGGAGCTGAACGAACCTACCAATCACGGTGTGGTATATGGCTCTCGGGGGCCGGACATTGACCGTCACTTGCGTGATGCAAGCAGAGAAACGTTTATCAATGAGTGAAAGCGACAGAAACGTTGCCATGGAGACGAGAGTTTTCTTCCGTGCCTGGCTGCAGTCACACCGCGACACCTGTCCGTCAGTAATAACAGTCCCCGATAACCCGGACCAATTCACACCGTTATTTGGGGGTTATTATTGTTTTATTTGCATTTCCTCACACGATGAACACTACATATATTTCTATATGATGTATATTATACAGTTATCGGGGACTGTTATTACTGACGGACCGTCAGTAATAACAGTCCCCGATAACCCGGACCAATTCACACCGTTATTTGGGGGTTATTATTGTTTTATTTGCATTTCCTCACACGATGAACACTACATATATTTCTATATGATGTATATTATACAGTTATCGGGGACTGTTATTACTGACGGACCGTCAGTAATAACAGTCCCCGATAACCCGGACCAATTCACACCGTTATTTGGGGGTTATTATTGTTTTATTTGCATTTCCTCACACGATGAACACTACATATATTTCTATATGATGTATATTATACAGTTATCGGGGACTGTTATTACTGACGGTCCGTCAGTAATAACAGTCCCCGATAACCCGGACCAATTCACACCGTTATTTGGGGGTTATTATTGTTTTATTTGCATTTCCTCACACGATGAACACTACATATATTTCTATATGATGTATAATATACAGTTATCGGGGACTGTTATTACTGACGGACCGTCTGACGGACCGTCAGTAATAACAGCGGAACGACACACATTGCGGAAATAACATTATTCTCCGTGCGTCGGCTAAACACAAATATATTCCACAACCCCAAACATGTCTTTTTCAAAGCCTGCAGTGAAGAGAAAGGTTAATGATGAGCACCGGGTTGCAAATCTTAAAACCAGTTTACTGAGGCAACAAGATTTCTTCAAGAAAGCAACCAAAACGAACGATGCAGCAGTCAAAGCTAGCTACATGGTGAGTGAGATGGTTGCTAGGGCGGGAAAGCCAGTCACAGAAGGTGAATTCATTAAAAAGTGCATGTTACAGGCTGCAAGTATAGTTTGTCCGGAAAAGAAAGATCAGTTTAGCAACATCAGCCTTTCTGCCAACACCGTGGCAGAGCGCATTTCTGACCTGTCAACTAACATTTATGATCAACTGTGCGAGAAAGCCAAATATTTCAGTTTATACTCGGTCGCTCTTGATGAGACCACAGACATCACAGACACTGCCCAGCTCGCAATATATGTCCGTGGTATTGATGACAATTTTGAAGTGATAGAGGAGTTGCTCACAGTAGTTTCAATGCATGGCCAGACCACCGCTCAGGAGATATTTCACCAGCTGTGTGATGCCATTGAGAATGCCGGTTTGCCATGGAAGAGGTTAGTTGGAATAACAACCGATGGAGCGCCATCAATGACAGGGAGAAAAAATGGACTAGTGACACTTGTTCAAAAAAAACTGAAAGAGGAGGGTGCAGAGGAGGCCATTGCTTTGCACTGCATTATCCATCAGCAGGCCCTTTGCAGCAAATGCCTGAAGTTTGACCATGTGATGTCTGTTGTTGTCAAATGCATTAACCAAATCAGATCCAGGGGATTAAAGCACCGAAGTTTCCGTGCTTTTTTAGAGGAAATGGAGTCTGAATATGGGGATGTGCTCTACTTCACTGAGGTACGTTGGCTCAGCAGGGGAAACGCGTTGAAGAGATTTTTTGAGTTGAGAGCAGAGGTGAAAGCCTTCATGGAGAAGGTTGGGGTGGCTGTTCCTGTGCTAAGTGATCCCAAATGGCTCATGGACTTAGCTTTTCTTGTTGACATCACACATGAGCTTAATGTACTGAACAAGAAGTTACAAGGCCAGGGGCAACTCGTCAGTGCTGCCTATGACAACGTGAGAGCGTTCTCCACAAAATGTCAGTTATGGAAAGCCCAGCTCTCTCAGACAAACCTTTGCCATTTCCCAGCATGCAAGGCACTCGTGGATGCAGGCACACCATTCAGTGCTGAGATGTATGTTGATGCCATTTTGAAGCTTCGGGAGGAATTTGATCACAGATTTGCAGACTTCAAGACACACAGAGCCACATTTCAAATTTTTGCAGACCCCTTCTCCATTGATGTGCAAGATGCCCCTCCTGCCTGTGCTTCAAATGGAGCTCATTGACCTGCAGTGCAACTCTGACCTCAAAGCCAAGTTCAGGGAGGTGAGTGGAAAAGCAGACAAACTTGGGCAATTTTTGAGAGAATTGCCTCCCAGCTTCCCTGAGCTTTCCCAAATGTTCAAGCGGACCATGTGCCTTTTTGGGAGCACATACTTGTGCGAAAAGCTCTTCTCCACCTTGAACTTCAATAAGTACAGGTCCAGACTTACTGATGATCATCTTCAAGCCATACTGAGGGTCTCAACTGCTTCCTCTCTCCAGCCAAACGTAGCTCAGCTATGCGAGAGGAAGCGCTGCCAGGTGTCTAGCAGCAAGAAGTAGGCAAGAGAAGCCATGTTCAAGCCATGTTCAGGTTCAAG
Source organism: Taurulus bubalis (assembly GCF_910589615.1). NCBI lineage: Eukaryota > Metazoa > Chordata > Actinopteri > Perciformes > Cottidae > Taurulus > Taurulus bubalis. Next base: position 1,806,514 of record NC_136595.1, read on the forward strand.
GATTTATTTATTGTTACTTCTCACATAGTAAGTATGTGTATATAAGTATATAAGAGCAAAATTCTTTGGTTTAGAGCTCAACAACGTATCAGGAGAAACAGAAGACTGAAGAAACCACACATAGTTGCTGACTAGAGAAATCGAATTATTATTATTGTAATTATTTATGACTGATTTATTTACTTAATTCTCAATTTGTTTATTCATTTTTTTGATCTTATTTTGTGTTAAAAATAAAAACATTTTAAAAAATTGGAATTTTTTTAAGAAATCTTTTCTTGCGGCCCAGCCTCACCCAGACTCTGCATTCAGTGGCCCCCACGTAAATTGAGTTTGAGACCCCTGCTTTAAGGTGTTGGAAGGCCCCTTCAGCCTTATCACACCACCTGAAGGGGAACTTAGGAGAGGTGAGGTTATGCAGGGGTGAAGTGACAGCACTGAAGTTACGGATGAACTTGCGGTAGAAATTGGCAAACCCTAAAAACCGCTGCACCTCCTTGCGGGAGTTAGGGGTAGGCCAACTTCTGACGGCACTGACCTTGTCGGGGTCCATCTGAATGTTGTCCTCCGAAATGATGAAGCCCAGGAAGGAAACCGAAGGCTGGTGAAACTCACATTTCTCTGCTTTGACAAACAGCTGATTCTCCAGGAGGTGCTGAAGTACCTGACGGACATGCTGAATGTGGGAGGACTCATCAGGAGAAAAGATGAGGATATCGTCCAGATACACAAAAACAAAACTGTTCAGCATGTCACGTAACACATCGTTGACGAGAGCCTGAAACACAGCAGGGGCATTGGTTAATCCAAACGGCATTACTAAGTACTCGTAATGTCCACTGGGGTGTTGAAGGCAGTCTTCCACTCATCTCCCTCCCTGATCCTCACGAGATGATATGCGTTGCGGAGATCCAGCTTGGAGAAAACCTTGGCACCATGAATCAGCTCGAAGGCAGAGGACATGAGAGGAAGAGGGTACCTATTGCGGACCGTGATGTCGTTGAGACCCCTGTAGTCGATGCAAGGGCGGAGGGATTTATCTTTCTTTTCTAAAAAGAAAAATCCAGCGCCAGCAGGAGAGGAGGACGGGCGGATGAGACCGGCAGCCAGGGATTCCTCCACATAGCTCCTCATGGCAGCAGTTTCTGGAACAGACAGTGAAAATAGTCTCCCCCGGGGAGGATGGGTGCCGGGACGGAGCTCAATTGCACAGTCATATTGTCTATGAGGAGGAAGTGCAGAGGCACGGGCTTTGTTAAAAACTTGCTTTAGGTCGTGATAACAAAGAGGTACTTTGTCCAGTGCGGGGAAGGTGTCCAGAGAGCCGGATAGCTGGGAGGTGCAGACCGGAGCTAGGCAGAGATCAGGAGGTCCTGGAGCCGAAATGGGTGCCACCCTGGCCCCACAGGAACGTGCACATCGGGGACCCCAGGCGAGGATTCTCCCAGTACTCCAGTCCACATGCGGTTGTGCAGCTTCAGCCATGGGAGACCTAGGAGCAGGGGATGCGAGGGTGAGTAAAACAGGTGAAAAGATAGTGTTTCAGTGTGCTTGTCCGGGAACAGGAGGGTGACTGGTTGGGACCGGTGAGTGACCCTGCAAATGAGGCGGCCATCCAAGGCACGAGCCTCCAGGGGGCGTTGAAGACGGAAGGCCCGAAGGCCGAGTCTCTTGGCGAGAGCATAGTTCATGAGATCCGCATCGGAACCGGAGTCCACCAGAACCGGTTGCTGGAGCGAGGCAGAGGAAGAGCGAAGAAGAACCAGGGGTTGTAGGCGAGCGGGATTGGACAGGGTCAGGGTGCGGCTCACCAGTGCCCTCTCCTTCACTGGTGAGCCCTGGCTTTTACTGGGCAGGAGGAGATGATATGTCCCTGCTGACCACAGTAGAGGCAGAGACCCTCCGTCATGCGCCGCCGGCGTTCTTCCGGGGTGAGTTTGGTGCGACCAATCTGCATGGGTTCCTCTCCCTCCGTGGCTCGGGCATCGACATGGTGAGTAACAGCTCTGGGGAACTCTACAGATGGTGCAGAAAAGCGAACAGCTGAGTCTTCAGGATTCCACTGCGCCATCTGGTCAGAGATCCTGATGGCAGAGGCAATGGCTCCATCCAGCGACTGCTGCTCCTCCCGTAGGGCGATCTCCCTGCCGATGGACCGATTGAGTCCGCTCTGGAAGGCGGTAAGTAGAGCCAGGTCATTCCAGCCGGAGTCCACAGCTAGGGAGCGGAACTCGCTGGCAAATTCCCTTACTGACTTCTGCCCCTGCCGGAGCTTAAGCAATCGTTGACCCGCCTGTTGTCCCCGGATGGGATGGTCATAAATCCTCCTTAATTCTGTGGCAAACAGTTCAAAAGAGAGGACCGGGGGAGCTTGCTGCTCATATAGGGCATTAAAGTAACTTAAAGGAGGACCATCCAACAGGTTAGCTATGTAAGCTATCTTGGCTGACTCATCACGGAACCGGGAAGGCTGGGCCAGAAACACCAGACGTACCTGGGTAATGAAATTTCGGCAAGTGTCTGGGTTACCGCTGTACTTGGTGGGTGAGGGGATGTGAGGCTCGGAGGTGGATCCACCCGGCAGCGCCGGGGAAGCAGCAACAGGCGGGGGAGCTGGCGGAGAAGCGCCGCGACTTAGCTCAGCGAGCTGTGTCGAAATCTGGGCCACGTTGTCGATGAGAGATCTCAACATGTGTTCGTGGCTGCCCAAACGCTGAGCCTGGCCGGAGATCTCCTCCTTCATGCGGTCGAGGTCGGCTGGGTTCATGATGGGCCAGTTCGTCCTGTCACGACGGAGCACTAATGAAAGAACCCAAATGCACGACCCGAGGCAGAGAGTAAAGTTCACAAGGATTCCTTTATTGATAAAGGTAATATTGCAACAGGATAGAGTCTCTGGAGAAGGACCGCCGAAGGTTCTCCCGATGTAACTGGGGAGGGACTGAGGCCGGTCAGCAAGGCTCTGACCCGCTGTGGTGAGAGCAGCTGTCTTACTCCGGGGAGAGTAGAATCGCCAACGTAAACAGTCCAGGGTCATTCACAGGAAGGCAGTCAAACTCGGCAGAGGTACAGGCAGGGATCGGGCTTACTCGGAAACGAAGGGACGTCGGAATCAGAACAGGATATCAGGCAGGAAAAACGCTGGTAAGTTGACTCACAGGTGAAGAAAAACGAACTGGCAACGAGACAAGTGAAGCACCGAGTATATATCCACACTGGGAGGGGAGTTAACGAGACACAGGTGAAACACATCAGGGCAGGGAGAGGTAATCACACATGAGGAAGTAAAGACAGCAGACATGACACAGGAGGATGATTTCAAAGTAAAACAGGAAGTGACAAGACAACAAAAAAGCACTACCGTCTAGTGACGGTTGTGACACACCAGCCTCCTAGCCATTTCTCTTCGCAAAGTGTTTATGCCGACCTCGTCCACAAGGAAGTCGATGTTGCCTCCCATTAACAGCAGCTCGGCAATCTTAAATAACAGGTTAGCGTTATGAGTTTCTTTTTTGAAAGTTTTTAAATGTATACTAGAATACATAATCTTACTTTGCACACCAGCACTCCACAGGATGTGGAATCCTGCTGAAGGAGATGCGAAAGTGTCACACCACCATCTTTAAATATTCAGATTTCTTTTCCGCATGAAAGCCCTAAAGCAGAAACTATACATAAGACAAATGAGAACCTACTGATACACTTACCTTGTAGAGTCCTTACAGTGTTGTAATTGAGCGGAAGTAGCTCTAAATGGATCTGCAAAAACAGCCCTTCCTTCCTTAGGATACATGGCCTTGAACAGAAAGGATAGTGTAATGTGCAAGAGTCTGAGCTTGATATTTAGTTGCATAAATTGCATTGTTTAATTGGACTTACCATTATAGTCCAATGATGGTTCTTGCAGACCGCTCCAATGAGTGTGTCCCACTCCCATACATCAAGCTGCGAAGTGACATTAGTTTATAGGATTGTACAACTGTAACTGACACCTTTTAAACACAACCATTATTCTTACCTTTCTCAACCCCCTGGATTTGCCATCCCAAATAGCTGTCATTTTGTAAGAGTCAATGACTTTGACCTGGCTTGGTACTCTTTTTCTCTCCCACAAAAGGTAAGCGTTTATGATCTGAAAGAAGATATAACTCAAATCAACATGCGTTTTGAAGAGGAACAATCTTAAGTGGCTTACAAACACTTACCTCACTGTCCAATTCTCTGCCAGGTTCTGGAAATCTGTCGTGAAAAGTTTGTATGGACCCTATTTTGAACAGAATCTCCCCTTTGGCTGCCATATATCCTGGAGAGCTGGAAATGCATCACATTTGTCATTTTAGAGAGTTTAATACATTACTGAATGGGCTGCATCTTTACCATGGATGGGATGAGTCTCTTCTAGAGATGTGGCTGGTGACTGGTCAGAGCTGCAGATTAAGGCTGGTTGGCAGCACCGGTCCTCAGGTTTTTTGAGAGGCTGGATGGTGGTCGTTGGGGCGGGGTAACCAACTTTCGTTAGTTTTGATGGAATCCTCTCCTCTGGTTCGGTAAAAGCAGTGATCTGGTCAATATTTGCCACCGTTTTGGTGACCTTATTGGCCAAGTGAATCACTTTCCCCTAATGGCAGTAATGGTGAATGGACCCAGCATGTCCCCCTCCCTTTTTTCCCCCTTTTCGCTGCGCTTGGCAGATGTTTTTTTTTTTTAAGGTCTCCAACACCGAAATTGTCCTCCCATCCGCTTTCCATCTTCCGTTTACGGATCTTCTCCTGGCTTTGAAGCACAATTTTTTTTGCACTTGAGTAAACTTGTGGCTGATGAGTCAGTCCTTCATATATCTGCTCCCTCATAGCTAAATGTTCTACTTTGTCTCCTGAAGTAAAAAACTAAACGCAAGTGGTGTTATATTCAAAGCCATTTATCCAAGTAATCCCAACCACTTCACTCAAAGAAAGGGAGCTACTTACCTCGTACTCCTTTGGCACCTCGGATGGGTCTCTGGCCTTTCTTCCAAACATCAAATAGTAAGGGCTGTACTGTGTCGTTAATAGTTTTTTTTGTTCTGAGGCCAAACATTGTAGCCTGCAGGTATTAGTCCCATTTTGGGTGATTTTGTCTGGCAAGTTTGCTGAGACCTGAAATATTTCACATAACAGCAGACATTTCATGTCAACAATTTATTTTATTGCATTCATGGTGTGTCAATTTCAGAAAATGCATCTTACCTCTGTATAGTGCCATTGAGCTTCTCAACTAAACCATTCGTTTGTGGGTGATGGGGTGAACAGAAGCTTCTTTTGACACCAAGGGTTTCACAGTCCAGCAGAACACTATGAAGTTAGATTTGTGTCTTTATTACGCAAACCCCAAAATGTTGAGAGCAAGTTCCTCATTTGTAAGTACATTATTTGTTAGTTTTGCTTATGAAACTAGACTTTGTTTGCGTAATAACGACACAGATCTACCTTCATAGTACACAAGTCAGCATTGCAGTTTTGCACTTTACCTTATTTTTTTAACTCTGTACTGTGGTCTGTAAGCAGTCTGAGGTGCACCACATTTGTAAACAAAATCAATAATACATTTGGTCACCAGCTCTGCTGATTTATTCTTTAGAGGGTAGGCCTTTGCCCACTTATTAAATTATCAACCATTACACAAATGCATTGATTACCACCCTCTGTTATCGTCAGCTTCATAAGATCCATCCCTACGAGTTCAACTGTCTCTGTAACCTTAAAAGAGTTGAACGATAATGAGACATCTCTATGAAGTAACTGATATGTAAGCATGGGACATTGATTTGGACAATATCCTCACCTCTATTGGGTTATACTGTCTTTTCTTCAAGACTGGCTCGTTTGGCCTGGCAGTCTGGACACTGAGCAACCTGTAGCCAAAGAATATTCAAGCTAAATGTATGTAGGCCTTTGGTCTAGCACAAGCAGTAAGCTTAAGTGAAGGAGATTTATTTTGGTGTTTATTTACAACTATTTCATTACAGCTTTGACAGATTTTTAGTAGACCTTGTTGTAAAAAGAGGGAGATAAATTGCGGGTCACTTCTTACCCATCTGTGGATATCAGCTTCCAGGCCAATAATAGCGGCTGATGACTGCATGGTGAGTCTCTCAACTTTCTTTGACGATAGTTGGATCCATTTTTGCTTGTTTTTCCACTTGCTTGCTCATTTCTCTCTCTCCAATTCCAACACTGATGCAACTTTTGCTCTACCTTTTTTATATAGGTCTCCATAAATTTATGCCAATAAACAAATTGTAATAAGGCCTTTGCCAAATTGTACCTAGCAACTCAATGTGTGGACAATGTACTTTGAACAGATGGTTAACGATCACATGTGGCTTGGGTATACACTTAAGACCATATATTATGTTTTAAATTTGTACATGGTAAAGTGGCATATCACAGCCTTAAGGCTGATGACATAAATGGAAAATGAATCTTAAAAACTGATCCATGTTAAACTTGGGCTAAACTCTTTGTATTAAATGTTTTTTGTTCCCCGCACACGTTAACATGGTGGTGGCCACCATGTTGTCATGCTATGAATGTGAATATTTGTCAGGTGTGGGGTAAGGAGAGAGGACCCAAACGCCGAAGCAACAGTTCAAAAAGTTAATTTAATTCACAAAGCAAAACTCAAGCTTCCAAAAACAGAGTAATCCCAAACACGGAGCAACAACAGGGAGCAGAAAAAGGGGACAAAAACGGGCATAAGACGGTTACACTCGTGGGACATCCAACAGGGGGTAACGGACTGGGACAACAGGGTTTAAATACAGGAGGAAGGTAACGAGGAACAGGTGGCAAACAATGAGGGCAGCACATGTGAAGGGAATACACAATCAGGGAACAGGGCAGACAGATGATCACGGACGATCACAGGAGAGGAAGTGCAGAAACACAGGACCCAAAAGACAAAGACTTCACAACAAGACACCAAACCAACCAACGGGAGCTCAACTGTTTGACATCTGTGTTCTTAGCTGGTTGAAACGGCCCCCTATCTGTTTGAGAAAGCAGTGATATTGTGAACTGCTCCCGAGGTCACGTCAACATGCTCATGGTAGTAGGCAATGGTCACAAGTTGATCTGGTTGTTCCTCTGACTATAAAATGTGACTGCTGACTGTGTTGTACGTTATTTAATGCAGGGCTCTCAAGTGTCACGCATTTCGGTCTTAAGTCACGCCCTCCCGCCACACAGCGCTTTATTTCAAAGGAAAGGCAGTTTGCTGACTTCCTGTTTCAACACACAAACAACAAGCGATATTTCCACTTGCGTGGATTCTTTCCCTGAAAAGACTCAACAACGTCTAGTCCGGTATGTTTTGACCAGAAACTTTAGACGAGAAGGTTAGACATTGAACTGCAGAATTAAACAATGCGGCATTCACGAGGACAGCTACGTGTTCTCTTGTATTCTCAACATCTGCTGTGACGACGACAACAGGAGACACTTTCGCCGAAAGTCGCCAGTTAATCCGTAACACCGGCTCGTAGCAGAGAAACAAGCTCAGGGCTCCAACTAATTTGGCGTAATGGTGAGTTGTGTCTTTATGCCGGTCGTATCATTTTATTAAGTCATAATTACCGCCCACACGATGCAGGCCGATCCGTGGAAATATTGTCTTAGATGAAATCGGCCCGTGGTGCAAAAAGGTTGGGGACCGCTTGTCTACAGAGCTCATGGGTTCTGGCTGAGCATGGCTCCGGTTAATGAAGGAACTCAAAGGTGTACTTCATATTACAGGGGTGCTCCAGGTTAAGGCAGTAGAATGAGTACATTAACATGGTAAAAAAATGTCGACACATCTCTGAGCTCATGTAGGATGATCTTCTCCTCTGCTGCCACATTGAAGACTTTTAGAGGAAATGCATCATGCAGAATACCTTTGTGTCCAATCAACAGTCCGACCTGCATTCCTTTTATTATCACGTCAAGGGATTCTCCATGAGCCTTGGAGACATAATGCATCATACCCAACATCTACAAATTAAAGACACAACTGCCAGTCAAATAAATAGACTGTCATGTATTTATTTTACCAATAATTTGAAGACCGAACCCATCAATTGAATTTTCTTCTGTAGGTGGGGCAAAAAGACAACGGGATGAACCCAAATCCAGATAGACACATCGATTTCAATAAACAAGAAGTGTCCAAACTTAAAGAGCATGGGAGTCCAACAATGAGTAACTAAAAATCCAAGAGTCAAAAAGACACAGAGCCGGTAAATCAGACATGTGCACAAAGGTTTCCAACAGGAACATATCAGACAAGGCTATACATACACAACATAATCCGACAACAAGACACAGGGGGCAGCCTGAAAGCTGATTGGTGGAAGAAACACAAGGGAGCAGAGCGAGGCGGATGAGACTAATACAACACAGGTGATCACAGAAAAAAGGGACAGGAAGTCAAACAACCACAGGACACAGACCGCAGGGAGATTCAAAATAAAACAGGAAAACTACCTGAATCAAAACCAAGACTGTGACAAATATACTCTTTGTGCATATATCTGCTCTAAACTGCCCGTGAATGGTTGTCTGTCTCTTTGTTTGTCTCTCATTTTAATTTGTTTAAGTTTATTTCAGCTTTCAAATATTTCTGCTAACCTTTTAAGATTACATTGAATTGAGCTAAACAAACACTCCATAGATTAAAAGTAATGGGATTGACAGCTGTTTTAGTTGCTGTAACATTGAACACAACGTATTATAACACAATTGTGTTTCATTAGTGTATAGAAAATAAAGCATGGGGTTTGGATTAAGTCCAGAGGACCTTGAGACGATCACTGCCAACGGCATCTTGACATCTTCTGACCACCGAGCAGACGAGCGGTTGTGCGACCAGCCGGAGGACCAGGGGAAGAGTTAAGATGGTGGAGGGTACACACGCCCCACTGTGTGGATCTAACACCCCACTGTTCCATATCCCTGCTCACCAAAACTTTGCTCTGAATGCCACAAATGTAGGCCTAGTTAACGTTGTGCATGGGCTGTATTGAATTACGTTGTTTTTTTTCATACAACCTTTGAATGTAACTGATGGCGCTGTTAGACCGCCCCGTTAATACCGTTGCATGCAAGAGACTAAACAATCATTTTATCTCAGTGAAAAAGTAAAAATATGGATTGAAGCAAAATATTTCATTAGATATAAACATGAAACTGTGAATTTTGTAATGGATAAAATACATTTTCTTTCAATACATTGACTTTTTAGCTCTTCTCAGACTCCTCTCGTCTCCAACATCGCTGACACTCAGGAGATGGTACCAATGATGTTCTGGTGGTTTTAACCCCGCTGTAGAGCCTCCTGGCCGTGCACGTCACACACCAGTTTGTAATGGTTGCAGTCAGGATGCTCTGTATTGCTCCTGTCAAAGTTAAGGAGAACGTTGCTCGGCAATTTATCCTTAAGTTTCCTCATGAAATACAGCCATTTAAGATTTTTCTTCCCCAGGGTGGAGGTGTGAGGACCATGTCAGGTTGTTTGTGACGATGATTCCCAGGAACTTAACGCTGTTAACTTGCTCCACTGATTGAGACGGGGTGAGTATCCTCACCTTCTATTTAATCAGCAGCTTGTTCTGAGCTCCACTCTGAAGGTTGGTCTCATTGTTGTTACACATATGTATATTTGTATTATTAGAAGCATCTAAAAAGTCTCTTTTTGGTGGTAGTGTCTCTGACATTTTGTCGGTGAAGGCCTGAGGGGCCCCTGACTATCAGGCCCGTTCAGCTAACATCATAAAAAACGAAGGTATTCAAGCCTGAGGGCCGCAGACGGTGGAACAGCACAAACTTTAAACATTGTTTTAAGTACTTAAAGATGTATTCTTGGTGTAAGGGTAAGCCTCTTTCAACCTGCAGTTTCTTTACTGACTAAAGGTATTATCTTTCAGGGTGCATTGGTACTTACAATCCATTCATCCTTCTGCTCCCAGTACTTCCTGTGCCACTGGCTAGCTCACAGCGTAACAGACCCGCGTTCACCAGCTGGCAGGCGTTCTCTCATATTTTCTTTCTTTAAATCAAACAGACTTTTCATTGTCTTCCAGATGTTGCCTTGATCTCAGCAGTTCTCCCTGACCTCACAGTGGAAACTACAAGCTGGTGGCATGGTGATGTGTAGCTCTCTGAGAGGCTGCAGAAAGCCTGGTAATGAGGGGGAGAGAGATCTTTGCCAACGATCAAAAACTGGTTGTTACAGGGGAGGCAGTCACAATACAAAGGAGAGAAAAGACGGACAGAAACAGATGGAGAAAGCTGGAGCAGCGAAAGTGGGTCAATGCTGGTGATGAATGAACAGTCCGTGTCTTAAAACGGCTATTTTTAATCAAACGCATATGGTGTGTATTATACATTAATGTTTGTGATGTAGTCATTTTATTTTAACCTTACACTGCATCCCTGTCTCACCAACACTTGACTTCTGAGCTGAATCAGTATTGGTCATTCAAATGTCGACACTCGGTAAAGTGAAATGCTCCATTAATGCCAACTTGTCCTGAATGAACATGTTCAAGAGCAATTGAGTGAAAATACTCCTTGTTGTAATTACATGTGAGCAATATATGAGGTTTGTGACAGCTACTGTAAACCCAAGGAGAGAAGATGGATTGTTTCAAGCTGCTCACAGAAGTGGGACCCCTGATTACCACCAGGTAATACTTTGGTCTATAATTCTCATACTGGAAGAAGGAAACGAGGAAATATGTTTTAAGAGAAATGAGACGACCTTTCCTCCGTTTCTGCTGACGGAGCAAACGGAGAAGCATCGCTTTAGGGCTTTCTGCCAGAAAGGGTCTTATTTCCATTCAAACCATGATATTGTTCTAAACCTAACCAACTAGGTTTGTTGCCTTAACCCAGGGAGATTGAGCAGAAAGCCCTGAAAAAGTCTACATTCACACAAACAGCCCCACCACCTGCCAACAGTTACTTATATTAACATTTCCATAAATAAAGTATATAGATGAAGAGTTAATTAGCACAACGAAAAGCCTTCCTTAAACTGACTGAACCAACACCAGTTTGATTCATTGCCGTATTGGGCAATTCAAAAAAAAATTCTCTCGACCCTTTGTGTGCAAATGGCATTTAGAACATGTTCATGGTGCAGAAGAGCAAAACTGCAGCGTGGTATCGTGTCTTTAATAGAGGTAAGCATCACATTTGAGTGGATGCACCAATAAGAATAATCAAATGTGAAAACTTGTTATCACCTTTTGATAAATTTAGAAAAGCTATGTGGGAAGTATTTCCTTGATTCTGTAGATGGAGTTGGACACAGCCAGTTACTGCACAGCTAAATCCCCATGTTCCAGTCCTTGCTTTGTTCATTGATGGTCAGAAAGACCTCAGGGCAGACACCAGCTGGGGCGAGAGTCCATGAGGAGGAAGAATCAACTGATGAGGATTCAGGGTCAGATCTATCACCTCATCATTATCTTCCTTATCTTCTAACATACAGACCACATGCTACTTCTTCCTCTGAAGAAGCCCCACATCACCCGCTGCAGAAAGGGAAGGGTATGAAGTGAAGGAGCATGATTAACATGGCGATGAGGTAGAAGCTGAAATTGAAGAAGTGTCAGAAGTGATGAAGAATCTGAGTAAGAGGACCCAGCTGCGATAGAAGAATATTTCCAGTGAAAGGATGAAACTTTGTGGTCTACCAAGCCACCATGGTCAAACCGCATATTCAAGTTCTCATATTGATGTCATGAAGTCCACTCTGCAGGCGCATGTGGGTTGGTTGTTTCTCGGTGCCGTGTACCGATCCAGTAGAGAAGCTACAGCTAGTTTATGGCATGCCGAGTGCTGCCGTAACACTCAAGATGTTTCATGAAATCTCAAGAGTGATTCGATGATAAAGACACAAGAGAAGGAGACGTTTGACAAGTGGGTGTCTCTACTGCCGTTGATGTACGATCCAGCACTGATGTGACTGGATGAGCGCCTGGTCCCCTTCAGAGGTTGCCGTCCATTCAAACAGTAAATCCGGAGTAAAATATATGGGCAGCATGCGATGCCAGGAGCACGGCAAGAACAGTCCGGTGGGCGGGCCGGAGGACTGCCACCAAGCAGGAGGGCCACTCCGGTGGGCGGGCCGGAGGACGGCCATCAGAGCGGGACACGGGAGGGGACTCTGGAGGGGACCGGGAACCTGGAGGGGACTCTGGAGGGGACCGGGACACTAGAGGGGAACCTGTAGGGGGACGGCTGCCGGGCGGCAGCGGGGACTCTTGTCTCTGGGACCCCGGGAACGGGTCAGGGCACCAACAGGACCCGGGGGGCCGGCAGGACCCGGGGGGCCAGAATAGGCAGGATCCCGGGGCGCTGGCACAGGCAGGACCCGGGCTGGCAGCGGCGCCCAGGCGGAGGCCCGCTCTGGGAGCGCCGTGGAGGACCTCAAGCTAGCCAGGCGAGGTGTGCAGAAAAAGGCCCGGAACACTTCCTCCGCCGAGTTCGGCATGGTCCCTCTGCTGGGTCAGAATTGGTCGGATTGTCCTGTCAAAGGGCAGCAGGGTGTGTGGTGCGCAGAGACCCAGGTGCAGGAGGGAGAGACTGGAGGCAGGTTTCAGTGGTAAAAATCCAGAACGTGCTTTACTTAGCAAAAACTCCAAAACAAAGTACTTGATCAGGGTGGCACATGAAACACACAGGAACAAAGACAATCTGACAAGGGGACAGAAGACAAACAGGGTTTAAATACAAGAGGGTTACGAGGAACAGCTGGAAACACTGAGGGCAGCACAGGTGAAAGGAATGCAGGGGAACAGGGCAGACAGACAATCACAAGGGAGGAAGTGCAGGAACACAGAGGACACACAAGACAAGGACTTCACAATAAGACAGGACACCAGACAAACCAACATCGTGACATGTATATTATTTATGGTGTTCAATACACTTATGGTGTTTAGTTTTTGGCTTGTATAAATGTTTTTTATGAATATTTTCTGAATAAAAAGACAACCACACAAATTAACTGAATGTTGGAACCAAATGAAACAGATTTAATTTTAGAAATCTGTTAGTAATTAGTAGTAAAAAAATACAAACTGTAAAAACAGTAGAAAATCAAACTGGAAAAACACAGTAAAAAAATAGAAACTATTTACACAATTCTAGAAGGTGTGTAGACTGAGCCATTGATGCACTCTAGTATCACCTTCAAATGCTGCTTGCTGCTCTAAAGGCCTTGCTCATCGTGCCGCAGCAAGAAGCAGTTCTTGTTGGCAGCAAGGCAGAGAGGAACCGTGAACTTTCTGCAGTATGCCGGTGTCCTCACTCTTGGCAGGTCATTTTCTTTGTACCTCTTGCAATGCTTTCGGGTTTTGCCTTTCTGGCTGAAGTAAGTGGGCATGCAACTACTGAAGGGTGTGGTGGGCACTGGGGTGGGCACTGAGCATTCGGCCAACGCCAACATCTCACTGGCCAAATGCTCCCTGAAGGCCTTGTGGGTGAAGGTCTTATTCTCTGTGGCATCCTGCCTTCGCTTGGCCAGTTCATTATGTATCAGGTAACTGTTGACCACAGCAATGTCAACGAAATGATAGAAAAATGTCTTATACCATTTCATCGTCTTGTGGTGGACACTGTAAATCCCGATGAGCGCATCCGACAAATCCACTGCATGAGGCGATTATAATCCAGAATGCAGTCTGGAACTGGAATGTCCTTGGTTTCCCACACCCCAGACGTCTTTATCTTTCTCTTTGTCGTCTGTCGTCAGTGAAGGCCTAATGGATGGAGGAGCACATGGTGACCTCCCGTGTGTCCATCCTCTTGATGAAGAGTAGGTTGCCATCCCGGATCCACCGCATTTGCCCCCTTTCAGCCTTTTTGGGAAGGTCTTTAGCCATTTTCTTAGGGAAGCCAATTTGATTTTTCCTTATGGTCCCACAGCAGCCGATCTTACGTTTGTAGAGATCATTGAAGAGCAGCGGGCTTGTATAAAAGTTATCGGTGCCGAGGAGACGACCAGGCAAAAGGTCGACCACGGATGAATAGCTCAAACCGTGGCCTGTTGCGCACTCATCTTTGCCTGCATAGATAAAAAAGTTCCACGTGTAGCCGTTGGACGAATCAGCCAACACAAAGAGCTTGTAGCCCCACTTCGTGGGCTTGTCCTTCATATATTGCTTGAAGGCGATGTGTGCTTTGCTAGCGACCATCCGCTCATCTTTGGACAGGTTTTGGTTTGGATGGAAATTCGCTTGGCAGGCGGTCACCATATCAGTGTAGAGAGGCTTTATTTTAAAGGACTTTTTGTCTTGCCAGTAATTCCCTCGGATCCAATGATCTTCACTGTTAAATGCTTTCTTGAAGTCAACGAAGCTGCAGATTTATATAAGGATAGTTTGACGGGCGAAGATCTGCTTCTTCCACCATGGTCTTCATCAGGAGCCCTGTCAATCATTTCCCCAGTATCCTGCAGAGGATCGTCCTGGGGAGCGTTGCACCTCGCCGGTTGTCGGACGCTGAGGTTCACCTTCTTTGGCACTTTTCCATGAGGCCTTTTCTTAAGTCTGTGTCGTCTATCCAGATGTTGGAGAAAAATAATTTAGCACCATGGAGGCAGTTTTATTGTCAGTTTTTAGCAGCTCTTTTGCCTGCTCCTTTGACACTTTTCATAAACCTTGATGGCCAAGAAATATTGATCGTTGCAGCTTTTAAAGAAGGTCTGATGAATCAATTTACTTCTGAGACCTTCAACAATACAGGCTATTGCACATCATGTGCACTGCATTTTGTTCTCAATCATTAAACTAACCAAAAAATCTAAGGCTATGTATCAAAATTGACAGAAATAGTGACATTAAAATGTGTTTACTGCAAAGGAGGAACTCTCTCCACTTAATCCATAATTAAAATCCACTGTGTTCACATGTGAGTTTATACACAGCTCCTGCCGCAATGATTATTGTATTTTGTATACATTTAGTAAGAGCTGACATCAACTTTCTTCTCTTGACAAACTATGAGCAACTAATATGCTGCAGACCTGTGCTGAGGTGGGAAATTGACAGAAGTTTAGAATCTAGTTGAAAATGCATGGATGTGTGTGGAGGAGGTAGTTATCTGACTCACAGTCCTGCAGCAAATACACAGCAGCATGAACAACTTTCCCATTGCCACCCTCAGCATAACTCATGCATGCTGCAGTCGCCTGATATTGGCTCGGCCCTCTACATGCTAAAGTGCTGGCTTAGTCCCATTCTGAGCTGTAAATGCAGTACTTTCCCCTGACGCCGGGCAGCTGAACACCATGTGGACAGTGTTTGGAGTAAGCTGATGGAAGCATCACAGGACTTAGGGAACATAAATCTCTCCCCCACACTGCCAGGTAGCATGAATCCACCTCACTGCCAGAGTTATTATGTGTGTATTATATGATATCAAACTGCCTTCTACTACTTCAACTAATAACTTGACCTGGGCTTCCGGTGAACACCAAGGTGTGTGGACTGGATGCCTTCACAGCTGTGGGTTATGGTTGTGAGTGAGGAAACCTATAAGCAATAGGAAGAGAAATAAAAAGTCACAGACATTAAAAACATGCTTTAGTGATTCTGGTGAGGTGTTTTGCATCTTTTACTTCACTGAGACAAATACCTCAGTGTTTCACTTCAACGTATCCTCACACTAGTTTGTTAGATATCTTATGAAAAGTGACTCCTCCTTTTTCATGTGTTTTCCTACGAAACACCGTCTTCACAGGAAATTACTCAGTTGGGTTTCGGAAATGATTGTAAAATACTTTTACCTGGAATATTTCCACAGCTTTATCTCGCCATCAGACATCATTACATTACATTTCATTTAGCTGACGCTTTTATCCAAAGCAACTTACAATAAGTGCATTTAACCATGAGTACAAACTCAGAACAACAAGAATCAAGAAAAGTACAATTTCAATAAAGTTAAACTACAAAGTGCTAATAGTAAGTACCATCTAAGTGCTACTAAAGTTCTACTACGGCGCTACCTTCCTTATTCAAGGTGTAGTCAAAAAAGATGTGTTTTTAGTTTGCGATGGAAAATAACATCCCTGAACTAACATCACTGTTAGTTCAGGGAGCTGAAACTTATCTACGCTCTCCAAAGCTACCATACTGCTGAACAATGTATGGTCACATCAGAGGGTTGAACAATGAAGACTTCCAGCTGTGATGGAAATGAAGATGTTGTGCTCCGTCTAAGATGTTGTACCTGCTGAACATTGTTTTCTCTTATTTGTGTATTTTTTTCTCAAATTCTTTACAATTTGCTTTGGAATGTTCTTTGGGGAAATTAAGGTGAAGCGGCTCTTAATTCAATAATCATGACTAAAATACGTAAGTATGAAATTCATTTGAAGACAGTCTAATCAGCGTGACTCTGAGGAAACCCATCCAACAAGTCACTATTGTACTGTATGCTGATAAACCAGCTCCGCCATATCTACAAACTAGTGATCTATCTCTAGTGCCATAGTGGTAAACTGGTGTTCACTGGTCCACAGGCTGGTTGTGGAACTCCTTTTATGGGTGTGTTATGAATATTCTAGCTGATTTTGGAAGGTAGGAAACCGTATGTGCATATATTTATGTATGCCAAGTGGATGGTACCAGTGTCCGCACATCCAAAGTGACATCACACCATCAGACACCGCCCTCCGCGAGGGTTCCGTGTGGCAGTTTTTCACCTGTCCGGGAACACCCAACATTTTCAAACTATGCAGATATGAATGGGTGGAGAACATGGAGAACTCTGAGGAGCTTTGAGGATGTCGGTCTGATGCCAGGAGAAACTGGCATGAGTATAAAATAACCAGATGTTTAATTTGTTACAATTCCACATCAGCTCATTTCCTTGTGGAAAGTATAATGGAGGCTTCACATCAACCACAGTAATTTACTATAAACATGTCGTAACAATATCTGCAGCTTAAAATAATTTAATTTTCTCTTGCTGTGCGTTTGAAAATAAATGTAATAGATGCTGCAAACTTCCTGACTCACAGAAATTCTTCTGCAGAACTGTCAGCTGTTACCTTCACTCAATCGTGTGATCTGCATTCCGTCTGTGTCCTTTGAATACAGAAGGAAGTGGAGATGGTTTCAATAATAATCACCTGATTTAAAAGCTGTCTTGTCAAAAACACTTGAATCTTTCATTAGTAACCAACTTAAGGTTATTTTTTACCAGCACCTCTATGTTTAACCCACAGCAGTCGGGCTTCAACAAAACATGACAGTTTCATCATTTCTATTGAATGATGTTGTTTCTGCTGTAGACGATATGCCACAGCACTTTGTTGACTCGTCAAAGACAATTGATCATTAATTTCCTCCAGTGGCGGACCGTTCATTTTCTTCCTGAGCCTTCTGTGCCATCTGACATCGTATACATCATTAACAGGCACTGCATGTAGTCCACATCAACAAGAACAAATTCACAAGAACCAGTCACATTTAGTTATAACAAAACATGACAAAACAATCCAACAAAACTGCAGCGCTAAAACACTGCACACTCAAGAGCACGAGCCACGATCAGAAGGAATGATATTAACGATATAATAGAAACACCATAGATACATTAACACAATGCTACAGCAGATGTAAAAACACAAAAAGCAGTTCACTCACCAAATGCTGTTCACTTAAAGACAAAGTCCACCCTCCTCTCTTTGTTAACGAACAGTTCAATGATGCGGTTTTACAGTTTATCTGTGCGCTTCAGTTCCAGTAACGGGTCCTTCTCGATGGCCCGACCCTCACCCCCTAACCCTAACCCAGTGAGGACAGTCCAGCCTCCCCAGTTACATTATATTATTACATTTCATTTAGCTGACGCTTTTATCCAAAGCGACTTAATTTTTAATATACACCGTAGACTCAGTTGTCTTTTTCCTAAGACAATTTTAACTCCCAGAACTCTTAAGATCAGTACCGTCAGAACTAAGAGGTTATATCTAGAATTAAATAAATATTCCCGGTGGAGAGTAATGTCTGCCCGCTGAGCCCCGTTAATCAGCAAATGTGACGAGTGAATTTTAATTCTTTAAGTTTGCCTTCTCTTTTCCATGGATCTAACACCCTGCATTTCTGTTCTCCATATGCCTGCTCACCAAAACCAGATGATCACGCTTGACTCGGCCAAGATGGCTGCCCACTTTATACATCTCTTTGGTTGGCTGGTTGGTTTCTCTGTCTTCCTTGTCATTATCCAGAATGCCACCATTTCATCTTCAAGCGTGTTGTCATTTTTACATTTGCAGTTGAGCTGCTTTACAGTAATCTTCACTAAACTAAATCTACATTAATCAACATGGTCAATGACAATCTCATGAGAGCAAGGCGGCCTGCCGATTTTAGAGCCAGGCGCCGTAGTTGCTCTCCAACGACTGCGTGGCTCAGTGCATGATGGGAAACGCCTGGCTGTCGCCACATCAGAGAGCTGATTGGCTCTTAGATATGATGGCAAACACCAGGTGTTGTAGAAAATCATTATTTTATGTGTAGTTGTAATACTTAACGCTGGATTGTTGACTATTAGTCTCATGTTTGATCTAAAAACATATATTGGTGGTTGATAATAATACAAACATCTTATTTATATAACACACATCAAAACCAGTAGTAATGTATTTCACATGCAGACATAAAAAGAACAAAGGATGCAGCTACACACACATTTTTTTCTGTGACTTCCTGTGTTTACTTTGAAGGCAGCCTAAAGCTGTCCGACTTGACCGCAGTGCTTTGTCAACGCCTCCTGCTGGTCTGCTGCTCTCTCTGGATTCCAGGCGAGGCGCAGCTCTAACGGACGAGTCTAACGTCTGCAGCCTTGGGCTGCGATGGAATTCATCGGGAATTCTTCCCCTTCTTGTACATCCACTGAAGGTGCTTGATTTTTGCACTTACAGGCTCAGATTGTAATTTAAGTATCTGACAACAATATGCAAAGGACCTGACAGGGAAATAAAACCTGTTTCTTTACCTTTTGCCTTATCCGGTCCATCTATCTGAAATCATCTAAATATTCAGACATGACACAGAAAATGTTTGAGATAATGCCAAGCTATACTTTCTATACTGCAACGCAACAAAACAAACAACACCGGCACTCTGTCCAACTCCATCTCAAGTTTCCACTGAGACACGTAAGACAACAACAAACAGAACACGCAGACCAATCTAAAAAAAAAAAACACACGCGCATATATATATATATATATATATATATATATATATATACTTCTCATTTAGGCATGACAATGTCATTTTATCATGTGAGTGTACTCCCTGAACCTGTTTGGAGTAATGGGTCACACACACACAGTCACACACAGTTGAGTCGCCACATAAGCTACCATGTGTTGAAATAAAGATACATGTGGATAAAGTTGTTTATAAATGCAATGCTGGGTAATATCAAGAAAGATATTCTTAAATATTGTAGTGATGTCTGAAATGGTGATGAAGTGAAATGCTCGATGATGGTATCAGTAAGTGAGGCTGGTAGAGGGACAACACATGTCATTATTTCTAATTACCTCCTCCTCTCAGTCTTGTTTCATCAAGCTTGAGGCCCACCTGTTCTCAGTGAGGTGGAAAACAATACTGTGAGAATATTAAAAAGCTGAAACCTACACCATATCACTCGTTTGGCTTCATGATTGATTTTATCTGTCATCCAGCCTCTCTGTTTGCACTCTGTCTTCAACAGAGCGCTTCATGGATGGACTGACGCACATGGACATACTGAGCTGCTCTTAGTGGATATGGAGCTCCATCACAGGTTGGACATGAAGGTTACAGAACAATACAGCATGCATGTGTGCTGCTGTACGTCCTGCTGCTCTTTGTGTTTATTGACCAGCTCAACACATTGAAAACCAATCCAGGGAGAGCTCTTCATAGATCACCTGTTTGACCATGAAGAGAAGCTGATGAAGAGAAGAGCTGATAGAAACACGTTTGTAAGCCTTTGTGAGCACTGAGATGAGCTGTCAAATGCTGCCGTTTGTCACACCGCGGTGAGGGCTGTCTTGTCTTGGGTTTTTGTCTCGTAACTTCCTGTTTTATTTTGAAGCCTGACTCTCCTCTCGTTTCAGGTCACTTGCCCTTCCTCATGTGTCACTGGTCTGATTGTCTCCCCTGATCCCTGAGTGGTTCCACCTGTTCCCCATTACCCTCATGTGCTTATAGTCTGCGTCTTCCCTCTGTCCTGTGCCAAAGTGTTTGTCCTTGTCGATGCACTAAAGCCCGTGTCCACAGCCATAGACAGAATTTTGCCCAAGAGTTTTGTTCGTGAGTAGTTTTGTCCTGTTTTTTTTCCCCCTCCTTCGGGAGCGCTTTATGTTAGATGGATTATTAAGAAAGTTGTTTGGAACAAAGGACACAATAAAGTGCGCCAGTACGACTATCTCCTGCATCTGGGTCCTCCTTTTAGACCAGGCGTGTGTGTGTGTGTGTGTGTGTGTGTAATCAGCAGTCAGTCAGTTCTGCAGGTTTAACGTTTTTGAATCCCGGTCGGTTGACATGTTACCCAGTTCACGTTTTCTTAGTTTTACAAAAACTGAGGAATCTGGCTTGACAGCAGGCGATCATTCAAGATTCATATTCAAGGTCTGAACGACTTTGAAAGGCTTTCTTAAGCGTAAAACTATTGTCAAGTCAACGTTAATGTCTGCAGCTGAATGTAGAGGTCATTCATCTTTCCTTCAGCAGCTAATGACATGTTTTATTGTTTTATTCCCGCCTGTATCACGAGGTGTGATGGACTTCTTTACCGACAAGAAGAAACAATTATCAATATCCATCTGTAAAGCCTGTTCAGGCTTACACAGCACCACACTTCTCTTTCTCATTTAAATCTAGCTACACGATCCAATAGCTACTGAACTTTAGATCTTCAATATGAACTTATTAATCTTAGCAGAAGTAGTTTCAGGTAGTGTCACCTTTTTAAATGAAATTAACTGGAATCTGCCCTTGGGCTTCCCTTTAGAAATGTTAAGCATTCTACCAGATGTCTTGTGCGTGGTTGTCTGGCGTTACTACTAGAAGAAGACATCAGAATCTGAACTAAACCTGATTCAATTAAGCCTACATGTGGTCGATAGCAACACTTGGTGCACATATTTGCATTAAATAATTGCATTAGCGTGTTACTCACAATCTAAACCATCATTTAAAATTAATATATATTGTTAATTTTCTTGTGACGCCAGAAAAATCAAGCAAGTGAGGGAGTGCAGGCTGACAGACGTCTGCTGAGCCAGGAGTAACAGCACATGTTGCACTGCACTTGTGTTGCACTGCACTTGTGTTGCACTGCACTTGTGTTGCACTGCACTTGTTGTACTGCACTTGTTGTACTGCACTTGTGTTGCACTGCACTTGTGTTGCACTGCACTTGTTGCACTGCACGTGTTGCACTGCACTTGTGTTGCACTGCACTTGTGTTGCACTGCACGTGTTGCACTGCACGTGTTGCACTGCACGTGTTGCACTGCACGTGTTGTACTGCACATGTGTTGCACTGCACTTGTGTTGCACTGCACTTGTTGTACTGCACTTGTGTTGCACTGCACTTGTGTTGCACTGCACTTGTGTTGCACTGCACTTGTTGCACTGCACGTGTTGCACTGCACTTGTTGCACTGCACTTGTTGCACTGCACTTGTGTTGTACTGCACATGTTGCACTGCACAGGCAAGAGCACATGGATATTAGCACACTTGATCTTAAAACACCCAGCTCCTCCTACCCCCGTTTATGTAAATAATCTTCATGTACATAACCTACATCTCCTGCTCGTCCTTCTCTTCCATATAAATAACTCCTCTAATAAAAGGCTCATACTATCATTTTCTCGCTGTCCTTTTTCCTGTTGACAGCTAATAAAGATCCGAGTGGCACAGGTTATTTATCCAATCTGCAACACAATAAGTATGGCTCAGAAAGCTGTTATGATGTAAGTAGCTCCATCAGAACTGGGGTGTTCGTGGTGTATTGAGAGTAAATGTCTTTTTATATTATATTACCAAGGGGTTTTATGAGATGTAGTCGTAAAAATAAAAGGTGAAGAAAAGTAAACTTCTCCGCTATGGTGGCCCTGAGGAGAAAAACTAATGTTATCAAATTGAATATTTTAAAACATTTTTAAAGAAAATTTACAATTACGATATAACATATGATGCCCTGTTGTAGATTGCAGTCCATTAACTAAATTGGATTTAGCTCCACTTAAAACAGCGACTACATAAAGAAGCTAAACACATGTCAATGCCTCACTAATGATAATTCAATAACATTCATGAGAATATATACTCACAGGGAGCACTTTGCTCTCTGAGGATTGCTTTACATGTTGGCACTTTAAACCTACTTGGCCACTGGGGGCAGCAGAAACAAGCCGTGGATACGTTAGCCCATTTATATCAGGTCAAAAGGTACAAATCAAGAAAAAAAACATGGTATAAATCCAAAAAACACGTTAGGTATCAAATTAAACATAAAACTCAGGGCTACAATAATATATAATCCCCATGTACAACCTCTAAACACAACTCAAACAATGAATAGGATTAGGGGTTAGGGTGAGGGCTTCATGTGACAACATTTCTAGCAAATCGTTTTCTACTTCAACGGTTTTTTTTATCCACAAATTGAGACTGTGCTTAAAACAGGAGGGTGGAACTCACTTAATGAAGGGAAACCTTTTCTTTTCCCTGCCCTTTGACGCCAATCCACATGTTTTATTTTCTAGATTCAATGTAGGTTTCAAAATGGCCAAACCAGGATGTGCACATGGTCCCTGTGGCGTGGGGCTCCATGACGGACTGCAGATGCGTTACATACATGGAGCACAAACAAAGGAACATAGGTCTGTTCCTTTGTTTGTGCTCCATGTATGACGATGTTTGTATGGATCTGTTCAAAGGAAATGAAAATGACATCTGTGAGAGCGGACTGCATGCAGCGCTGTCATGTTCAGCAGAGACTCAGTGGTTCCCCTTTGATCATCGCTGGGAGGCGGCGTGCTGAGAGGCGGCGTGGAGGTCCAGCTGTGTGTGTGTGTGTGTGTGTGTGTGTGTGTGTGTGTGTGTGAGTGTGTGTGAGGCGGCGTGGAGGTCCAGCAGTGTGTGTGTGTGTGTGTGGCGTGGAGGTCCAGCAGTGTGTGTGTGTGAGTGGCGTGGAGGTCCAGCAGTGTGTGTGTGTGTGTGAGTGGCGTGGAGGTCCACGCTGCCACACACACACACACCCTCCTCACACACATACCGGGTCAACAAAATAAGAGAGGCACAGTTTCTCCATCTCAAAAACAACTGAACTTGAACCTGCATTCATTGACTGTCGGCTCCTTGGCCCTGCAGACTGAACCCCGTGCAGACAGTGTCAGCTCATATAGGGACATGGCTGTAGCGCCTATTTACACAAGGGATGTCCTCGATCAGCGACAGCGCCACCCTGCACATCTATATCTAAGCAATGAGGTACGAGAGGCAGTACCGTATAATAATGTACAGTTCAGGGGCGTTAGCCCGACGCGTAGCGCTAGTTGGCTGTTTTAATGAGGCAAGTCTTCAGGAAAGACAGCCGACCTGAGGCAGACGTAGACTGAATATGAGCAGTTGTAAATCCACAGGACAATGTCTTCTCTCACTGACTTTAAAGTACATTTTCCTCTTCTTGATGGTTTGTATCCACTTGCAGTCAGGCTGCTCCCGGCCTCAAGTGTTTGAACCTCATTACTTGACATCAGCCGTGCTGGTAGATCCACATGAGATGAGACCGTAGTGAACGGCTGCAGAGCATCAGAGCGTCTCTCTGTTGGTAACCTGTGTGAAGCCACGGCGACAGTGTGGCGGGATGCTTCTATTAAGACAGTGTGTGCAGACAGAGACGGATAAGCTGGAGCAATACACACACACACACGCTTCACTGCCTCCTGCATTTGAATTGCTAATAGCCGATTATAGCGGAGTATATCAAGTATAGGCGTGCTTTTCCCATCTCAGTTTTATGTTTGGCATCTGCTGTGGTCAAACTTTGTAATGTGCACAAAGGTGTTTCATTAACCCACAAACTTAAATCATGAAAGTCAATCTTCTCCCGAGGAAGTGGAATATCATCATGATCAAACATCCGCTAACCATGTCTGTTCTGGAAGAGAGCACGTTACTGATGTACGTTTCATCTCACTGTAGTTCACAAGATCAGTGTGATTAAAACACATTTCTGCAGGTTCAAATAGACTAGTCGATCTCTTCTGTCTAGTTTATGCTGCCTTACATTTGATGAAATGGAGTGAAGGATGTCTTGCTGGGAATCGACTCGTTACATTGTTCACTGAATGGCTCATTTTATGACTTTAACCCTCAGTTGTCTTGCTTTAAACAGTCCATACAATGTTCTCATTCATGCAAACAATGTATAATCACACTTTAAAGATGATATATTATAAATGTGTCCCCAGTGTGTGTGTGTGTGTGTGTGCGTGTGCGCGCGTGTGTGTGTGTGTGTGTGTGTGTGTGTGTGTGTGTGTATATATGTATGCATATAATCTAACATAATGAGACAAGGCGACATACGTCAGGATGAACCCTGGACTGCTGATCATTTCTTGTACATGCAGTTGTGAAGCCTCTGGTTTAGGGGTCAGCATTGTGGTGCCACACACACACACACAGATGTGCTCAGAAACAGGACCTGGTTTATAGGAAAGCATGAACACATGTTCTAGGAGAAACTCTAAATCAAATTAAAACTACATTAATCTGAAAAGTAAAGTAATAGGCGCTGCAGTTGCAAAAGCAGTGAGTGGAACAGCAACACGCAGGTTGGGTCAAGAACAACTGCCCCACAAACGGAAGTGTTGCCTTTCATACACAGTGTCACAACCGTCACTAGACGGTAGTGCTTTTATTTTGTTGTCTTGTCACTTCCTGTTTTACTTTGAAATCATCCTCCTGTGTCATGTCTGCTGTCTTTACTTCCTCATGTGTGATTACCTCTCCCTGCCCTGATGTGTCTCACCTGTGTCTCGTTAACTCCCCTCCCAGTGTGTATATATACTCTGTGCTTCACTTGTCTCGTTGCCAGTTCGTTTTTCTTCACCTGTGAGTCAACTTACCAGCGTTTTTCCTGCCTGATATCTTGTTCTGATTCGAGGGAGTGGTTCAGGGAACAGGTGCGGGGATGAGGTGCAATCAGCCTCAGCTGGGGTCAATCTGTGTTTGTGTCTCTCCTCGATGTAGAAGGAAGATTTTCGCCGACCCCTCTGACCCTGGAGATAACCTGTTGAGTCCCTTCCCTCTGGCAGGAGGCTGAGGTCCATCAGGACCAAGACCTCACGCCTCGTCTGTCTAATGTTATTAAACTAGACTCAGTGAATGTTATAGAAAAAAGGATGGAGCGAGCAGCTAGGGTTAAGATGAGGGTAATGACTTGATCTACAGCAGGACATGGCAACATGGCCAGGAAACCTGGTGTGGTTGATGGTCCTCCCCACAGGATGGAGAAGTTCCATTTTAGGTGCTCCATGTCCAAAATGTCCCCAAAGATATCTTATCCGTTATATTTGTAGAAGCCACACCTCTCCAGTGAATTGAGATGAATGTCCTCTTCTCTGTTTGGGTGGAGGTCCAGCCAACGTCCCACAGCCCAAACACCACAAGAGGAACTGGATTGTCCCCACAAAGATTCTTAAAGAGAACTTTGAGTCCAGTACAGGCGGCCATGTTGCCAGAGTGAGTAGGTCCACCTCAGAAATCTGTTTCTGAATAACAGCAAAGCGTCATTTTTTCATCCCAGTTCTTACTTAGAAGTGGTTTGCGTCATAAAAATGATTAGTGGACAATTTCATCCTGCAGCATCTTCTCACTGGACTTAACATTGATAGCCAATTTGGCCAAATTCAAATGATTCTGCATTTTTCTTTGCCTTTAGTGTCAGTCGAGATATGACGTGAAATGAGAATTGCAATTTGCTGAAATTAAACCTGAGGCTGTGTCGGTTTATGGTGGGACGTTGAGAAAAGAGAACAGAAATATGCTGAGATTTTAGATTGTTTGTAATAAACTAAGTACTAATCAGAACTTCACCACTCATATCAACTACTGATGCAGGTGTTGGACAAGCTCTATCTATTGTGTTACTTCTCTTGATGTATTCCCTCAGTAAACATTGTAAACATGAGTTTATGTCTCAATCTCTAGTTTCAAGTCTCCTTCAATACAGCATGATGTTCATTTAGTACATTATGGCCATTTAGAGTCAAACAGACCATAAAGCAGGGGACGCTTTAGGGCGGGTAACACATTATTGGAGACCATGTTTCTACTCATTCTCGTTGTTTGACTTGAAATCGCTTGAATGACTGAATGAGGAACGGCCGATTGGAAGTTACAATTAGGATTTGTCTTCTAACCCCTCCTCATTTCACGACACAAAACTAAAGGAGGTGATGGGTTGACTGAAGGAAAATCACCTTGCAACTTCCTGTTGGCTATGTTTATGGTTCTAAATTACAGGGAAAACAATGTGAATATATTTACAGGTTAAAAACATTAAACATAGCTTGAGTATTTAAGCATTTGTCTCAAGTGTTCTGACTCACTAGGACAATACCAGCTGCATGGCAGGTCTACTTTGTTATAATTCAGCACGAGACGCAAGATTTATTGAAGACATTATTTTATGATTACTGTGTAAATCATCCAACTCTTTTTCGTCAAATTAACTCCTGAATAAACACACGGCCTCGAGACATGGGGAAACAGCTCTGCCGATATAGAAAGAGCTTGCAGGAGAGATGAAGCTGTAATGCTCCTGTTCAGGCTTGACTGACACGATAAGCTGCCCTCCAGCGTCCAGAGCGCTCGGCTGGTGAAGAGGCCGTCGCACACTCTCCAGTTTTAAAGCAGCGATGATGTTCAAAATGGTGCTCGAAATATAAAAAATGTACTTTTAGTTCAGTGGATGTAGACATGGAGCACATAGTGGTTGTGGTGTCTCTCCACTACATACTGCAGGGTCAGCACTTTCTCCAGGAGACTCCTCACGCTCCGCTGCACCGAGGACCGCGACAAGAGAACATTCCTGCAGCGGCTTTATAATAATATCATTATAATAAGTCACCGCTTTCCAGATCCTCTGACTGATTAATAACTCTACACAAGTTTATGTTTATCTACACTTCACATACTTACATACGTAATTTGCATTTTTGCACTCCCCTATTGATGTTTATTGTTTGTTTTTAATTTGTTTTACACCATACATACTTTGCATTTTTGCACTTCTACTGTTTAAGTTTAATTTAATTCCTAAATTAATACTCTGTTTTTTTTTCTTTTCATCCCAGCTATTTATTATTATGTGTGTGTGTGTGTGTGTGTGTGTGTGTGTGTGTGTGTGTGTGTGTGTGTGTGTGTGTGTGTGTGTGTGTGTGTGTGTGTGTATTTTTCATCCCTGTTGTTTTTATATCTTATTTTTGTCTGTAAATTGCTGCTACTTCGACACCAAATCTCCCCTTGGGGATTAATAAAGTATATTTCATTCATTCAATGCCAACGTCCAGACTTTAGTCGACAGAAATCAGAAAGTGTGTATTTTATTGGTGTCCTGTTATTTTTGGTTGGCGTTATAGTTAAACACTAGTTTAGATGGATAGTTTGGATGGAATCATGCATTGACGGTGTGTGACGGACGACGTTGATTAAAACGGTTCACCGAGGTTATGGTTGTTATGATCGTTCAGGACAGACTGGGATGTGGAGCGGAGCCTGTACTACGCTCTGCTGGGTCCCAGTGACAAACCAGTGAACCTGCTCATTGTGGATGACTGGACTGCATGTCTGAGGAGCACTGGACCGAGAGG
The DNA here is from genome assembly GCF_910589615.1 of Taurulus bubalis. Classification (NCBI taxonomy): domain Eukaryota; kingdom Metazoa; phylum Chordata; class Actinopteri; order Perciformes; family Cottidae; genus Taurulus; species Taurulus bubalis. The sequence continues at coordinate 1,834,439 of NC_136595.1, forward strand.
GAAACTTAGATTGTGAGGACACAACTCCACACTCAGCTCATGACATCTACTCACTTGTTCAAAGCTGAACTGATGTCCTCCACATTATCTTTTTGAAGACATGTTCTAGTCCCACACGTAGCGGCTTTGATTGGCTGCAAACGGCAGAGGAAGATGAACAGATTTAAAGCCAAAATGAAACAAAAATGAAATAATTAACATCCCCAACCCAGTCTCACTGCCTTTATGTCTGTGAGTGACACATCATGCTTTCAACTGACTCCCGTGTAGGTCTATCTGTGTCATTATGAGACGTCTGAGCAGCTCACAAAGAGCAAGAAGGTCCACTAAGGTAGTGGAGGCCGGATGAGTCGAACAGGACTTTCACCCAGGAGGAACAGAACAGAAGTCAACGTTGACTCTTTTTACAATCATCTGGTGACATAACGGTGGTAGTTAGCCAACGCTAGTCAAGTAACAAACTTACCGATGGATTTTTTTCAGAATTTTCTTGGGAATAAAATGTATATTTTCAAAAAAATCACTATGAACATCCAGCATGATATGAGCAAGATTCCCCAAAAATGGCTCCTTGAGCGGCCCCCAAGTTTTTCAAACTGTATGCTTCAGGGCCTTAACATCAACACATACTAACAAGACACATTTTGGGAAAGATTAGAACATTAGACATTCATTTCATTAGAACATTAAGATTAGAACATTTCGGTTTGAAAAATTACGTATTTTATGCCAAAGAAAACGCAGTGTGTTTGTGACTACAGGTAGTAATAGGGTTTATAAAGATGTGTTGCTCTGTTGGACTCCCACGGGATCGTAGGGTTACGGGATGTGTCTGTTAGTGAAAGCCAACGCTGTAAGGGTTTAGTGAAACGTTACGTCACCACGGCAAGTTTACGTAAGTACTTAAACTTAATGGTTACTTACATTTTCTTTAAACCACAGGTCTCTTCTCACTAGGGTTACGGTATTGTAGCAATTTAAAAGAAGTTAAACAACCCTGTGGTCGCGGAAATAATTAAGGAAACGTTAAAAAAACCTGTTGTCTGAGAATAGGCGCGGGGCCTTGGTGCTGACATGGACCACAAGGTTAAAGGAAGTCCTCGGTTGGTCAGATCATATAGCAACTGGTGTGCATGTTTAAAAGCGACTGCAATGAAACCTTTTTCTAATTCGGACACGTCGTGCTTTCTCCCTGTTCTGAGCCGCTCTCTGGACAGACAGGGCTCTGAGTTCGTTTACCACCTCAAGTCTTTTCTCGTTAAAAGATGTCAGCGACTTGTTGGTCAAAGCTGAGTCCATTGTCTGTCATGAGTGTGGGATGTTTGAAGCTGTGGACCTGGACTGCTTTCTCTCTGTGTTCAGCGGCAGGTAGTCGTCATGAAGGGACAAAGTGTGTAACATTTAGGGGGATGCATTGGCAGCGATGGAGTAAAGTATCCATAACTACGTTTTAATCAGTGTATAATCACCTGTAAATAAGAACCGTAGTGTTTCCCTGATACTTATACAAACACTAGAGGACACTGGCTGTAGTGAGAGCCTTTCGCAATTTTTGAAGACAGGATTGCGTTCCAAAATAGTTAAATATCTTAGTATTGATGAGCCTCAACGTCACTGCTTCTTATTAGTACTTTAATGTTTTGGGGTCATTTATTATCACACTGTTTGTAAAAGAATTGTTTAGGCATGAATGAGTATTGATCAAAGTAGCTCTTAGTAGTAACACAATCCCCCCAAATAAAAAGCACCGGTATCTTTCCTCTCTGCAGTGTTCATCATCGGTCTGCATGGTGTTGGTGTGAGTGGCTCAGAGGTATCAGCTCACTTTCCCTCATTACTGATTTTAGTAATCTTCCATTCGTCTGTTTCTATGCTTCTGAGAGTCTTCGCTTCACTTTAAAGAATAAGTTTCCCATAACAGCATAAACTCTGTGATTAGTCCCTCGCCTACGCAGCCAGTTGAATCCTCCCCAGAGGATTACAGCAGTATTATCTGATAATGAAAACGCTGCTAAAGGTTTCTCTGTTTTGGTTTTGGTTGCCGTGATTACAGCCACTGAGACTGTTCCCTTTCAAAGATCGCCTACAGCAGTGGGGAGCAGCATCCATTTGATGGCACAGGCCTCTTCTACTTAGACTGAGAAACCGGATCCATCCACGTCAAAGAAGACGCTTTGGACCGAGAGGTCAGAGAACTGGTGGAAACATTCTACAGGAAGTCTGCCACAGATGTACCGATACACTTTTAATGTACATTTACTTCTGTTTGAGGTTGATGTAGAGAGAGTTAGCGAGAGCAGTTCTACCAGGGGGCCCAGTAACATATAATAATCACCTCATAGAATAACAATGCTGCGACAGGACTCCATCGTTTACTAAATATATGCTTCTGGAGCCTTAATGAATATGTGATTCGCTCCATTTGATAGATGTCCCATACTTTTTGGATCCATATGTCGTATGTCGGGGGATCCGGTTTTAACCATCTGATGGTTAACCCTTCAGTGCTGCTGTTAGTAGTATGTTGAGGAGGTATTTTTTGGCCCTCCCGTCCAGGCCTTCAGGTATCACTCCCAGTATTGCTACTGTGGGGTCTTGTTGGAATATCTCTTTGAGGGCATCAAAGCCTTCCCTCCAGTATACATTAACTTGGGGCAGAGCCAGAATATGTGTGTGTGTGATTGGCAGCGCTTCCACAATTCCGCCAACATAGATTGGAATGTGTTGGTCCCATCTTGGTTACTGTTTCTGGAGTTCTGAAGAATCTGGTGATTTATTTTCCATTTAAATTCCCTCCAGGTGTTTGAGTTTGTAACTCGGTGTGCCTCTGTGCCTATTTCCTCCCAGGTATTCTGTGGTATGGTCTTGTTCATTTCCGCTTCCCATCTCTGCTTTATCTGTTGGGAATTATGTAAAATCATGAATAGAAATATGTTATATAGTTTACTTATTGTTTTCTTATTTTCGTTCCCCACCATAGAGTCGTACGTTTCACAAGCTTTCCCCACTCTTTATGCGTGTTAGAAAAGTTCTCAGTTGTAGGTATCTGAAAAAATCAGTTTTGGGGAGATCAGAATCTTTTTTCAGCTGTTCGAATGTCTTGAGGTTGTCCTCATTGAATAACTGGTGCAGCTGAACCAGTCCCATGTCTGACCACTTTCTGTGTCTAGATTGTTAGGTGTGAAGGTCTTCATAGATCCTATGCTTGTTAAGAATGAAATTAACTTCGGAAGCTCAAAAGCTGTCTGTATTTTGTTCCAGATTTTACGAGTAATCTTAGTCCATGTCACTTCTTTTATGGGTTTATCTAAAAAAGGCAATATTTGTAAGGGTTCTGGGCATACTGTACGTGTTTCTCAATGTTAAGCCAGCGAGTGTCTGTGCCATTCTGAATCCTCACTATCAGGTTTCATTTGTGCAGCCCAGAAGTAATATTTTAAGTTTGGGAGTTTAAGGCCTCCATTTAGTTTAGATAGCTGTACGGTTTTAAGTCTAATTCTAGGACGCTTTTTTTGCCAGATAAATTTAGAAATTATTTTATCCAAGTTATCAAAACTAGATTTTGGAATTTCTATAGATGGCATCTGGAATAAGTAGAGAAGTCTAGGCAGAGCATTCATGCGAATACTTTCAACACGGCCGAGCAGGGACAAAGGGAGCGTAGTCCAGGTCACTATCAATGCACCAAATTATTTTACTATAATTGGCCTCATATAAATTATTAAGGATGGGTGGGGTATTTTATACCGTCTTTAGGCAACTTTGGTCGCATCAGTTTTGATGGCAAAAGTAGACATATTTCAACATGTTCTCAACATTTCAGAACAAGTATTGTGCGTCAGAGTTAACCAGGAGAAAAGCTTCATTCTGTTTATTACCATGTATTACTGCTCTCATGATGAACAGCTCTGTGCTGCCACCCAGTGGTAGGATAATGAAGCGGCACCAGCTGGTCTGACCGCTGAGGGAAGCTCTTTCCTCTCTCACCACCAGCGAGCACCTCGGGTTGAGAGGGCAGAGCTCCTGGATCAGGGCTAACTGACAATAACAGAGACCTTTACACAGAAGATGCTCTGTTATACATTTACACATTGCATCTGATCACACTGACAACATACAATTACAAAAGAGTAGATGCAACACAAAGAAAATGCATTTTTTATTTTTGTGCATAGCATAACGTAAAACAGTGTAAAATGTCACAACAATCCATCCTATGAGATATGTTAGTGGTGGACTGATGGCATCACTAAAGCCACATGCAAACCTTTTGTTTGTTACGTGAACAAGGTCTGCTGATGCTGTGATTTCAGAATGCATTCTAATACATGACTTTGCTGATGCTGTTGACCTAGTTCCTCACTTGTCTCCGCTCCGTGTGAATCGGCTGTGTCCCACTCCCTGCTCCCCTCCACTCCGCCTCGTGGTCCACAATGAGGTAGAGTCCCAGCAGGATCGTGCCCTGCAGGTTGCCAACAGGAGCTTGGCCGGCTGCATTACGGGGTGGTAGACAGGCGAGGAGACGGGCGGCTGCAGCAGAAGCAGCTGACCAGGAGAGGGCAGCATGGCTGTGGGAACAGGACTGCTATGAGGGGACTGAGCCGCTGCTGCAAGGAGCTCCATCAGCCCAGGACCCTGGTGGATGTTTGCAGTGCATACTTGTGGATGTACTGCCTTCTGCACAACATTAACACAAGGAATAACATAAATTAATAATTAGCACTTTAGTAGCACTTACATGTTTCTTACTGATAGCACTCTGTAGTTTAACTTCCTTGAAGAAATTGTACTTTCTTGATTCTTGTTGTTCTGAGTTTGTCCTCATGGTTGAAGTCACTTATTGTAAGTCTCTTTAGATAAAGTCACGGGAAAATGACGGTCAACAGTAAAACCTAAACAGTTTTCAGACATGCTTCTTGTTTTAGCTCTATTGCTTTAGTTTTATACACGTATATTTTCTTGTACAATAAAGGGTTATTAGCGACATCTCAGGAAGGCTCACTTTCACTCTGACCTCCAAATAAAGTGCTTTAGACTTTGGTTTGTTTCCAACCTGTCAGACTTTGATGTACAGTGACTTTGCTAAGTACAATATTAATACGATGAACAAACTAATTAATGTAGGATAATGAAGCATCAGTCCCAACCTGAGCAGTCCTGATGCAGAAGTACATGAGAGGGCAATGCCCTCCATGCGTCACACTGCAGCATGTGCTCCTCCATCGAGTGCTCCTCTCTCTCTGGATCCTCTCCCGGGTCCCGCTGTCGGCTCCAAACCTGGACTTGTAGGTTTGGTTGGCAGTGGCCATCTTGAGAGCCACAGAGGCAGCTGCTGTGTTCACTGCGCTGTTGAAGACACTTCACTGGCCCACAGCAGACATGCAGCAGCGTCTTCTGGACTGGAGCGGAGCAGAGGGACTTCCTGAAGCAAATAAGGACAGAAGTTGAAGGTTTGTGTTGAACCAGACGGCGCAATTATCTCACAATTTAATAAACACTTTCGTTCTTTTAAGCCGGAAGATCTCCAGAAGTGTACAGATTATGAATCCTTTACAGCTCAAAGTATCCAATGGAGACACTCCAGTCTCTTTCCAGCTCCTTCAGACCAGCTTCGGTCTCTTTGTTGACCTCAGATGAATCCCCTCCTTGAAGTCCTTGAGTATTAGTTCCCTCTTGGCCGGTGTGTTGTGGTGCCATATTCCTTTTGTAATTATGAATGTAAAGATGGTCCGTTAGATCATGTGATTCTTAGATTGCACACAGGTGGACTTTATTTAACTAATTATGTGATTTCTAAAGGTAAAAGCACCACATCTTATTTAGGGGCTTGAAAGCAAAAGTATATACATATGCATGCACCACTTTTCATTTTTTTATTTTATAGAATGTCCCAACACACTTTATTTTTCATTTAACTTCACCAACTACGACTATTTTGTGTAGGTCCATTACATAGAATCCAAAGAACAATACATTGTACCCACAGGTTGTAACGCAATAAAGTAGGAAAACGCCAAGGAGGTGGAACCTTTGCACGGTACTCTAGATGAGAGAACTTCATCCACAGGAGAGTAACTATTGCAGTACAGAAAGCCTGAGAGCCTAACTGCATTATATTCCTTTGTATATGGAATTGTCACCTGGCGCCTGAATTTAGTTTTTTCCTTGACATAAATAAAGACATGTCCACCATAAATATTGCATAATGCATAAAATGCGGTGTTTAATGCTAAAAATGTCCTGAGGCAAGACCCCCAGACCTCCACAGTGTGTATCCCCTTGAATGTTGAAACAAACCCTCACACACCTGTACTTCCACCTTCACATGGCTTTACAGCAGTGGTTCTCAAACCTTTTCTGTCACGCCCCACTTTGGAGGAAGAAACATGTTCGCGCCCCACTGCCCCAACACAATTGTATGCATATTTTTTGTATAACAAAATGAGTGCAGATGTGTGAGCATCAGGTTGTATCAGTATTAGTGGCTGCAGTGAGCTGCTTTCCTCGACACATACTTTTAAAACCGGATTGTAGATTTGATACGGCTCTCAATTAATGCTCAATGTTGAGCTAAGATCTGTTTTGAGAGACAACAGCAGAAAAGAACTCATGCATTTCGCCATGTATTTATTAATGACGTTTTATGTCCATGTACTGTGGTACTATGTGAAGTTCTCATGTTCATGGAGAGGTCGTCCTGAAACCACAAGGTAGCGGTTCATCCTGGTCTCATAGTTTCATGTTGAAGTGTCCTTGATAAGACACTGAAGCCCCAGAGCTTCACAGCAGCTCACTGCTCCATCACCACTAAGGATGTAACATGCAGAGAATAATTCCCCCACTGTGGGATTAATAAAGGATTATTAAAAATAATCTTTTTTTTAAGAATCTGCATCTCCCCGCCCCCGCGCTCCACTAGAGGGTCGCGCCCCACAGTTTGAGAACCACTGCTTTAAAGAGTCAGCGAAGAGTACAGCTGTGTTGGAGTTTTCCCCGGAGAACGAGAGGCTCTGACTGTTTGTGCTTATGCACCGAACAGCAGTTCAGAGTATCCGGCCTTCTTGGAGTCGGTGGGAGGGGTCCTGGAAAGGGCGCCTCCTGCCGACTCCATAGTTCTCCTGGGAGACTTGAATGCTCACGTGGGCAATGACAGAGAAACCTGGCGGGGTGTGATTGGGAGGAACGGCTTGCCCGATCTGAACCCGAATGGTGTTTTGTTGTTGGACTTCTGTGCTAGCCACGGTTTGTCCATAACAAACACCATGTTCGAGCATAAAGTGACTCATAAGTGTACCTGGTACCAGAACACCTTAGGCCGGAGATCAATGATCGACTTTGTAGTCGTATCATCTGATCTGCGGCCGTATGTCTTGGACACTCGGGTGAAGAGAGGAGCAGAGCTGTCAACTGATCACCACCTGGTGGTGAGCTGGGTCAGATGGCGTGGGAGTCGGCTAGAAAGACCTGGCAAGCCCAAACGTGTAGTGAGGGTGAACTGGGAACGTCTGGCAGAGGATCCTGTCCGGGAGGTCCTCAACTCCCACCTCCGGAAGAGCCTCTCACACATCCCGAGGGAGGCTGGGGACATAGAATCCGAGTGGACCATATTCAAAGCCTCTATTGTGGACACGGCCGCTAGGAGCTGTGGCCAGAAGGTCATTGGTGCCTGTCGTGACGGCAACCCAAGAACCCGGTGGTGGACACCGGGGTGAGGGAAGCCGTCAAGCTGAAGAAGGAGGCCTTTCGGGCATTGTTGGCCCAGGGGTCTCCTGAAGCAGCTGACAGGTACCGGCAGGCCAGAAGGGCTGCAGCGATGGTCGCGGATGCTAAAACCCGGGCATGGGAGGAGTTCGGGGAGGCCATGGCCAAGGACTATCGGTTGGCCGCAAGGAGGTTCTGGCAAACCATCCGGCGGCTCAGGAAGGGAAAGCAGGGGCTACCCCTGGCTGTTCTCAGCGGGGGGGGGTGAACTGCTGACCCGGACTGGGGACATCGTCGGGCGGTGGAAAGAGCACTTTGAAGAACTCCTAAACCCGGCCAACATGTCCCCTGGAGAGGGGGTAGCGCCTGAAGTCTTTGGGGTGGATGCACCTATATCCCTGGCAGACATCACTAAGGTAGTCAAAAAGCTCCTTGGTGGCAAGGCGCCAGGGGTGGATGAGATCCGCCCTGAGATGCTGAAAGCGCTGGACACTGTTGGGCTGTCTTGGCTGACACGCCTTTTCAGTGTCGCATGGGGGTCGGGAACAGTGCCCATGGACTGGCAGACCGGGGTGGTGGTTCCCATCTTCAAGAAGGGGGACCGGAGAGTGTGCTCAAACTATCGTGGCATCACACTGCTCAGCCTCCCGGGAAAAGCTTATGCCAGGGTGCTGGAAAGGAGGCTCCGACCGATTGTCGAACCTCAGATTCAAGACGAGCAGTGCGGATTCCGTCCCGGTCGTGGAACAGTGGACCAGCTCTTTACCCTTGCAAGACTACTGGAGGGGTCCTGGGAGTTCGCCCAACCAGTCTACATGTGCTTTGTAGACCTGGAGAAGGCTTTCGACCGGGTCCCTCGGGGGTTTTTGTAGGGGGTGCTGCGGGAGTATGGGGTGCCGGACCCGTTGGCACGGGCTATCCGGTCTCTGTACGCCTGCAGTAGGAGCTGTGTTCGTATCCTTGGTAATAAGTCAGACACGTTCCCGGTGGGTGTTGGCCTCCGCCAGGGCTGCCCTTTATCACCGGTCCTGTTCGTGACTTTCATGGACAGGATATCTAGGCGCAGCCAGGGGGCGGAGAGGATCCGGTTCGGGAGTCTCGGGATCGCCTCTCTGCTGTTCGCGGATGATGTGGTCCTGTTTGCCTCCTCGGACCGTGACCTCCAGCATTCACTGGGGCGTTTTGCAGCCGAGTGTAAAGCGGCAGGGATGAGAGTTAGCACCTCCAAATCTGAGGACATGGTGCTCTGCCGGAAACCGGTGGATTGCTCCCTCCAGGTGGGGACAAACTGCCTACCCCAAGCGAAGGAGTTCAAGTATCTCGGGGTCTTGTTCACGAGTGAGGGTAAGGTGGAGCGGGAGATCAACAGGCGGATCGGTGCGGCTGCAGCAGTAAAACAGGCGCTGTACCGGTCCGTCTTGGTGAAGAGGGAGCTGAGCCGGAAGGCAAAGCTCTCCATTTACTGGTCGGTCTACGTTCCAACCCTCACCTATGGTCACGAACTCTGGGTCGTGACCGAAAGAACGAAGTCTCGGATACAAGCGGCCGAAATGAGCTTCCTCCGTAGGGTGGCCGGGCTCAGCCTTAGAGATAGGGTAAGGAGCTCGGACATCAGGGTGGAGCTTGGAGTCGAGTCGCTGCTCCTTCGTGTCGAAAGGAGTCAGCTGAGGTGGTTCGGGCATCTAGTCAGGATGCCTCCTGGACGCCTCCCATTAGAGGTTTTCCAGGCACGTCCAACTGGTAGGAGACCCCGGGGAAGACCGAGGACACGCTGGAGGGATTATGTCTCCCGGCTGGCCTTGGAACGCCTCGGGATCCCCCAGAATGAGCTGGAAAGTGTTGCGGGTGAGAGGGGGGCCTGGGTCGGCCTGCCGAACCTGCTGCTACCGCGACCCAACCCCGGATAAGCGGCTGATAATGGATGGATGGATGTTACCATCCTTAGTAATGAAGGAGCATTGAGCTGCTGTGAAGCTCCGAGGCTTCAGTGTCTTGCTCAAGGACACTTCAACAAGAAACTATCATCATAAATAAATACATGGCGAAATGCTGTACTTTCATGGAAATGTTTACGTTAAGATTGGCTTTTCTGCTGCTGCGTCTCTCAAAACAGAAAACAGACCTCAGCTCAACATTGAGCATTAATTGAGAGCCATATTGAATCTACAACCCTGTTTATAAAGATGTGTAGAGGAAAGCAGCTCACTGCTCCACTAATACTGATACAACCTGATGCTCACACATCTGCACTCATTTTGTTTTCACTGGTTGAACGTTATTGTTATTATCTTGAAAATATATTCAGTGCAAAACAGGTTTTTTGTAGCCACAATAGGCAATTATTTTTGCCAAATATTAGTTTTTTTTAACTAATATTGTTAATATTGTTAGTGTTTGTCTGATGGAGCGATCTGGTTTTCTTGAAAACGATTTAAATTTTCTTTATTCTATTATTTGAAAAAGCACAGATGGAGGAGTCACAAAAAGTTGGACCATTTTGGTACCATTGTTTTGTGGCGGTGGGGCGCGAACATTGTTCTTCCTCCAAAGTAGCATTAAACATTTTTATGCATTTTGCATTATGCACTATTTATGGTGGACATGTCTTTATTTATGTCAAGGAAAAAACAAAATTCAGGTGCCAGGTGACAATTCCAAATACAAAGGAATATAATGCAGTTTGGTTTGCATGTGGCTTTAGTGATGCCATCAGTCCACCACTAACATATCTCATAGGATGGATTGTTGTGACATTTTACACTGTTTTACATTATGTTATGCACAAAAATAAAAAATGCATTTTCTTTGTGTTGCATCTACTCTTTTGTAATTGTATGTTGTCAGTGTGATCAGATGCAATGTGTAAATGTATAACAGAGCATCTTCTGTGTAAAGGTCTCTGTTATTGTCAGTTAGCCCTGATCCAGGAGCTCTGCCCTCTCAACCCGAGGTGCTCGCTGGTGGTGAGAGAGGAAAGAGCTTCCCTCAGCGGTCAGACCAGCTGGTGCCGCTTCATTATCCTACCACTGGGTGGCAGCACAGAGCTGTTCATCATGAGAGCAGTAATACATGGTAATAAACAGAATGAAGCTTTTCTCCTGGTTAACTCTGACGCACAATACTTGTTCTGAAGTGTTGAGAACATGTTGAAATAATAAAATCACTGACATGTTTTGTGTTCATGTATTCCATGATATGGAAACATATTGCTCTCTGAAGGTTTCCAGTCAGAGCTCACTGGCTCCGGTGGAGGGTAAACACTGGAAGTAACGCATCAAGACCGGTGCATGAGCTTGTTTTAGACTAAATTGTGCCAGTCATCCAAAACACACGCACCCCGTGTGGAAGCATCCCTTCCATCACGTCCTCTGCACTGATCAGGAATGCCGTTTGGCAGTTTGTAATACAAAGAAGAGCAAGGTGTTTAATGTGTTGAGGGAGCTCACCGTTCCCCAGAAATCCAAGCCATGCTGCTGATGCAAGAACAACAGATTTTACTCTTTTTTTTTATCAGCTTTCTGGGTCAATATAGCACGCACTGAAGAAGTGATCGCTTCAACTGTCTACATCTGCCATCAAAACTGATGGGACGTCCACATAAAAGGTGCAGAACTTTCCCTTTAAAATATGTTTTGCGTAGAAAAGAGAGGTACGCTTAAAAGGGTTAAAGGATTTATTGATTTCTAAAGCTGTGCAGATATCTCTAAAACAGATCTTACTGAAATGTGTGAAATGCCCGCGGCCTGTGAAGGGAACATTGTGCTGGTGCCACGGAAACTATGCTCAAGATGGAGGCTCAAGTTGAACATGTAGCCAGAGGATTTTTCTGTTTGCCCCATTGTCATAACCTTCTGGTATCTCCCATCCTTCAGTTATGGATCACATGTTCACCCTCCCACAAGTCGTTGTGTATTTCTGTGATTCAGTGATCTGCCCTTGTTCCAACTCATATTTTCTGAGCTCAACATTCTGCTTGGGGTGGGAAATGCCTGTAGCATCACAGATGACTGAATAATAAAGAGCATCCTCCCTTTCCTTTAGAAATCTTTTCAAAACTCTTCTGCCACATGATTCAATGAACATGAATGAATGCCAGGGCTCAGTTAATGTGTCAGCCTGACTCCTGCTCATGCAGTGGGTCGTGATGAGACCAGAGCTCCGGTGTGCTATGCGTTTTTGGGGTGATATACCAAGCTACTTATTTTCATAGTGCAGAGAAAATGGTATTGTTTTTTGAAATAAAAAAGTAGTGGGAGACAACCCTGCAGTGAAAGCTTCAAAACGCTTGGTGAGCAAATATGAACCTGAATAGATCAGATTTGGATTTATAATTGAGGATGTGATGCAGCACCGACAGCACAGTGTGAATGATGGGAAATCCTGTCAACTGAAGCACTGAAACAATCAGAGCTCCAGAGACTCGGACACAAAGCAAAGCTTTTTTACCCCAAAGTATTACAATACTTGTGTTATTTTATAGGATTTTTTTCTGTATTTTCTTGGGAATAAAATGTATATTTTCAAAAGAAATCACTTTTATACCATATTTTGAACATAACTATGAACATCCAGCATGATATGAGCAAGACTCCTCAAAAATGCCTTCTTGAGTGGTCCCGAGTTTTTTAAACTGTATGGTTCAGGGCCTTAACAACAGCCTGCATACTCATAAGGGGCACCTTTTTTGAAAGATTAGGACCTCAATAATCTGAATGTGCAACAATAATCACAATAAAACAAAGAATTGGGGTGTTATGAAGGAGTTTCAGTCAAAAAACTGTTGTTCGGTTAAAAAATGGCAAAACATGGGCTGATTTGGGCATGCTGGGAACCAAAATGTTCATCAGCTTCATGCATATCACTTGAAGACCAAAACTTGAGTGACTACTAACTGACATGTCATTAAACACACTGCTGCTCTCCTCCCCCTCAGTTGGAAGTGGTGCTGGTTCATTGGGAGGATGGGGATGAAGAGACATGGCTGTTGAGCCTCTTGCTGCATCTGTACCCGGGGTGGGCAACCCGAACGCGGCACTTCAGCCCCTCTGTTGCAGCGTATGAGGCTTTGACAAAAAATGACATGGAAATATTGGTTATATACGGTTATTTTTTATTTATTTATTGCACAATGGACACTCTTTTGAGATGATGTGACTGTGTCACTGAAAATAAACTAAAATGTGCATCACATCCTGTTACGTCGCTGTCTTTCCCTGCAGGTAGCTACTCATGACATGCAGAGAGTTTAATTCTGCGTGGACGTCTTCATTTTCTTTCACTGCCAACGATGCTGTCTGACCGGTCTGCTTGATGTGATCCTCAACTGCTGCAGCAAACTGAGCAAAGTAAACATACTTCAGGAAGTGGATCGCGTCTTTAGTTTTCAAACTCCTAAACGTAGTAACAGATATGCGTTTTAAAATGGAATCGTAGTGTGGACACGCCTATTTATTTCAGAGTTATTTTATTTATTTTCCACAAATATGGGAAGGGGTCAGACCTGCATAGTCGTGTGTTTAATTGACTTCAATGTAGCCGACACATTACAGTGTATTTTCTTTTCTGTTCCTCATAAGAGTTTGATATTGTTATAACAGGTGAAATAGCAATACAATGTCAGGAATGGTCTTTATTCTTGTTCTATCATTTCATAAATACAACAAACTATAGTTTTTGTATATATAATATGACTATATATAAAACGTTATAGGGCGCGATATCACAACAATTTTGCGTTACACGGACACACATTTTAAATTTGTTCCTGTCGCTCAACACGACTTTCAAGCAAAACTAAAGGTTCAGGAACAAAAACACTTACATTTTGAAAAAAACATCATGGTTAGGATGAAAAGGAGTACATAAACGGAGGTTTCGGTAAAAAATTATAATGATTAGGTTTAGAAAAAACCTAAATGTGTGTGTCCACCATGAAAAAGGATCCTCATTGACTTTCCTCTGGCATTGTTTTTGTGCTGTCGATGCGTAATTCGAGCACATTTCGGGCCCACCAACATGCACTGTGTTGTTCTCAGGTCGTGACCAGGCCATGTTTATCTGTGAGAAGGGGCTGGGACCTGGCAGGGAAGGGACTCATTTATTTTGAATAGCTTGCTAAAAGTTTGCCTGCATGGACTGAACGAGGAGCAACATGTACACAGCAGTCGACAGGTATAACCAGTAGTTAGTGCCAGGTAGTTTCCAGTGAAGCTGCCTGTCATAATGATTTGTATAATTCTTGAGAATTTCCAGGAACAAATAAATCTCAGCAGCGTAGCTTGATGTACGTGTGAGACCAAGATGATTAAAATGGAATTCCAACTGAAATGTTGCTATAGAAAATGAAGGCAAGACAACAACAAAACATAGTGTGTGTTCAAGTATCAATGCTGTATTTTAAACATTAAGTAACTATCTATTAATGGTGAATGCACACAATTTGACTGTGTATGATTAAATAAAGTGTTCTATCTGAAAACCTGCACTCTGTATGTGCATCTCAGTCTCAATAGTACAGAGTAAACAGGTACGAGGTCAGTTTACATGTAAACAGAAAAGAATATTTTAAATATTGCAGCTATGATAACATAAAAGAGGACTTGTTTTAAACTATTTTCTTCAATTGTCATATTTTGAAGAAAAGAACACCTTTAATATTATTTTAGATATGTAATATATTAATATTGAATCAATTAAAATTAAATTAACGCCACAGTGTAACAGCACAACGTAACGCCGCAACGCCGCAACGTAACGCCGCAACGCAACGCCACAATGCAACACCGCAACGTAACGCCACAATGCAACGCCACAATGCAACGCCACAATGCAACACCGCAAGGTAACACCACAATGCAACACCGCAAGGTAACGCCACAATGCAACACCACAATGCAACACCACAATGCAACACCGCAAGGTAACACCACAATGCAACACCGCAAGGTAACGCCACAATGCAACACCACAATGCAACACCACAATGCAACACCGCAAGGTAACGCCACAATGCAACACCACAATGCAACACCGCAACGTAACGCCACAATGCAACACCACAATGCAACACCACAATGCAACACCGCAAGGTAACACCACAATGCAACACCACAATGCAACACAGCAACGTAACGCCGCAATGCAACGCCACAATGCAACGCCGCAGCGCAACGCCGCAGCGCAACGCCGCAGCGCAACGCCGCAATGCAACGCCACAATGCAACGCCGCAGCGCAACACCGCAACGTAACGCCACAATGCAACGCCGCAATGCAACGCCGCAATGCAACGCCGCAGCGCAACGCCAACGCCGCAGCGCAACGCCGCAGCGTAATGCCGCAACGCCGCAGCGTCATGCCGCAACGCCGCAGCGCAACGCCGCAGCGCAACGCCGCAGCGCAACGCCGCAGCGCAACGCCGCAGCGCAACGCCACAATGCAACGCCACAATGCAACGCCGCAGCGCAACGCCGCAACGCAACGCCGCAACGCAACGCCGCAACGCAACGCCGCAACGCAACGCCGCAACGCAACGCCACAATGCAACGCCACAATGTTACGCTGTGGCGTTACGCCGCAGCGTAACGCCACAGCGTAACGCCACAGCGTAACGCCACAGCGTAACGCCACAGCGTAACGCCACAACGAGTGCTTTTTACAGTGTGCTCTACCTGTCTATCCTTGTCAGCTTCATCAAGTGCCTGAGGATTTACTCAGGCACTTGCTGTAAAAAAGGTAATGCAGCTTCAGACACACCTTTGAGAAACATGCACATGTGTTGACGGTTGAGGTTATAGAAGCACACATGAAGGGAGGGAGGGGTCTGCACATGCATGAAGCCTGTAGGTGTGGAGGGAGGGGACTGAAGCTGACATAGCTGTGTTGAAGTGTGTTAGCTCTGTGTTGCCCTCACGTCTGCAGTGGGGTTTTGCACACAGAAAGAACAGGCTGCCGCATGCTGCGGCTTCTCTGAACTCATGACTCGGCTTTCCTTCACAGAAGCGGGCCCGCTGCTTCTGTTAGTGCTGGCGTTGGTGAGTATTCAGCCTGAAGCTACTCCTGAATGCAACCTTGACTCACCAGAACGTGCTGCAGGCCATGGCGGAATCTTTTATTACAGAAGTAATCTAATCTTGAAGTGGACTAATTTGTTTCAAATGCATTTACTTGTGATGATAAGTTATACTTAAATAGAAATGCTATACTTTAATTGTTTTTCAAAGTCTTGCAGAGTTGCAAATAATGCACGTCAGAAATGTATTTTTAGTTACCGCACATAAACACTATTCTATAAATAAAACACTGCGTCACTGAATAATGCTTTGATGAACAGGACCCGTTGGTGCATGTTGTTGTCTCCACTGTAGCTAGTGTTAAAAAGAGATAAAGGAGAAGCTGCTCCTTACATCATGTCATCTTGTTGGATATCTGAAATGGAGCTGCTATTTGGAGAGCAATGAGCGTGAGCAATACTGTGGAGTTAGATCAGGGGTGGGCAAACTTTTTGGCTCAGGGGCCACATTGAATTAAAAGATTTGACAGACGGGCCAGGCCAGTATCAGATGGATGGAGAGTGTTTGTGTGAACCTGTCACGGGAGGACAATGTTGCTGACCCAAATGCAGACCACATGAGAGTATCTGGTAAAACAGATTATTGGAGCCAAAGAAAGGGAAGGTGGGGAGTCTGTGGTCCGCCACAGGGGGTGCTGGGCGGTGTGAGACCCGTGGCTCTACACTTGAGGACGGCGAGGCCGGCAGGGGGCGGTGTGAGAATATAACGTAAATGACTCAGCTTTTTTGTTCAACTCGCTGGTTAAATCTTCATCAATTTGTTCTACACGCCGAGTCACTGTTCTGCATGATAAACTCAATTTTTCAAATTAGTTTTTGCTCTCTGGACATAAGAGACCTGCTGTTTCTACCATACATTCTTTCAAAAACTCTCCTTCAGAGAAAGGCTTGCTGGCTTTTGCTAATTTGAATGCTAGCAAAAAACTTGCCTTGGTGCTTGATTCTTGTGTAGCAGTTTGGCGGAGAAAAATATTTTGCTGACCCTTTAAATTGGCTGCCAACCTCTTAGCAGTAGCCGCCCGTTCTGTCGTTGACTGTTGGCTAGCATAGTTAGCATGCTTGGCGGAAAAGTGGCGGCTAATATTGTATTCTTTGAATACTGCAATGGTTTCTTGGCAAATAAGACATACTGCCTCTGATCGTACTTCGGTGAAAAAATACTTAGCAGTCCACAAATTAAAGACTCTGCACTCACTGTGGACTTGTCTCTTCTTGGGTCCACTCATTGTGACAGAAGGGATCAATGCAGGAGGCTGACAGACAGAACCCTGTATGTCACGTGACATGAGCGCGCAGGGTGGAGTGTGGTTAGTTATGTTAGTTATACTGAGGAAAAATACTCTGCATGCAGCTGTCAGATTATTTTACAACTCTAAAACTGTTGTAGTACAAACCCTGTCTCCAGCGACAGAAAGTGATTCATATTACCGTAATGCTTCTAAAGTTTACGCTTTACGACATAATTAAAAAGGATTCTGACCGCTAAGAAGTGGAGCTTTTCAGTGTTTTGCGGTATATTACGGTAATAAAAAAGCCGTGTGCGCAGCAGAAGGCATTACAGCGGTCTTTCTGCTGCAGAACACACCAGAAGCCTAAAAGAGGCTGTGCAATAAATAATCATGAAGAAACATCAACGCTGGTCTGTTGTGGTCATCGTGCCGGATCCGGCCCGCGGGCCGTAGTTTGCCCACCTCTGAGTTAGATGGAGTAAAAGCTGAGGAACGTCTGTGTGTCTGTCTGGCTCATTCAGACAGCGTTTACATCTCGGGATGTGACCTCTTTGAAGTTTTAAACTTACATGACAGAGTTTACTATCTATTTGTGTTGAGATAATATTCAAGTCCAGTCCATTTTATTCATGCAGCCCATAACTTACAAATGTGCCTAAACGGTAATTCACGGTTACAATGAAGTAAGATTTGAGAAAACATTTAAGGATAAAACCTTGAGAGTTTCATTAAATGGGTTTTCCAGAATGTACTGCATTGTTGCTCTTGCTAGCTACCCACTGCTAGCTACGCGCTGCTAGATATGTGCTGCTAGATACTCGCCGCTAGATACACGCTGCTAGCTCCACGCTGCTAGCTACACGCTGTAGCTAATAACATGTACTGCCTGGTCGAACACACTTATTGCGCCGATTCACTTCTGTCAAACCACTCGCTCTCCAGTATTGAACACAACTGCGGCAGCAACTCCACCAACATCGTGATGCTATTGGCAGACCTGCTGCCTCTCACACCACACGGTCACCACACAGCCCAGGGCCCAACTGCTCTTCTACATTTCCTCCTGCTAATAGTTGTACCTTCACACGGTTGACTGCGTGCCATAAATTCCTCACATTCAAAGCTGGCAATTCACTGGTAATGCTGAGAAGCTGGACCACACCTCAAATTCATCCTTTCTCACACACACACACACACACACACACACACACACACACACACACACTCTTCTGCAAGATCACATGAATTTAATTTTAGAAAATATGTACACACATCAGTTTCCGTAGCAATTTTTGTACTAATCTTGTATTTAATGTGTTCATGTATTCATTTGCATACGGTAACAGGACTATGTATGTCCTGATTTTTACCTTCAATTATATAAGCTGATAGCAATATAAGTTTTTTTCATGTAGTTTAGACATGTAAAAATACCTGGATGAAAGCACATGTTGCAATTTCAGTTTAAATCGGCTTATTATCGCCCATTGGGTGTGCTTTATGCGACTGGGTTAGCCTTTATGCTATTAGGTTAGCCTTCATGCTACTGAACCTTGATGCTACTGGGTTAGCCTTTATGCTACTGGGTTAGCCTTTTTGCTACTGGGATAGCCTTTGTGCTACTGGGTTAGCCTTTTTGCTACTGGGATAACTTTTGTGCTACTGGGTTATCCTCTGTGCTGCTGTCTTAGGCTTTGTGCAACTGGTTTAGCCTTTTTGCTACTGGGACAACATTTGTGCTACTGGGTTAGTTCATGCTACTTGGTCAGCCTGTGTGCTACTGGGACAACATTTGTGCTACTGGGTTAACATTTGTGCTCCTGGGTTAGTGCTACTGGGACCGGCTTTGTGCTACTCGGATAACCTTTATGCTACCTGGTTTTGGTTTTGGAGGGTGTGTGCCTGGACTTTGCTGTTGGCCCATTTGTCCATGTTTACAACCATGTTTTGTGTTGTCTTTTGTTTGTATGTCAAATGTTCTACCAATCACAGTCACAGTCACTCAGGGTTCCTCTTGAGCTGGGAGATTAGCTACTGTGAAATAGAAGTTTAAGAGGTCCCTCAAAACAGCGTTTGGATAACTAAGATCGTTACACAATAATAAAGGGGGTTCTGAGAAGAATGAAAAAGCTCTCCCGGTCTGAACACCTACTGAGAACATGCAGCGTTCAGACTCACACTGTGCTGCTACTGTCACCAATACAATACAAGTGTATCTGCTGTTTGCTTTCAGATGCTCAGTGCTGAGGCAAGAGAGAAGACGCTGAGGAGGAAGAAGAGAGAATGGATCCTTCCTCCTTCCAAGCTGATGGAGAACGTTGACTACACCCAACATGATTTCATTGCCAAGGTTATTTGGCTTTTTACTCACTGATGTTGGCATCAGTTTGAGTCAAGTAAACTGGACTAACAGGAGCTGCTGTCTGTCACAGTATTGTCTGCCAATAAGCCTGCAGTAATTAACAGGGTTTCACATGTTGTTTCAGTCAGTGCTAATCCTCAGCTATACCACTAAAGGAATTTGCCCCTGGGCTGAAATCTGATGTATATTCAGTGTTATTTTAATGGTGGGAAAGAGCCAGACAATTAAGCAAGAGGCCACGTGATCTTATAACAATTCAAATCGTGTCTATGCATGATGCGGGGCAAGAAGCTTATTACTTTTATTAAACAGTTACTACTGGCCGGGTTTCATAAAATAAACACACAGCAACCAAACTTGCAATCATTTCTTGATAACAAATAATTCTTCTTCCGAGAAGCAATGCAAAGCAACATCCGGCAGAACGGTTGCCGAGGAACACACAGGACCCTTTGGACCCATACAGTACCTCACGTTAGGACTAGAACAAATTCATTCTCATCATGTTACAGTTACCATATAATCACATGTGTATGTACCATACCATTGTCTCTTTCCCCAAGCTGTTGTCACTCGTATTGTTTCCCTAACCGGCCCGAGTAAACCCTAAAAACTAAGTAAGTCTAGGTTGGAAGATCATTTTTAACGTGTACGTTCAAAACGTGGACGTTTATTTTTGAAAGGACACCGCAGTGTAGTTAACACAGTGGTTCTCAAACTGTGGGGCGCGCAGGTATTAGAGGTGGGGCGCGAGGGGGGGGGGAAATGTCGAGTTTCTTTTTTCTCCATGAGCTACATGAGAACTTCACATAGCACAAAAATACAAAGTACACGGACATAAAACGTCATTAATAAATACATGGAGAAATGCCTTAACTTTCATGGAAATGTCATTTTTCTTCAAAATTCTTATTGGCTTATTGTTGAGGGAACCAGTGTTTTGCTATCATCTTGGCCCACAAAACCAATTTCAGGTTTGCTGAGGGGATGATGCCCATCACCGAATAGTGGACGGAAGTTCGATATATTGTAGCAGTTCAAATCAGCTCACTTATATTTTAGATCAATTTACGATGGACATGGTGGGTGTGTCATAATGTTACACTGAACACAGTGTTTAAAAATCTGTGTTTTGTTGCCAGATTCGCTCTGATAAAGACGTAAGGAGGGAGGTGCATTATTTTCTTACCGGACCAGGAGCTGACAAGCCACCCCTCGGCCTCTTTGTGGTGAACCCTGACACGGGGTTTGTACAAATAACGGATCTTCTGGACCGAGAGAAACACCCGTACTTCAATGTGAGTCTCTCTTTCGGACGTTACAGGTCTCGTGCTGTACTGTGTGGACTGAAACCTGTTGAAGACTGAGTTGTGTTGCCGCTCCCAAATATTTCAGTTGGCTGTCGACGTTTTGTGACAATAATATGATGTAGATCAAATCTCTGTCGACAACAGCTATAAGAAACTGTAGCTCTTACGCTCGTGGGCTGCAGTTGGTGCAGGTGAAAATCTGGACTGACGAACAGTTTCTACCGCCTTTGGTTCAATTCAATTTGTATAGCCTAAAAATCACAAATTGGCCTCAGAAGACTTTACAATCTGTACACATACGACATCCTCTGTTATCGGTTCAGGAAAAACTTTATTGGGGAGACAATTCATAGTCGACCGTAGAATTCAAGCTCTACTCACTGTATTTCTTCGGAAATTCTTATTTTCTAACCCTGTGCTTGCGGTGTACGTTTTTAAGTTTTGTGACGCCAAATCGGGCCAGGGATGTAAAGTAAAGTGAGGTTGCGGTGACAAAATCTGTTGTAAATGTGTAACTGGGTTTCTGTACTACATGTGAAAAGATCAGCAGTAAACCGACTAAGCTTGTCTCACTTGGTCATGTCCTTCGTACAGCTGACTGGGATCGCTAAATACAAGGATGGGACCACAGCAGAGGATGACATCCCACTGACTGTCACAGTCCTGGACCAGAACGACAACCCTCCTCGCTTTGAGCTGCATTCTGGAAGCATCAACGAGTCTAGCAAAGAAGGTATTGTCACCGTTTAATCCCTCTTTCCATGAGCCTTTGATCGTATCTATCCTTTACAGAAAGAGTTCTGCAACAGGGGATTGTTTGTTTATGCTGCCAGCGCTGTCAATCAAATCTAAACCACACCCACATAGAGCCGATGAAGTAGATCGTAGCTCATGCACTTAACTAACACCGTATACATACACAACAAACGTATTTTATGTGACTTTTAACCCAAACATCTGCAACCTTTTCCTTAACCTGGACAAGTACTTTTGTTGTGTAAGTAAACCTACGTTGTACGTTTATTTGGAAAGACACTGCGGCTGTAATGAGACTGAAACTAACAGAGTAGGGGAACCTAGAGCCTCATAGTTAAGTGTAGTGCCACTGATGAAGCATTGTTATTGGACAAGTGAGAACGTGAGTTTATGAGCGTTACATTCGTAGTAAAATGAAATCAACTTTTGTCAAACTTTAACTTTGGCTGTTTGAGATTCAGTCATGAATATTTAATCTTAAAGAGAAGTAGTTCATCAACAAGTAGTAAAGCAAGGAGCAGCATGTTGATATGAGTGGGATATGATGATGGTTGATCATTGACGCTTATGTACTGTATGGATGATCCAATACAAATTCATTTTACATTTATAAAAGGCATCCCGGTAGTCTGTCTTATTAGATCTGAACGTAATATACATGTAGACTCTCTGAACGGGACATTTGATGGATTCTCCTGAGCTGGAGTCTGTTGTGTTCCACTGCAGGAACCTTTGTCATGCAGATCCAGGCAATAGATGATGACCAACCTGGAACAATTAATTCAGAGATCTACTACTCCATCATCAGCCAGGAGCCGGCGGGGTCAGGTGCCATGTTCACTATAGACTCAAAGACAGGCAATGTGCACGTCAAAGAGGCCACGCTGGACAGAGAGGTGAGCTGCTGCAAACTCACTATCTAACTCTCTCTGACCTGTCTGACCTACCGTCTCACACTCATCTCGTCAAATAGCGACGCTTGCTGAGCGCCCCTCGGCGTCTGACACCGACGCACACGTTACACTGTTTTCCTCCTCTCTTCCCTTGGTTCTCCTCTGGAGAGGAGCTCCTGTGTGGGGGAGGATGATGGAGACCTACGTTTGATAAATTGTCCGTTTGTGCTCACATGCTGACCTCACCTCACTGAGATCACAGCTCAATGCGAGGCAGGCCACCACGGCAGTTACTGAGTCCTGGCTTGAATAAATGTGTAGCTATTGCTTACTATTGTTGCTTTACCACAGTCTTTTCCTGAACCTAACCAAGTAATGTTCTTGCTTAAAACTCCTCAAGTAAACCTAAAAACTAATCAAGCCTACATTGGAAGTTTATTTTGAAAAGACACTATGCATGCAATGAGTCTCCGTCCCTGACACGCCCAAAACGGACACTGTGAGGAGAGGGCAGTGTCATGCACACTAAGAGCTGAACTGACGACTGGTTCCCTTGATTTAGCAACCTAAATCTCCTCCTGAATAAAACAAGCAATCATCAATCACACGTTAAAACAATTTGAAATTCAGCATCAAGGTGGAATCAACGAAAGTTTTACAGCAGCATTGTTTTGCCTTGAGGTTCTTTCTCACCCTATAAAGACACTTTTGGATGACTTTTGGCAAAACCTGCACAGCACGCACTTCATCCAGTAACAGAAGAACGTGTCTGTTTTTCCTGTGACAGACTCATGACTTCTACAAACTGGTGGTAAAAGGGAAGGATCTGGGCGGGGCATCAGGGGGGCTAACCGGGACGGGAACTGTGGAGATCAACGTCCTGGACATCAACGACAACCTCCCCATTCCAGAAAAGTCTGAGGTGAGAAAAATGGCACACACACACACACACACACACACACACACACACACACACACACACACACACACACACACACACACACACACACACACTTTCCTTATCTCGTGTTACAAAACAAAAGCACCAGTGCCACTGACCAAGCGTCAACATCTGAGTTGGGGAGTGAGAACGTGTTGATTGACGATTCCTCTTCATCTTACTTCAGTTGAGGTCATAGTAATAGAGTTAGATAGAGTTATCAATGAAGTATTCTTTGTGGACTAAAGTTGTGATTGACTTCCATAAGGTTGGAGGATTTACCAGAGACAGACAGGTCTGTGCAGCAGAGGTCGAGAAATCCTGACGTTTAGTCTTTTGGTAGAGTTCAAGTTCCAAAAGCACTGAATACCACATCTCCCATAATGCAACTTGTTAGCATTATTAGTTTGACTCTTGGCCCAAGTCATACTGAACCTTAGGGGCCTTTTTGAATCGTGGTGGGTCTTGGGTGCACAAAGGGCTGGCTAGAGGTGCGAGGTATAAATCAGACTGTGTGGTGATGATGTATAATAATTATGCGCAAATTAAATCTGTGCTCTGATGAGCAAAAACAGTTTCAAGGTCGGAAAAGAACCAACCGGTTGCACCTCCATGAAGAAAGAGCCATACATTATTTTAATCACGTTGTTGCTCAACAAGACAGCACACGCCTTTTCACTGCGGTGAAGAATACATACGTATCTTCCTCTCATGGAATGTGAGCTTTTTCCTGACTTAATGTAGAATCAGCAGGTTTGGACAAGAACCTGTCAGCATGAACTGAACTATAAGAGCAATATCTCCACGGTTCCTGATCTTTGGGATCAAAATGTTCGGTCTGAGCTTTCCACTGCTTTTCAAGGACTTAATGCAGAATATAATCACGTAACTTTGGTCATGAGAGATAATAACCACGACCTGGACTCCTAACTTTCTCAACTGACCCCTGGTCGGGGGCGTTTGGCCTCTTCAAAGTGGATGCTTACGTATTATCAATACACTTGAGTATCTCAATATTATTACTGTATCGAGTTCAAATATATAGATTTGTGGCAGACAGTGGTTCATTTGGTCTTGTGATGTTACAGAGACTGTAATAAAGGCAAAAGCAGATCCCACTGTTCCTATTGCAGACAAAAGTACACTTTTTTATTCTTTACACTTTAATGGTGGTGCAATCTTTGTGATGTTAGTTTCCCTGAAATAAGATTTTAGGTAATGGCCATTTATGGCTTTCACAGCATCACAGTATATGGAATCGTGACCCCTGTATCATGATACTTATCGTACTCTTGCCAATACAGAGTGGATGCTGTGGGTGGTTTTTATCAAGTATTTACAGCTCATGTCTCTTTCCAGTGTTCATAACGCACAGAAAAGAACAGAGCTGACAGTTATAGCTCTTATAAACAATACAAACTCAAGGCTGCACACTTGTTCTGTTTGCAGTACTCTGGCTCAGTGGATGAAAATGTCGTTGATGTAGTTGTGATGAGAATCAAAGCTAAGGACAAAGACCTCGTGAACACAGACAACTGGCAGATGATCTATTCAATCGCCTCAGGAAATGAGGATAATCTCTTCTCCATTGAGACAGACAAAGCAACCAATGATGGCATCCTGAAGCTGATCAAGGTATGTATGTGACTTTACAGACAAAGGTTTATATTTGCTGTATCTACTGTTGACTGGGTCCCTAACATCTCTCATTCTTCTCTCGCTCTACCTTATTTACCCTCCATCCTGGACCAAACAGCCTGTGGATTTTGAAGAACTTCAGAATCTTGAGCTTGGCCTGATGATTGAGAACGTAGCTCCTTTTGTGGAAGGCGGTGCTGTGGAGATGGATGCGGACGTTCAGGTTGGAGCGGGTGGTGGTCATCCTGTGGCTGCCGGTGCCGGAGCCGGTGCCGGAGCTGGTGCCGGAGCCGAAGCTGATGCTGGTGCTGGTGCTGGTGCTGATGCTGGTGCTGGTGCTGGTGCTGATGTTGGTGTTGGAGCTGGTGCAGGTGCAGATGCCGGGGTGGACCTTGGACTAGACTTGGGGGTAGATGCTGGACTTACGCCCGGAGTTGGGATTAAGCCCGGAGTTGGACCTGGAGGGGGTGTCGGACTTAAACCA
Organism: Taurulus bubalis; assembly: GCF_910589615.1. Lineage (NCBI taxonomy): Eukaryota > Metazoa > Chordata > Actinopteri > Perciformes > Cottidae > Taurulus > Taurulus bubalis. The sequence goes on from NC_136595.1 coordinate 1,859,821, forward strand.
GGCGTCAAACCAGGAACAAAGCCAAGCTATCCCATTAAAATAGCAGTGAATAATATGCCGGAGGGTCCAGAATTCATACCCAAAATCAAGAACGTTCCTGTATCGGAAGATCCAACTCAAACACCTGAAGATGGTGTGATCACAGTGTTCGCTGCTACGGATCCAGACACAGGAAAGCCAGCTGAAGATGTCAGGTTAGTCAAGAGAAGAGGCAGCTGCAGCTCTCTAAGGCTGTACTGAGGCCCTGATGTTTGTCATGTTTCAACCCAGTCGCCAGAACAAAATGCTGCCATCATACTGTAAACCACTGATATGTTGAATCTCAACATTTCTGAACCAAACATCACCATTTCTACAGATGTGTATATCAACATCACAGTGTTTTAACCGCTCATGGTGCTTTTTCTTTTTCAAAAGTCAATTCTCATTTGGGTTAGGCACCAAAAGGTTTTGTAGTGATATATGAATGGTGTCCTGGGGGAGAGTAGATCATGGAGACCTTTGAGGAGCTTTGAGAATGTTAGTTTGCAGCAAGAAGAAACCCTGCAGTGTACAAATAATCTCAAGGTTTCTTCGTCACAATTCCGTCAGCTCATGCGTCCTTCCAGTAGTACAACTAAGGCTTTACTTTATCGAAATCACTGCTTTTGGTGAAACAGTTTCCTGTTGCATTTATTACTTTTCTTAATGTTTTTGTTCCTTTTCTTCTCCAGTTATGCCAAAGCCTACGATCCAGACAACTGGTTTACCATCGATGAAGAAACAGCTGAGATTAAACTCAACAAGGCACCAGATAGAGAGTCGCCGTTCTTGGTGAATGGTACCTACATTGCCAAGATTCTGGCCATCACCAAAGGTAATCCCTTTTGTACTTTATAATCCTGGAGCATTGTTGTCAACATGAAGGCTTCATTTCTGGGTTCTCGACACTGTAAAAACAGAAGTTGGCTTCCCTGCTGAAGAAATGTTCACACATGATTTATCTCCTCTATAAGTATGGGTTGTTTGAGCAGCTGTTAAACGTCTATGCCCAAGGCAACCTATGGAACGAAGCATTGGTCTTTGACAGAACCTGCCCGACCACGTTGTGAGTCAGGGTGTGTCAGTCATAGGATGAGAACATTCAGCAGTATGTCTGTTAGCGCGTACTAATTATTGGATGCCTGGCATAGCCTCCGGAAGAATTCAGTTCGACAACTTCTCTCGTTCTCTCAATTTATTTTCCTTGATCAGAAACAAAGTAACAAGCGCTGCAATCTTGATAGCAGGGAGACCGTCCAAAACAGCCGGAAGTTCAGCTCTTTAATACACGGTTTTACATTACAATACATTTAGCTGACGTTTTTATGCAAAGCAACTTACATGTTTGCTCTATATACCATAGACACAGCAACAGGGAGCAATTAGGGGTTAAGTGTCTCAAGGACACAACGACGTGGGCTAGCAGAGCTGGGGCCGGGGTGCGAACCACCAACCCTCTGATTGAAAGACATGCATGTTAACCACTTCATGAACATTGAACATTTAATTGGCTCTAACCCGTCTAGAAGGAGGAGAATCGTGTTCTCATCTTTTCTCACATGGCTGGAACGTGCAACGACCAGTCTGCTTCTCTAATGTCAACATACTGATAACATGTGTGAGTGTTGTAGTGCAGAGCGTGGAACCTTGAGGAACCTTGAGGAACCTTGAGGAACAGACCATTGGACGTTTCTCAGACACTTCTTACAGACAATATTTGTTAAACTGACCTCGCACAACCTGAACTGTCATAGACATAAGAATAATGAAATGAAGAATATCTACAGAATATAACGATTTATATTTTCACTTCTTAAAGAACTAAAGTATTGTTTTGTAAACACTATTCAATTGGGGATTAATCAGATGTACCAATGTTTTGTATTCATCATTATTTCATTTTGTATTTTACTTTTTTAATGTATTTGCTTTAAGAGTGTAGAGGCTAGTTTCGGCAGACTAAAGGTCAAGACGTATGTTTGTTAACTTTGTGTGAAGCTGATAAAAGAGAGAGGGCTATGACTCAAAGGTCCCGCAGCTGGAATCAAACGGGGGACGTATCGGTCCTATGCAGGGTGCTGTTTGACTTGCTTCCTCGTTGTCCTCCTCAGACATGCCATCAAAGACAGCCACGGGAACAATAGCCATTCAAGTCACTGATCACAACGACCACTGCCCCACCCTGACCACCTCCCACAGCGGTCTGTGCTCCAACTCAAAGACGGTTCATGTCACTGGCTTTGATGAGGATGCTAGTCCCAACGGTGCTCCCTTTATGTTCAGAGTCGTCCCTGAAGGGACTCGAGGCAGCTGGGACGTAGAAGTCATCAACGGTAAGACATTGTGCTAAAAGAAAATTGCAGTAATGTATGATCAAGACATAACGTTGTTCCTCCCATTCTCACTCCCAATTCGTCAAAACGTAGTTACAAATACATACAGGTATATGCAATTTGACGTCTGCATTAATTTAACCCGACTGAGCCACAGCCGTCCCAAATGCCACGGCCTGGTCACCATTAGTGTCTCAGACCAACGCAGAAAGCTTTAGTGTCTGTAGGAGAAGCACCAAACTATCAACTAGCTTTAACGTAAATACTCAGATCCGTTGTTTGGTGTCTGAGTTGAATAAAGAGCAGGAAAGTCAGGATGGTTGGGTTAAACACATTTTAGATTTTTATAGATTATTTGTTGTTACTTTACCTAACTTGCATTCTTAACAACTATCCAAGTAATAGTTTTTTGTTTAAACCGACCCGAAAAATGGTTTTGTTGTGTAATTAAACCTAAGTTGGAAGTCTCTTTTGAAAAGACAAACCTGTCCCCAAAGGGAAACCCAGAGCGCTCTCGTCAGATTCTTCAGATTTTCACATTATTTTAAAAAATGTAACAAAAATGTATTATTTCCAAAGTACAAGGATGCTCATCCCTTAAATCAGAGTTTAAATTTAAATATTTTTCACTGGCCAGAATTTTAAGGACAGAGGAAGAACATGTGTTCATTTTTTATAGTTTCTTTAATTAATTTGACAAAGTCAAAATAAGGACAACAGACTTTTGATCTACTACATATTTGCCTGTAATGGTAGCATACAATACTAGACGTATTGCACTTAGTTCTACAGTACTTCAAGTATTACTACTAAAGTTGATAATGGTAATTCAGTGTGAGTTCCTTTGCTGTCTCCAGATACGAGTGCCGCTCTTCACTCACGTGAGGTGCTGTGGCCCGGCTCATACCAGCTGCAGGTGGAGGTTTTGGACGCTCAGGGTCTGTCTTGTGAATCCAATGACATCTTCACTGTGGACGTTTGCATCTGTGGGGAAACCGAGGTCTGCGGGCCGAAGACAGCCAGACTAGGAACGACTTCCTCTGAGCTCTCTGGCCCGGCCATCGGGCTGCTGCTACTGGCCTTGTGCTTACTGCTGCGTGAGTTGAGCTTTAACAAACATCCTAGATCACTCAATCACCACGTCATATAAACAAATGCTTCATTACTAGTGAAAGTAAGTTGCAATGGTATTTTCACATCTGAAGGAGACAGAATATCTGTGGTGGGGTCGTATTGGACTGAATTATATAGTGCCTCTAATATGTATTGCTTTATTTCAGAAATAATATGTACGATAGTCAACTTTGAGAGACAAATCTTTTTTGCATCCCTTTTGAATTGTTCTATTTATGCACATATGATATTTGTCAATTTAAAAGATGATTTTCCAAGTCATGAAAGTCGCAGTTGGCCGTAGGTTAGTCGTAGTATTGATTCCTTTTGAGTGAAATCAATCAGTATACTACATCCCTCTTCTCTCACAAGTCCCGTCACAAACACCAACATGGCCGTTACCGTGGCTTGCTAGCTAGCTAGCTAGCTAACTTAGCTATGTTGCACACACAAATATCACGCCATCCTACCCGGATGTTATTGAGCGACCATCCTGGTATGAAACACACCGGTATCGTGGCTTCAGCCAGACTTAATTCGGCAAGTTTTGGGCGTGCAGTCTTTTTAAGTTTGTATTTCACACACTTTTACTTTAACCTCTTAACGTTCTGCTGTCACGCGGGCGTCCATTTCAACTATACACTGTACATTCCGTTGTACACTGTACATCTATTTATAGTTCGGTACGAGTGCCATATGTTTCTGGAAACCTACGATTCTTGTGATTCCAGCTGTCCACTCCGTTTCAAGATCAGACCACCACAGCAGCTACAATCAATACTTTTGTCCATAATATTCCAACAAAAACAGCGTTGTTACGTCGTAAAGGTCCAATAAAAATAAATCCCATAAAAGATTTAGTCCAAAACATGTGATTACATCCATAAATATCCACCAACTGGTGTTTCATTGCAGCTGGAAGTTATGAACGAAAGCAGTTTTGTTTTTAGCAGAAAGTCATGTTTGCATGAGAGCACAGCTACAAACTCGCGATCAAAATGTCCACCGAAATCTAACGTTTCCAATGAGACCCCACTTGAACCAATAGGAGCTTCATGTCCTGACTGACAAGCTACATTACCCAACCAGAAGCTACGTTGAAGTTTAGGCTCAGCCTCTATTTTCTTACGTGGCTCAAGCCTGTCGCGCCGTACAGCTCAGATGACAGGCGTTTCGGACAGCCAATGAAATTGCCTAAAAAACGGGACCAATCAAGAGGGGGTGGGGATGATCCCAACAGGCTTCAGCTTCGCCAGAACAAACTTCTGCTCATAGATCCTCAGTCTGTCATTGAATCTGCATAAAAATGCATTTATACTTCATTTTCTCTGTGTCAGCAATACTGGTAGTATATATGAATAGTACCTCTATAAGTTTGCAAGACTATAAGCCTTTTTAATAGGTATATATAATATATATCATGAATATTTTCAATCTCAAAATGGAAAAACGTCTAGACATTTCATTAGAAAAACATGTGTAAAATATTCATTTTCTGTGATATTGTTATCAACTTTTTACTTAGATTAGAAAAGGCTTCAGGCTATGGTCCTATTGTGTTTTCCAGTCCATAAGTCACATTTATAGTCATCTACAGGCATCTATTTACAAAGAAATGTCAGGCGGAAATAAAAACCTTATACTTTAGTGTGTTCAAACTTATATAACTCAGTGTCAGCAGCACTTAAAGTGATTCTGACTATTTGGGGAAAAAAGCTTCAGATTGTTGCCTTTCAAAAGAGACCAAGACCATGCATTTACTCCAAATAGTTCACGTACAGCTTGCAATTTACTTTGGGTATACCTGGATAGGCGTTTTTCGTCAAATTTTACAGGAATGTTAAGTTAAGACTTTTATGACACAATGCGACTTTCTTGATGTGCAAAATTAGACATCATATGTGTAATTCATGGCAATGGTCTCACCGTTGACTACCACAGATATATCTCTGAATTATAATCCCCTAGGGTCCACTTGGGACTTTAACTGTCTACAGCGTAAAGTCACCAACTCTCAATTTAACATTAGAAGATTCTCAAAGGTTGGATTCATTATGTTGTACAATTACATTGTTAGCATTTGATATTTCCTTTTTGTTTTTGTGTCTCTTGAGATCAAAAATGCCTTTGAGCTTTACTTTGACATGCTATTGCTTCTCTCTGCAGTCATCCCTCTGCTCCTGCTGTTATGTCAGTGTGGAGGAGCAAACACCATCTTTCCTGACCAATTTAATGATCTGCCATTTGACGCCAAAGAGCACCTCATATCCTACCACACTGAAGGCCGAGGCGAGGATAAGGTTGGCTGCCATTTCTATTTCTTTTCAGTAGAAAGAAAGGTTACATAAAGGAAACATGAAGCAAATCATTTAAATTGAGTCCACATGAGGACAAACAGGAGGGTTCAACCTGTCTACTCCCATTTAAAAAAAAATATATATATTTTTTTTTAAGAACCTATACCTACAGTATATACCAAGGCAAGTTTAAAGGCACTTTGAACACTTCTGAACTTGGACATTTCTGAACACTTTAATTCATTCACCTGGTGCAATATGTAATACATGCAATATGTTTAATATATATATACTATATATACTTATTATTTAAACATTTTTATCCAGTCTGTATATTTAATATTCTTCTTTACTGTTTTTATTACTGTTTTACTGTTTATTTATATTACTTGATTTGTATCTTTTATTTACTTGTGAGCAATGCTGCTGTAATCCTGTAATTTTCCCACTGCGGCACTAATAAAGGATTATCTTATTTTATCTTACCTTATTTTCTATAGCACATTTCAACAACAAGGCGATTCAAAGTGCATCAAAACTTAATGCAAAAGAAAAGACGATTTAAAAACAATTAATAACATTCATTTAAACATTAAAAACAGTCAGTAAAACAATAAAAAGCTAAACAAAATAGAATAGAAGTTGCAGTGCAGTTAAAGAAAAGAAATACAGTAGTGAAATGCAGAAATTGATGAATTGAATCTCATTCAATTAAAGGCAACATCAAAGTATTAAATCTAGGTTTAAAGGAGCAGAGGGTCTCTGGGGGTCTTTGAGGGTCTTTGAGGGTCTTTGAGGTCTCGAGGGGTCTTTGAAGTTCTGAAGGTAGACCCGTCCCAGACCACCTGAGGGGTCTGGATGGTTCATTAGGTAGACCAGTCCCAGACCACCTGAGGGGTCTGGGTGGTTCATAAGGTAGACCAGTCCCAGACCACCTGAGGGTTGATGGTTCATAAGGTAGACCAGTCCCAGACCACCTGAGGGTTGATGGTTCATAAGGTAGACCAACAGCAGATCACAAATGTATTTAGGACCTAAACCGTGCTTTATAAACGAGCAGCAGGATTCAAAGTCAATTATTTGTTGGACAGGAAGCCAGTGCAAAGACCTATTCTACAAAGAATTATGCAAAATGATGTTGATGGTTTAACTAAATTAGCTCCCACTTATAGTTGGCATGATAAGTACTTATAAAGTGTGTTGCATCCACTTTCAGATTTGATTATTTTATGGTTTGGAGTCTCATGACCTTTAAACTTTTTTTGGTTGCCCAGATTGCCATTTCAAGATCATACAAAATATGTGTTGACTGATCACATTTTCTTTCTTTTGTTGTTTTTTTAGGAAGTTCCACTCCTAAGTGCCCCTACTATGTTGGGAAACGAGAAGAAATTTGAAGCCGCACTACCAGGGAGCTTCAATGGCAATTCTTCAAAATTCACAAAAACTCAGACAAGCTACAATGAAACTGTGCAGAAGACTTGGAATACCAGCCAACATTTTATGGAGACCGACAATGCCTATGGGGTTACGATGGGATCTTTCAACCGTGGCAACGCCAGTGCTTCACTTAGCAGACAAACATTTGGTGCCCAACGCACGACAGATCTGTATGAGGATATAGCCCTACCTGACGCTTTCCTCAATGATTACTACTCACAGGTACAGCGTTAGTTTTGAATGCAACTGTTTTTCCCAGATCTGTAACATTCAAATAGGAGTTCAGAGTTTATTGACACCCGTGTTTGTGCTATTTCCTGTTTGTGCTATTTCCTTTCCTTAAACAGAAAGCGGCATGTGCTGTGGAAGTAAAGGATGGTCTCTTGGAGTATGAATTTGAGGGCCAGGGCTCTTCTGCTGGCTCAGTGGGCTGCTGCAGCCTCCTGGGCTCTGACAACGATCTGCAGTTCCTCAATGACCTCGGGCCAAAGTTCAAGACTCTGGCTGAGATCTGTTCCCCTCCTAAACCAACACCCAAACCTTCTCTGACACATAAAGTATCAGGTGCTGTCAAAACACACACAGTTGATATTGCTGAACCGGTTGTTATGCCTGTTGAAACAAAGCATACCGATATAAAGACAGAGAAAGTCATGTCATCTACTAACATCTCCAAATTATCTGACAGTAGTGTGAGCACTGCCGCAGCATCCATGACACATGCTCAGTCCAATGTTACTAACAGTCATTTCTCGAACATCCATCATTCTGCTACTCTGCCCCGTCAAGCTCAGACAGTCATACTACAGCAGCAGCCGGTTTACTACACCACCGCCCCTGTTCTACAGCCCATGCACTATGTAGTTAATCCACAGCCTCAGAATAGTGTTCTGCTAGCAGATGGGGCCCATGGAGCCAATTTTCCAGGCCTGTATGTAGTCAGTGGACCCCAGAGTCCTTCTTCTGGACTCGTACTCAGTGGAACCCAAGGCTCTCCTTCTGGGCTATTTTTCCAGGGCATTGAGAGCCCCACAAGCCCGATCAGCCTCACCAGTCCAGTAAGTCCCACCCTGTTGCTACCTGGTGGCCCAGGAGTATCTCAGGGCTCAGTCCCTGCGGAAGGCTGGAAAATGGCAGGGCCAAATTCTGATGGTAGTTATATGCTAGTTAAAGACAACTGTGGTCCAGGAGAGGTGAAGTGGTCAGTCCCAGGCACACCTCAGGGCACTTTGCCAAGAGGTGCTATCCTGGTAAAAGAGGCTGCTCCCCCTCAGGGGGCGTTCGGTCCAGCAGCCCAGGGAAGTGTGTATGGCCTTCTGCCAGGACACACCATTGCTAAAAATAGGGATATTGTTGCAGTAAACAGCAATTTGGGGCAAACATGGGTTGGGGAGCCAGGGCAGATGGGTTTAGGGCCGGTTACTGTTTTGGGAGTTGGTGTTGGACAACCAAGAATGGGAATGGGACATGTGGGGACTGTAAAGCCAGAAGTGAGACAGGCTGGAATTTGGCCCACTGGGATGAATCCAGTTGGGATGAGGCAAGTCAATGTAAACCAGTTCCAAGGAATTCCTCCATCGGAGCAAACAGTGGATGCTAGTGCTATTGTAAAAGCAAGTAGAAGAGTAGCTTCCTCAAAGAAAAACAAGACCACTAATACGGTTAAAACTGCTAAAATTCATCAGCCTTCAAAGAAAGAGGTTATGAAGACAAATCTGTTTCAGGATAACAGCAATCCAGGTCAGAAAATGCATGAAGATGCAGTTGAAGAAAAGCAAGAGGTGGTTGCCTACACATTAGAGCATATTACAAGACTAGATGAGGAGGAGCCTTGTATGGTGGTCCAAAGCACATTTGAATACAATGAGAGTATAAAAGAGTATCCAACTCAAACATCAGAACAATTTTCAATCGTAAATCTTGACGGAATCACTGAAGTTCCAGCGAACAAATGTAAAGATGTGATGAATCAAACAACAGAATCCAATGACCAAGAAGAAGAGTCAGAACTGCAGGAAAAGCATGCTCCCACTGAAGGTTTTTCCAAGGAAGGAATATCTATGGTCATTGAAATGTCCTCCACAGAAGCTTTGCAGTCTGCATCAGATGTCACTGAATTAGTTAACATAGTCAAAGAGAATGAAGAGATATCAACATTCCCTCAAGGAGAAGGAACCACCTCTACTTCAGACCCCATCCACATTGTGGACGATCAAATACAGGATAGTACAGAAGAAAATGTGAACAGACAAGATGAAACGCCTTTGAAAGAAGAAGAAATGGAAGAAAAAGAAAAATGTGTTCAGCTCAGCATTGAAGGTTCAGAGGACAGAAGTGGTGAAGTTGGGTCAGAACCTCAATCAAGTGAAGTCACAGAGGAACTAAGGGACAATAACCTGGAGGAAGATGTCAGACCAACTGAGAACATTGAAAGAAATCAGGTCATTGCCACTTCTGATAATATCCAGGCAGAAGAGAATATGGAGGAAATGACTACTGTCACCAGTGATTCACATGAAGAGGTTAAGGCTGAGCAGGAGCAAGTGTTAGATCCTGAAGTGGAACTCAATACTGTGGCTGACAATTTGCCAGCAGACACTGTGAATGAGTCCGAAGAGAGGTCCATCTCTGATCAAAAGGCAATGCCAGAACTCGGGAATAGGATAGACGAAGTTCATACAAAGACAGCGAATGCTGATTCTTTAACTAACCAAGAAGATCCGGGGGACTCAAATTTGACATTAACATCAGCAGAAATGACCACTCAAGTACAAGCAGAGGGTTCTAATGTTCAACATATAACGTCGGAATCAGGAGTAGACAGCGATCAAGTCGATGCAGACAGTATAAGTGATGGAGAGAAAGAGAGGAGTATTTTAGAGGAAGGAGTGTCACAGCAGAGTTTTAGCACCCCCAATGATCAAGATGAAGACACTGAGAGACAATGTGCTTTGACTTCTCAAATGGAGGATCATTTCACCTCAGATAACAACATTACTGAAGGTGAAGATGCTTTGGAAGAAATGGCGTCACCTTTACAGCAAAATATAAGCTTCTCGGATGGCCAAGATGAAGAGAGTGCAGAGGAAGATGCATGCACAAGCTCTGAAGTGGAGGGTTCATTAATCTCAGATGATAACATAAATGTTCCAAAGGAAGAGGACGAGGAGACTGCAAAGGATTTGACGTTATCCATACATCAAAATGTTTGCATCACAGACGACCAAGATGAAGATATTGAAGGAGAAGCTGTATCAGGAAGTTCTCCTTTGGAGGATCAGATCACCACAGGTGCCAATATGAATATTGGAGAGGAGGAGCATATTGTTGAAGACGTGGCATCAGCCATGCAGCCACATTTTAGCAGCTCAAATGACAAAGATGAAGAGATTGGAGAAGTAGATGCAGGAAATGTGATTCACCAATTGGAGAATCAACTCATCTCAGAAGACAGCATACAAGACGGTACAAAAGAGGAGGATATTGTGGAGGAAGAGTCACCCGTACATGGAATGGAGTTCATCCCAGATGAAAATGAGGACAGTGGAAAAGAAGATTCCCACACAGATTCTCAAGCGGATGACAAGCTCACCTCAGATGACAGTGTGAGTGATGGCGAGAAAGAGGCGCCATCCATACAGCATACCGTTTACATTGCAGGTGCACCAGACACAAGTTCTCACGTAGAGGAAGAAGACGTTCAGTCTCAGCTGTTAGAAGAGGACTCTCAGCCTTCAGAGACTGAATGTTTATTTGAGGAAGATCTTAATGCAGCAAGTAAACATGCAGAGATGAATCTGGTAGCAGCAATGGGAAAGGTGGTCGAAACTCAAGAAACTCCTTGTGAAGTTACTACACATCAATCAAGCCAAGGGATGGCCTCTCCTCAGACAAGGGACATAACTCTGGATATTCCTGAGAGACAACAGACTGCTGCTCAAGCCGTAGTGATGGACATGGAGGGTTTAGATGTTGTGGCCACATCTTCGGAGGAGATGACATCATCCAGAGTGGCCACAGGACAGGTTTCTATGTCGGGTCAAGATAAAGGGACCAGGGGTGGAATATTGGTATCTGGACGAGTTGTTGAGGGTGAAACTAGCCAATCTGATTACCACAACACAGACGTAACTCTAATTGAACAGACTGAGCTTGGAGATCTCACTTTGGAAAAAGACAAAGCAGAGGTCCCTTTGAACCCAGAGATAACAGAGGGATTAGATAATAGTGCAACTAATGCGTCTGGTCAGGTATCACCAACAGCTTATTCAGAGATTAAGGTGGCAGACAAGACCATATCTTCAGTGTTGGAGAAAGACTTAGGCTCATCAGAGACAGGGACTGCATTTATTGAGGAGGCTGGTGACCTTGTTCAGAATGAGAGCATGCACATGACTGGAGACGCAGCAGGGGTCAGCCCAAATACTGTGGGGGGCGCTGGTTTGACAGAGGTTGTGTCAAAAGCTCCCGACTACATGCATGGTGCTGGGGCAAGTGGTGGTGAAGTGAGTCCTGTACAGCTTCAATCGGTCATCAGCCAAGGTCCTCGGAACAAATCCAGAAAGAGTAAAAAAGACTCCAACAAGAATCCAAACAGCCCCTCTGGGAAGTGCAAACAACAGTGATTGCTTACACTAACCCGTAGCATTAAATGTGGAACTGGGATGCCCCAGTTGATTTGCCAACTTTCTGCACCAATGTCATCATTTCTTGGGTTTCATGAAATGAAATCTTCAGATTAAAGAGGGCTGTTTTACCCGGTAAATATAATACACTCAATATGTGAGTCTTCTGTTATCTTTAGACCTTCATCTGGTAAAGCGATCAGAAAAATGAAGCGCTCGATGTACTGATACCACTCAGCTGATCACAGTGATCGATAAGTCAGGCCTGGTTTGTGTTGCAGTGTTGAGGCTGTGCTGGGCAGACATTTGAGCAAGTCATTGGTGAAGGACCATGCACACGGCATTGTTTGACACACTCAAAACATGTAAGCCCAGACGCCTCTCGGCATCGTGACCGAGACAGATTGAACCGCACCAATCAGTAATGATTGGAGTCAATGCACCAGGTTACTACTCTGTGGTCATTCTCAATGTTGATGTGTGTTTTGCCACATTATCTCGTTGGGTTGGCCCATCACAGCTCCCTACCTGGAATCCGCGGCCAGTTTATTTCACGGCGTGTCACGACTAAGCGTGTCACGACTAAGCATATTTAACACTCTAAACTTCAATCCCCAGAAATAGTTTGTGTTGACACTAGTTGACCATAATGTCAAACAGCCCCAGAAATGTATTTGGTCATGTGCTGCAGACATAAGGATGCAATAAAGTCCACAGTAAAGACACTAGAATAACATACACATAGACCACAACATAATCATAATATGACATGTTTTTAGATGTTGTGGCCATCTTTGATCATAATGAGACGAAATAAACAAGAAAGTCAAATGAAAAGTCAATGTACAACCGATAAATCAAAAGAGCAAAAGGGTAATATTTGTTTGATACTAAATGAATGCTCTGAATGTCATATATTGCTCCTTTAGGATGCATGTCATACAGGCAGATGCAGTTTTATATCTACGTGTTTAGATTTTATTTTGCGACTAAAGTTGCAATGAAGGGGATTGGTGCTGTCCTGTAAAATATTTTCCAGTTTTTGGAGGATGAGTTTGGTGCACAGGCTCGTGGTTTCTTGGTCAATGCTTATGATCTTTGTTGTGGCAGCCTGGCTTGGTGCCGTTTGCACAACACAGAACACGGAGGTATCAGATATTTGTAATAGCCGACAGTTCAATCAATATAGTTAAAAGTACAATCTTTGCTGGAATCTCCTGACTTTTGAAGTGACACAGTCCACGAAGATAAGTTTATTGAACATAGACAAAGTGATAACAAGTGATACTTAGATTAGATATAATTCTGTACACATGTTTTGTCCTTCTGTCCATCCTGACAGATTTCAAACATCACTGATGAGAAACCATAGGATCAGAAAACATTCATGAATTCATTAGAGCTGCTGTCTGTAATAAACGACGGGTCAAGTTCCAAACTTGTGTTTAGCATTGTGGTGGTGGGTCAACCCTTTTGTTGACAATAACTTGCATATTGAGCCTTACATATTTTGTATCTTTCATTATCTTTAATTTCACCCGTACCTTATAACCATGTTCGTGTTTGAGGCATCTCTTCTTTTTTTCTTTTAGCCGAAAAATAAATAACTACTACAGAACTTGTTTAACTGGTTGAAACATATGCTGGAGAAATTATGCTGCATGTAGGGGTAAATGTGTTAGAGTGGTTTGGTGATTTCATCTTCTTGTTGGGAAACAATTACCATAAAAAATCCAAATGTTTAATAAAACACAATTTGGGAATGCTGAATCCTGTCATCATTTGATAAATCAGTCTCTTTGACGCATGATGTGTGCAGTAACTGTGCTCTTTGTTCAATGACTGTGATAGTTTTATTATGCTTCAGCACCGCGATGAACATTATTACTTCATGGTCGTCCGTCCCATTCTAGAGAACACAAAACATCAGGAACGCCTGGAGGGAGCTTCTTCAGATTCGGCACAAACGTTGGACTCAAGGAAGAACTGGAGATGTTGGAGGTCAACGGCCACTGTGACCTCATAAAACACATTCTGTTCTTACATTTGAGAAATATCTAATAGGATGAAATGATGAAGTGATAATGTTTTTGGCATGGATGTAAACTGCAACTTTACTTATTGGTCTGAGGGATACAATGGCAAGGCCCTACTTTGTTTAGTTTGGAACACGTTTGCTCAGGGCTAAATGCTAACTGTATCCTGGATGTAAACCAGTTTCTTAGTTACCTCTTCCAGGAGATTATGTTGTCAGTTCAGTTTCAGGTTTGTTTTTTTGACTGTTTGTCAGAAGCATTATGGAAAAACTACAGGCCCGATTCTCATGGAACTGAGTGTTGGGACAAGGAAGAACCCATTAAATTGTGGCGCAGATACACAGATTAATTAACTATGATGCTCTAGGTTCTCCTTGAGCATCAGTTTTGGACGTGGCGTAGTGTCTTTTCAAAATATACTTTCATCTTCACAGGAAGTCAGCTTTAGGCATGACAGAAAGCAGTGATGTTCTTAACATGTTAGAAATGTCTAGTCTCACGTCTCAAGTGGCTGGGTATCTGCTGAAGGGCTAGTTGAGGCCAGACGTCGTGTTCACATGTCAAAAGGGATTTTGTGTTGTTTTGGAAAGCGAGATGTGACTGTTGACACGCAGTGTCAAGCAGTGCCAACATCTGCATTTGCACAGATGGATTAAACCATTTTGGCATGATATCAATAACCTTACATAAAACATCTCCACCTGTTAACAGCGTCTCTGTCCCCATGACTCACTCCTCTGCAGCGGCCTGCAGCGCTGTGAGGACGACGCTCCTGTCCAACCTGTCCATCTGCTCGTCACAGCCACTCACACACCGTCCCACGAAGCACGGGGTTAGCGAGTTAAATTGAGGTTAACGTCTGGGGGTTTCAGTCCTACGATGATGGCGGTTTACTTCTTACTGGGGGAGGTCACCATGGTAACTTGCTCCGGCAGCAGGCGGGAGATCAACTGGTTTAAAAGCACCGGCTGACCAAGTAAAGCTCGGTACGAGGATCCTGTAATTGATATTACACAAATACAAAGACGTTAAAGTCATAATCCAGACTAAAATGAACACAGTTTAAACTGCCAAATCCAAAATAACAGCTGGCAAAACAACCGATTGTGTCACGCGTTCATTAACAGACTCACAACATCACCGCCCACCTAGAGCTCCGACTGTAATTACATCTGTTCTCTGAGTTCATGAGTTGCTCTCATGGCGTATATGACGGAATCTTAGTCTTATTCTTTCAGCTGCTACTTTGGCGGTGGGAAACAGACTCACGGGAAACATAAGAAATTAATATAAAAACAAAATTCAAAGTTTGCTTTCACATAGGGCCAAATAGTTCAAAGCGACATCCTAACAGTGTTAGTATTATACTAGGATTAGATCCCAGTGGTGGCTGCTGAGGATCGTTTCTCACAGCGTTGCAAAGTCCCAAAATCTAAATTTATTGAAATCATTTCATAAATTTACATCATGTTTTATCCAACAAAATATTTTTCTTCAATCCATATTTGTTGTTGTTTGGACTTTTAAAAAGCGTTGGTCTCCTGCAGGCACTGTCACGGTGGACCATGATTTATATTCATACCATAACACATAGTCAGTATATTCTATTACATATGTACAACATATATTCATATCACATATTCACTTGTGTGTCAGCTTTTTGAGTCGTGTGCTGCATCACAGACTGGATGCGTTACGTTGCATTACTTTGCTCTGCGGGCCTTTATGTGGGAGATTACAAGAAAACTGACCGCTTTGAATTATGTTTTTATATTTATTTTATTTTTGCTTACAGCTGAACGAAAAAAGCTAAAATTGTCATACACAACATCTTTTATTCTATTATATAAGAATATATCTAACCAACACATTCTCTTCATACATACATGCAATTATAGTCATAGTCAACTCATGCTCTTGATGATATTGTAATTCCATTCATTTTCACAGAGTCTATGATTATTTTGCCAGATGCAACTTTGTGTTATGTGTTAAAGTTCCCTGTGTGTTCGCTTCTCTCTTGGTTTGTAACATAGGCCAGCCTGCTGACAAAAGACTTGCTTCTGATTGGTCAGATGCTGCAAACCCCGCCCCTTTTATGTGAACGCGCTCACAGCCAGGTTGAGAAAGCCTTTGCTTTCTTTACCAGGAACCAGGAAGATACCTGTGCACGTTGCACTGCCTCCAGGGCTCTGGAGATTCACAGGAACGCAATTACTGAAGGAGGGTCAACTTTCACCTGCGACGGCATCACTGATGTGGATAGTGAGGAAGTGTGCTTTGTTGAACCTGTAAGCACACCCAACTCTTACGCCACAGGGTCCCAGGGGACACCTGTACACCTGCACACCTGCACACCTGGTAAATGTAAACAGCCTTTACTTGTATCTCTTTTCTAGTCTTCCAACCACTCAAAGCACTTTAATTCACCCATTCACAGCCATTCACACACAGGGGAATGCACATAGCTTCTTGCAGGAACCATTTGGGGTTAAGTGTCTTGCTCAAGGACACATTGCCATCCAGCAGAGACGGGGATCTAACCGCCGACCCTCTCATTGAAGGACGGCCCGCTCTCACACTCATCCACAGTCTCCATGGTACAAACTGTTGAATGAGAATGAGGGACATGTAGAGCCAGAACAACATGTTTTCAACGAATGAAAAATAAATCCTTTCCTATCTCGTACAAATGCTCCCCATAGTCAGAGTTGGTGGATATGAGGAGTCAGTGCGTCCACTTCCTGGGGTTCTTACGCCACCTGCTGGTGGATTGGTGAAAGTATTGCGAAGCCAAAACTGTGTCCCAACTTCAAACTATACAACAGTAAACAGCTCACAAGTAATCAATACTGCACTTTTGTTTACTTGAGTATCTCCAGTTTGTTACTTTATACTTCTACTCCACAGAATGTTAGAGGGGAAAATGTTGTTTTATATATACACAATTTTTCCCTCTAACATTTTGTGTTTCATATATATATATATATATATATATATATATATATATATATATATATATATATATATATTGCCAGCTACAAATACAGGCTACTTTTCAGATTATGTTTTTCCAGAAATACCACACTGATTTATTTTTTAAAAGCGGGCATGTTAAACCGATCTGGTGAGAGCTGTCCCGGTCGTGACGCGGCCCCCAGCTGGCAGCACTGTGAGCGGGGGAGGGGGGGGGGCGGGGAGGGGGCGGGGCGGCTGCTGTTATAAAGGAGGGCGAGTGTGAGCACCGGGGATCTGACCACCGGCCAACATGCTGCCACCACTGCGCTGTCTGCTCCTGGCCTCTGCTGTGCTGCTCTGCAACGCCCTGCCCACGGTCAGTGTGTGTGTGTGTGTGTGTGTGTGTGTGTGTGTCCAGTAACGGGGTCGCAGAATGAATATACATGCAACTACATCAGTTCATTTTATGATGCAATACAACAAGAAAATGGCGTAAAGAGTGTCAGTCATATTCAGTCTGAAGAGATTTAGAATATTTGTTACCGTTGTAAATCTGATTCTGCCAGCAGAAGAGAAGCTGATAGTTTCTAGGTTTCAGTATGAGGTTCAAGAACAACTAAGTTATTATCTTCCAACAGTATGAATGTAATTAATGTAAAATACTGTGAAGTTTTCATCAGATAGACACATTTCTATCCTGCTCTGACCCTCTGGTCTATGGCCCTCTTTGAGGGTCGCTGTAACACACACACACTCCTCAAGGCCCTGTCGCAATATTAGACATGTCCTGATCATCATCAAACATTATGAATTTAATACGGATGCATTTATTTGACATGAGTAAACTTTTTCTATATAGTTATTCTTAATGCTTGTCATCAGTGCTACAGGGTCCGGTGCAGGCCCTGCTGCAGCAAAATTAGGTTTTCTAAAGGGACTCTGGTGCTGCAAAAGGCTGTTCACGGGGACCGCCAAAATCTACACAAAGCATGGAACATGCTACATCACAGCCATATATTAATATAGTGTATTTCTTAATATATGTGAATGGTGCATTGAACCCTGAACATTCAGCCCTGGTACTAACATGTAGACGTGTCTGTGCCGCAGGTCAAACCCGGGGTCTCGGACACCAAGAGTCCTCTGATGGTGAAAGTCCTGGATGCCGTGAAAGGGACCTCAGCCGGATCAGTGGCACTCAAGGTGTCTCAGAGGACCGCTGATGGGGGCTGGACGCAGATCGCTACTGGGTATGCACAATATGAATCACAGCTCACGTCTCTTCTCGTGATCCGTTTGATGTGAACGACCATGCAGACAGATGTCCCCGTTCCTCACTGCAGAGTGACCGACGCCACCGGAGAGGTCCGTGAGCTGGTCACAGAGCAGCAGTTCCCAGCAGGCGTGTATCGAGTGGACTTTGATACCAAAACGTACTGGAAGAATGAGGGCAGCGCGTCATTCCATGAAGTAGCTGATGTGAGTATAAACCGGTCAATACAACTCCACGCCATTATTATTATTATTAACATTATATAAGTGCCCAAACATTCTCAGTGTGGAGATTCACACATTGTATTGTGTTTTAAAATGCACTCCTGCCGTCAGAGCTGCAATGTATTCTCACTAACGGTTCGTATAACTTACAAAAAAGTGACTCTTCATTTTTCATACGTTTCATTTAATTTTTCCAACAACATGTGTAAGTTTCTCCTGTTACATGCATTCAGTTCATAGTGACGGGATGAAAGAGAGGAGGTCTTCTCTCACTGTCCCCTGCACCGTGTGACCTGCGCTTATCTACTGTGTTCTGATGTTATCTTGGAGTCAGAAAAGCAAACGTGTTTACATTATCATGTTCAAGCATGTTTGCTATTCTGCTGTTTACCTGCAGTGTGCGGAAACGGTTCCCAGAACCGCGGGCCAAAAGTCCTCTGTTGCCATCACCTCGCAGCCTCTTCATTCACTCTGATTCATCCGCGTTCACAAACTGAACGCTGGGTCGTTGTGTGGCATCGTGTGCGTGCTGGATGTTCTGACCCGTGTGTGTGTGTGTGTGTGTGTGTGTGTGTGTGTGTGTGTGTGTGTGTGTGTGTGTGTGTGTGTGTGCAGGTGGTGTTCGAGGCCCACGCTGAGGGCCATCGTCACTACACCCTGGCCCTGCTGCTCAGTCCGTACTCCTACACCAGCACAGCCGTGGTCGTCGACCCACACCATTGACCCCCGGGACATCACCGGTTCTTTTCCTTCTTCTTGTCAATACATCTCATGAGCTGATTTATAACCAACAGTGCATGTATCTGCTAACTAGTATTGTGTGTGAATTACAGCCTGACGTGTCTTCTTCCTCTGTGCCGTAGAGCTCCATTAAAAACACCACCAGTGTGACTCACTGATGCACTGAGTGTCATGTTCCTTTATCACCAGCGGGGGTGCTGGCGAGTAGCTTTTTCCTGAGCAAGGTTCCCAACTGGAGTTGCAGCCTGAAGGTTGCCTTCTCTAAATGCTAGAGGAGCTTCAGTGATGCATGTGTTACCTCCTGTAGCATAGGGTACACTGGACCGTCTTTTACAATGTGAAAGGAGATAATGCATCATCAATAACATGCAATAACATCCGCCTTCACTGTTTAATTGTACACTATGAATACATTGAGGACCTGCTTCTTATGAGGTTCTGATTGGACAGGAATTCTTACTTTAATTGTACAGCATTGAGTTTGTCATTGCAGCCTGCTCATTGTACATGTGTTCTAATAAAGTTGCCTCCATTAAATCCAGTGGGATTCTTTATTATTATTATTCTACCACAGCCTGTGATTGCTGTCTTCTGATTGGGCGGTGGGTGCAAGGGTCTGATTCTGGGTTCGGCGGCAGAGCTTCAATGGAAGCTGACATGGCGCCTCACCAATCTGCGGACAAATCAAATCCAATGCCCGTCGAGAGGCCCAGCGAGGGGAAAAGTAAACGTTCCATGTGTGTATGTAAACCTACAAAAGAAACAGCCATGTGAATAAACATGTCTACGCCTACTTGAGTAGTTCCCAGTAACTGTTTCGTTCCTTACAATCGATGTACAATGAACAACACAACATTAAAACAATTGTTGTGGAACTAACCATGTTAAGTGTATTAGTCTAAAGTTAAAAAATAGCGTATATCAGGATGTGATTCCTCTCCTACTGAGACAGTTTAGCCTGTAGCCTATAGGTTGTACTAAAACAGCATACATCATTTCTGAAAGTCAGGCATGGCGTTTGGTTTTGGTGTGTCACCCCACAATGTTCAGTGGCACCATCTTTTCACCTCTATGACAAATACGTGCAGTGAGCATCTGGGACTGGAAACAGAGCTAATGGGACCACCTGAACACTTTTACTGATGAACTTTTCCATGTCATCGGTGAGGTCACACTTGTTTTTAATGCTTATAATAATATTTTATTTTAGTTTGAACTCTCCAATTGTAAGGTTTTGCTGACATTTTGCACTTTGATATTGGCTCTTCTGCCTTTAATGTTCAGATGTACGGTTGGTAAAAGGTGCTGAATAAAAGAGGAGAGGGGAAACACTCCGCACAGCACACACGGGTTTCCATGGCGACGCGGAGAGGTTACGCCCACCGGAAACGGTCTCTGCAGTGCCAGCAGAAAAAAAAGGAAAACGAGTCGGACCTGCCAGCTCTTTTATTGAGTTTATCTCTCGCATATATATATCTATATATATATATTCCCCCATGCACTTGTGCGTTTTTGAATGCCACAATCAGTGCGGAAGCAGCGCGGAAGAACTCCCCACGGTGGCATGACTGGACGCGGACCGGGTTCTCCGTCTGACGAAGTAGTGCGCGCCGACCGGGTTGGGGACGTCGCACCGGCCGAGAGTAGAGCGACCGAGTGGGTGATGATGAGCACCCTTCAGTGCTAGCGAGAGACGCTTTCGCAGCCATGGGAGGCTACCATGAGTCTACTTGAGTCTACTTGAGTAGCGTTGTCCCTCCTCCCCCCCCGTAGAATAACGGTTTCCAACATGCCCGACCGTTGGTGCTCCATGAGGCTCTCCGTTGCCTGATATCACCCGTTACAGGCCTGCTTTTTCCCCATCTGGAAATTTCTTGGCAAGGGGAAAGCAGGCCGGCTAGCACCGCTAGTGTTCTCCTTTTTTTCCCCGCGGTGCAGATTTGGGGGCTATTTTTTTTTTTGGGGTGTGTATTTTATGGGATTCATATCGGCGCGCGAGACGCGGGCCTAAAAGCCAAGATGGTGAACTGGAGGCGGCTGCTGCGAATGTCCAACCGCTCGTTCCTGGCCTTCATCTTCTTCTTCTCCATGTCCACCACTTGTCTCTACTTCATCTACGTGGCTCCTGGAATAGGTTAGTCACCAGAGGTGTTGCGCTAATCGGATAACGGGGCGACATGTAATGTGCTTATGTCGGGGATTATCTCCACGAGCTCCAGCTGCTGTCACAGCCGAGGCTAAGTAGCTACCGGCTAACTACCCGCAACATCCAGACCTCCTCCAGTGGGAGACGCATTCTGCTCCAAAGTGTCGCAAAGCATCGGACGCCGCTTTGCGACACAGGAGGTCTAAATATTGTCCCTTTTGTGCTGGATGTCCAGGGTGGTCTTCCTATTGATAATTAGCTGGTCTCTGGAACAATATTATAACTAATATGGGACACTGAACTCTGCCTCAGTGTCAATCAAACTTGTTTTATTACTGACTCAAGGTCCAGATAATACAAAATACATTAAATATAATAAAATACATAGAACTGTCAATGCTGTATAAATAGTGTCTCCACAGATGGGACTGGTAGCACGTAGTACTATACTTTATGTTTGATTAAAAACCAAGATGATCTAATGTTCATGGGATTGAGGTGTTGTGCTTTTTCTGCTTTTGTTGTACTGCATTACACAAAGTAAGTCAAGTAAACATAAAAGTGTTATTGTGGTTTGGACCTCTCCATATGTCAGGGGTATTTTATTACCAAAGATGGAAGCAGTGATGCTGAGCAAATACTCACAGCTGTTGAGCTTCGCTGATTTAATGAGAATTCCCCAAAATATATTAATAATATACTTTTTTTAAGATTACCAACCTGCCTTTTAAGAATTGTGACATTTTATCCATGTCTTTTTGCCACAGGACAAAGCACAGTGTTTACAAGTCAGGTGTTTTCAGAAGAATGCGCCTCCGTGACAATATTTATCCATGGATTTATTCATTACCACCCTGTTTATGACTGCACACCAGCTAGAGAAGTTAGCGTGACGGGAACCCATGACTCCACAGATATGAATTATTGACGGCGTCCTGCCGATCGGTGCAATGTGGAGGCAGACAGACAGAGAGAGTGGAGGGCCATAGTCATGTCATGGAAACCTGGAATGGTCATGGAAGTTTAAAATGGTTATTTCCAGGCCTGGAAAAGTCCTTGAAAAAAAGAAAATCCCAAAAGTCATGTAAATGTGTTATATTGATATGTTCATGACGTTCATTTACGCTGAGTTTGAAATAATGAATATGCTTTTAAAAGAAAGACTCAGAATATAAGCAGGCATACATACAGGCATCTATATAAATGTTTATTTTTTTAATCAAACTATTGTCTCATTCATTTGTGTCATTAAGGTTTACTGTATGCTTTGTATTCTCATTGTTAGTTTAAATACTACATTTACTCACTTCTTACTGTTTACACCCAGATTTCACTAAATGTTTGTCATGACATTTGGTTAAAAGTCCTGGACTCCACTGGTCAGAATGTGTCTGAAGCCTGCGTAACGAATGTGGAGACTGACAGAGAGCATGACACCACTAGACTACTTGTATTGGGTTTCTGTCGCCGCGCGTCTCCACATTGCACGTGGTTTTGGCATTGCAGGCAGTTCCTTGCTGCAGCTGGGTGATGCGTGCATGTCGGACAGGAAGGAGGACCAGCTCTCCTCTCTGGGCGCCTCCTGCTGCAGAGCCCTGAGCGCGGCCCTCATGCCGGCTGCTCTCTGTGTGGGTCGGCCGGTCTGGGCTCGCTGGGCTCCGCGCTTCAGTCCACATGCCGCCGAGGATTTAATTTGAGAAGCCGGGACAGTCATTTCATGCTTTGCTTGTTCTGCCCTCCCGTGACTAATTGTGAGTCAAGCATGTGTGCAGTACGTATTGATAAGTGTGTTCGTCCGGCAGCACGGAGAGGAGGGAAATATTTCTCTTTTTTAAAAAAGCGCAATTCAGCCTTTTTTTCTTCTTTAACTCCTGAACCCAGGATGATGCTGTGTTGGGGTTGGGGGTTTGTTGAAGCAGCCATTGTCACTGTGTTCACCAGCAGCTGATTGTCTGCTGCCCGGCCTGTTTTGACCTGTCTGTTTTTGTTCTGAACCCCGTCACCTGCTCACCAGCAGACACCGCCTGGCGGCCCTGTGATAAGACTTATCGGCCCCAAGCACTCTGCTGCTGACTCGCTCACTCTGAAACCGGCCAATGGGAAGCCTGACGCGTGTGAGGATAGATCTGTGCATGGATGTAAATGTGTTGACCTCCAGAGACACATGCTGTGGCTGTTAACACTACTGTAGGGACAAATCAAGGAGCAGGGCCAGTTATTAGCCTGCATGTCATTACTGTGACCATGTATTTGTCATATATTTAGTTTGTTTTATTTTCCAAAGCAAACATGCATTTTAAATAATAACAAAATGAAATTGATTAAGTCATGAATGAAAACGATATAAAAAAGTGTTGGTACACCTTTCACCCGATGCAGTAATATTACTGTTATTATTATTATCATGGGGAACCTCCGTTCCTTAGTTAGAATTTTGCGGATTGCTACAAAGAGACAAAATATAGATTCATGTCCAAAAGTTCTATTTACAACCACGAAAAGCAAGCAATGCTGCACCAAAGTGAGTTGTTCTGCTGTCTGGGGACAGCGCCACACGGTGGTTGGGGTTGTGATTACAGTGATGGTGCTCTGGTGGGACAACACAACCGGACTGAGACTGAGACTGGTTTCAGGACAGTTTCCAAGTGAACCGTAGTGAACGTAACCTCACCCCTTGCAGGGAGTCAACCAAAACGCAAAGGATTATGGGCTGCCTGTGTGGGCATTGGTTGAGATGGACACACCATGGTTTCCATTGTGTCATTATAAACATTTGAATAGTTGGTTTTAGTTAAGTTCTCCGCAGCTTTCACAGCTGCTCAGATGAACCATACTAACAGGTCTGGGTGTTGAAGCTCCTTCAGGCCGCTGCATTCTTCCCATCTTTCCTTTCACTAAATGCAAACGATGCAAACCGAACGGTCCATTGCAGAAACCTAAATTGGGATTGTTGATCATAATTCCTTGACTCGGTGTACTTTATATTTCAGTAAATGTGGAGGGTGAGAAACTAGAAGTTCAACTCTGGCGCTGCAAAGTGACATTACTGAGTCATTACCAGCTGCAGAGGCTCTTTCTAGAGAAGATACTCAGTGCAGCAGTCACTTTAATTCAGGGGTGCCCACACTTTTTTGGCTCACAAGCTACTTTTAAAATGACCAAGTCAAAAAGATCTACCTACATTAATAATGCTTTATATTTATATATATATATATATATATATATATATATATATATATATATATATATATATATATATATATATATATATATATATATATATACAGAGTATACTTTATATTTACAATATTGGTGAACCTTGCATAACTGCATGAACTTTTATGACACAATACAATTCTGTACATTTTGTCATTACATTTTGCTCTGATGACTTCACTGCATGGAACCAGCAGGGTTGCATAGTCCGGACAGCAGCTGCTGGTAGTCAGCGTCAGGCAGACCAAATGGTCATCAGTCATGGTGGAACGCTGTTTGGACTTAATCTTTTTCATGTGGGAAAAGGCTGACTCTAGGGCTGCAACTAACGATTATTTTCATAAACGACTAATGACTATTTCCCATAGCAAATTAAGAATAGTAACTCAAAATGTTGGAATTTGAACTTGAAATGTATTTGAGTAACAAGATCTGAACATCAGAACATCATCATAACAAATAAATTAAATAGTAATACAAATTAAAGTGCAAATATGCTTTAAAAGTAAAGAAAAAGTACAAATAAAGCTTTAAAGGTAACTCAACATAGCAATCAAGCCTCTGAAAGTGCAAAATAACTAAAGAATAACTGGGCTGCAAGTGCCATTCAAAGTCCAAAAGTTTAAAAAAATTGTCCATCGTACCCGATAATTAAAGCGCAAGGGTTTAAAAGTAAATCAAAATGACTCATTACAGTCCCACGTCTTGCTGCTCCCTCCTTCAGGGGAACACACAATTTACACACGTTTTAAATTGTAATTCAGAAACGTGAGCATAGTGACATGCTCTTAGTTGATTGTATTCTGCATGTTTAACAACATGGAGAAACTCCTGTATCTCCGGACAGAGCTCTATAAGCGTCTCACATCAGTGTGCAGCAGGAGGTCAGAGTGGCTGCAGTCCTTCTCCAGATGCGCACAGAACATCCGTCTTTGAAGAGCTCTCGCTCGATTAGACGATCTTTGTTGCCACATCCATGATCTCTTTCATGTTTAGCGTTGTAGCGCATAATGCTTGTTGGTGTGTTATGCAGTGGTAATTAAGGAAGTCGGGGAAAACATCTCCCTGTACTTGGCAATACATCCATTCAAGCGGCCAACCATTGCGGGCGCAGCGTCCGTAGTGATTGACATTAATTTGCACACTGGGAGCTGGGTTTTGTCGCTAAAGTTTTTTTAAATTTTTTTAATTATTATTATTTTTTAAATGGCATGCGATCTACCCGCACTACCTCCGCGATCGACGTATTGGGCACCCCTGCTTTAATTGATTTGTTGCTGTGACTGAAACGGTAACATCTCCGTGTTAGGTTGTGTTGTATTCATAAGTCCGGCTAATTCCTTGTGTTCCCTGTCTTTCCCTCAGCCAACACGTACTTCTTCATGGTGCAGGCTCAGGGCATCATGCTGAGGGACAATGTGAGGACCATCGGCCAGATGATCCGATTGTACACCAACAAGAACAGCACGCTCAACGGGACGGGTGAGTCATGCACAACCACTGCTTCTATAGGGGGTTGTCTTGAGAAGAGGGACCCTGGAGGTCCACTTCTACAATTCAACCCAAGAAATGTGTCCATGAAACAACGGATGATTCCATTCTGGCTACATGGGGGTGCTGAATGTCTGATTTGACAAAGAACAGCTTGGTTTCTCCCAATAAATAATGCTAAATTGCCTTTCATGGTATAACTGTCTCCTTAGTGTGTGTGAATAGCTCACCATTCAGAGCAGCGTCTTATAGCTCAATGAAGACATAAAGCTACTTTTTCAAAATCAAAGACAATATTTCTCAGTTAGAGCGTAGCGCTATCAGAATGCTGAATATATTTATCATTTATGGATCTGTCAAAGTCGGCAGGGCTCTTGCCGTCTCTTTTTCTCTCTCTCTCTCCGTCTGTGCATCACTGAAATGGGAGTAATGGAATTATGGCTGAAAGTTATATTTACAAACGGGGAAAGCAAGCAGGCTGTGGACCTCCTCTGTTTCAGCGCTGCAGAAAGACACCCGACACAACAAAGAGCTGGAACAACAAGAGGTGCATCTCAGCCAATACTGCTGTTCCTTTGGCAGTTCTTCTATACATCACATCAAGATAAAACATAGGGGATCAAATATTTAACTAAAAAGGTTGACAATAGGCAAGACTTCACCAATGACATTAATATGTAAATTCTTAGTCGGTTAAAAAACGTGTCTTCAGTGTGAAGCCTCAGAGAAGGAGATGAAGGACAAACTGGTTGGATTCACTCGACGCCGTGGAGCTGAACCAGTACTAATAACTAAAAGAGACATGAAGCCAGTAAAAGTACACCCTGTGTAGAAGTATGGAGTAGTATCAATGGAAATATTTAAGTAGGCCTACAGCAAATCTGTACTTTTCACCAGTCTATTCTGTGATTGTGTGCTCCAGGACGATATGGATAATACTCCCAACAGCTGCATACAAGTACATTGTCGTCAAGTAATAAAAAAAACTATGAAACTGCAGTACCAGTGTACAGTTACTTAAAGAAGACACTGATTGTTCCACCCTAGAAAAATTACGTTGAGCTCGTTGAGCTCTATCATTTGATGTAGATGAGGTTTGAGTGCTTTACCTGACTTCAGGGGGTCATGGTTTGAAGTGCTTTACCTGACTTTGTGGTTTTTGCTGCAGACTATCCTGACGGCAGTAACTCCAGTGAATACCTGGTGCAGCCGACCACGTACCTCCCGGAGAACTTCACCTACGCCCAGAACCTCCCCTGCCCAGAGCGATTACCTTCTATGAGTGAGTAGAGACATGAACAGCAGCATTCACACGGCAGGCCGTTCAGCTCCTGTGTCACGCTCTGGTTGGGAAGAATACTAGAAGGAATACTTGTTTGGCTGCTGTATAGAAAACACGCACCAATTGCAACGTGCAGACACTTGCAGAGGAAAAGCCCGTCGCAGGTTCACGTGGTCCAGAAGTCGATGGCGGTCTTTTCTTGTGACAGCGTTGTTTTGCTGTGCAGTGTTTATGCGTCTGTAATGTTGCTGCATCAGTGGAATAGTCTCCCTGACCAAAAGCTCTCCACAGAGGGCCTTATGGACGTGAACATGACGGAGATCCCGATGGAGGACATAGAGCTGAAGTTCTCCAAGTTCTATGACATCGACTTCGGAGGCCATTGGAAACCAAAGGACTGCAGCCCTCGCTGGAAGGTGGGTTCATGCTAGTAATGATATGCCCTGTCAGCAAAATACAATCTAATGTAATGTACATTCAGTAAAGAATATATTCTTCTAGAAACCCAACAGACCTAGAAACCAGAAGGATTAGTGCAGTCTGGTGGATTCTAACCCTCTCTGGTCCTGTAGGTCGCCGTCCTGATTCCTTTTAGAAACCGCCATGAACATCTGCCCATCCTCTTCCAACACCTCATCCCCATGCTGCAGAGGCAGCGGCTGCAGTTTGCCTTCTACGTCATCGAACAGGTAGAGAGAGAGTGTGTGTGTGTGTGCTTGGACTGCTGTGTGTGTGTTGTATGTATTTTTGCTACCTACTAGAGATGTGAATCTTCACTGGCCTCACGATTCTGTGATGATTCACCTATCAATGGTTCTCAATGTGTCACAGCATTATTTATTTAGAAAGTGCTTTCAAAATGTAGACGACAAACCTCAAATATGGCAGACGTCTAGTGTCACTTTAGGTCCCTTCATCTCCCACCAGAACAACACCACGCTGATTTATTTTCAGTCTAACATTGTTGAAACAGAGCAGTTAAGATCAGTCACAAGAGCCACAAGTTAATAGATTGATGAGTGTTTGAATGCCGTCTCTCTCTACACACACACACACACACACACACACACACACACACACACACACACACACACACACACACCCCTCACGGGGGAAACGCCAACATAGACGAGAGAAACTGGCATGACAGTAAATGGCAGAAAACCACAGTAAAGACTTGATGCAGAATGGTCCTCATCCTCATCAAGAGATGTCCTCGCCTCTCCTCTACAAGTCTAACGTCTCATGCTGTTTGCATCTGGAAGAAGTGTGTCTCTGACATTAAACACACGTACATGACACCCTACACGTGTGTGTGTGTGTGTGTGTGTTCAGAGTGGGAGTCAGCCCTTCAACAGAGCCATGCTGTTCAACGTGGGCTTCCTGGAGGCCATGAAGGACCTGGACTGGGACTGCTTGATCTTCCATGACGTGGACCACATCCCCGAGAACGACCGGAACCACTACGGCTGCGGTCAGATGCCGCGCCACTTTGCCGCCAAGCTGGACAAGTACATGTACATGTGAGTGTGTGTGGTCCCGGTGCTGAGGGCGTGTAGAACGTAAAGGTCCAGAGCGAAAGGACCTGCAGATGTTGAGACTGACGTGAACCATGTGGCCATGCGGGGAGCTCTGTGTTGGACTCATGTTTGCTGTCGTTTCCAGTCTTCCATACAGCGAATTCTTCGGTGGTGTGAGCGGACTGACTGTGCAGCAGTTCCGCAAGATCAATGGCTTTCCCAATGCATTCTGGGGCTGGGGAGGAGAGGATGATGACTTGTGGAACAGGTGAGTCTACTCAAGAGGAGCAGGGTTGTTACGGTCATGGAAAACCTGGAACAGTCATGGAGTTTTAAAATGGTTATGTCCAGGCCTGGAAAAGTCCTTGAAAAAAATAAAATCCCAAAGTTTAGTAAAAGTCATGTAAATGTGTTATATTCATGTGTTCATGTCGTTCATTTACGCTGAGTTTGAAATAATGAATATGCTTTTAAAAGAAAGACTCAAAATATAAGCAGGCATACATACAGCTTTGTATTCTCATTGTTAGTTTGAATACTACATTTACTCACTTTTTACTGTTTACACCCAGACTTCACTAAATGTTTGTAATGGACATTTGGTTTAAAGTCATGAAATGCACTGGTGGAAATGTGTCTGAACCCTGGAGTCGTCTTTTAACGCAGAAAGAACCAGAAGTCCCGTTTAAACGCAGCGTCAGGGACACATCACATGTTCTGGATGTCGTACAGCAGCAGGCCACGACTAGGGTTGGGTACCGAGAACAGGTTCCAACACGTCCGGTACCTACCGGACCGAAAAGCAACGCAGATTTCGGTGCTTCCTTCCGGTGCCTGAGAAATTTAAATACTTTTTTTTACACTACTCTGTAAAGTTGCACAGTATATAGATACTAAAAAGGTAGCGCGGTGCCCGCACGCTAAAAACGATTATTAAAATAGCGGATCAGAGCTCACTGCTGCTCTGCTCTCTGTCTGCCTGCATGCAGAGCGGGGCTCGAGGGGGCGGGGCTCGAGGGGGCGGGGCTCGAGGGGGCGGGGCTCGAGGGGGCGGGGCTCGAGGGGGCGGGGCTCGGGGGGGCGGGGCTCGAGGGGGCGAGGCTTCCAGCGCTCACACACACACACAGTGCGCGCACACAGAGATCGCTGCAGACACGAGCACGAGCTTTTGAACGCCCGTCCTCGGCTTGATGGAACAAATCTCTCCAGTTGATATTAATGATGACGTGTAGTCCAGTAAAGCAGCAGTTTTAGGATCCAACAGAGTCTGAGTTCTGTTGCACACGATCCCATCAGAACACCTGATGCTGGTGTCTGTTCTTTTTTTAAATATATATTTTTATAGTTTGAAGTTAAAAGGTTTGAAGCTGTAGTTTGAAGTGTGTTTTGTATGTATACTTATTTATTTATATCTATAGTATACTTTAAACAGTTAATAATATTCTTCAATTTGAAGAAAAAAAATTGCCTTGGCAATAAAAAAGTATCGGTTCAGGCACCGGTATCGTTTTAAAAGTATCGGTTTAGCACCGGTATCGTTTTAAAAGTATCCGGTATCGGAAAAAACCCAAACGATACCCATCCCTAGCCACGACAGGCTCACGTTGGCGTCCATGGCAACCTACTGAAGGAATCTGCACAGATAGATTAGACCCTGCTTATTCCCTTAACGTGCTTCATACAGCACAAGCTGAGTGAAAGACCAGTTCCAGCTCGACTAGAAAGACCTCTCTCCAGGAGCCGACCTCTTCTTCTTCTCCTGTTTACTGTTAGATTGCAGTGCAACGCAGCCGAGAGCGCCACCTCCTTGCTGGTCTCTTTTCAATCGTTTGCTTAAAAATTCACTTTACAATTGAAATGAAACGCGACTAATGAATCTCAACAAAACCCTAATGTAGAAGACTTTGTTTCTGGCTGGCCTCGTTGTGGGAATCCCAGTTTGAACTAGAAATCCACATCTCAGTGTCATGATAAAGAAACTAGTAACCGGTAGAGCCTTCAATGTCCCTAGAGGTCGCAACCCCGTGGCAGACAGAATTGCATTGTGGGAGTGAGGCTTATAGGGAAACAATCTGAACGCAGATGGTGTCTTTTCTCTGTTTAGTGCCAGTTAAGTGTCCCAGAATGTTCTGCGTGGAGTGGTTTCTGAGGCGAGATCACATGTTCTGCTTTGCGTTGCACAAAGTCCGCCTCAAAAAGGATTCCATTTTTGTCAAAGGATCTTTTAATAACCTTTATCGTGTTCCCAAAGCGTCTCTCCTCTCTCAATCCTCCTCTGACCTCCTGGTCTCTAGGAACAGGAGTACTGGTCTTTAGGAACAGGAGTACTGGTCTGGTCTCTAGGAACAGGAGTACTGGTCTGGTCTCTAGGAACAGGAGTACTGGTCTGGTCTCTAGGAACAGGAGTACTGGTCTGGTCTCTAGGAACAGGAGTACTGGTCTGGTCTCCAGGAACAGGAGTACTGGTCTGGTCTCTAGGAACAGGAGTACTGGTCTGGTCTCTAGGAACAGGAGTACTGGTCTGGTCTCTAGGAACAGGAGTACTGGTCTGGTCTCTAGGAACAGGAGTACTGGTCTCTAGGAACAGGAGTACTGGTCTGGTCTTTAGGAACAGGAGTACTGGTCTGGTCTTTAGGAACAGGAGTACTGGTCTGGTCTTTAGGAACAGGAGTACTGGTCTTTAGGAACAGGAGTACTGGTCTGGTCTCTAGGAACAGGAGTACTGGTCTGGTCTCTAGGAACAGGAGTACTGGTCTGGTCTCTAGGAACAGGAGTACTGGTCTTTAGGAACAGGAGTACTGGTCTGGTCTCTAGGAACAGGAGTACTGGTCTGGTCTCTAGGAACAGGAGTACTGGTCTGGTCTCTAGGAACAGGAGTACTGGTCTGGTCTCTAGGAACAGGAGTACTGGTCTGGTCTTTAGGAACAGGAGTACTGGTCTTTAGGAACAGGAGTACTGGTCTTTAGGAACAGGAGTACTGGTCTGGTCTTTAGGAACAGGAGTACTGGT
This sequence comes from Taurulus bubalis, assembly GCF_910589615.1. Lineage (NCBI taxonomy): Eukaryota > Metazoa > Chordata > Actinopteri > Perciformes > Cottidae > Taurulus > Taurulus bubalis. The sequence continues at coordinate 1,891,546 of NC_136595.1, forward strand.
CTGGTCTCTAGGAACAGGAGTACTGGTCTTTAGGAACAGGAGTACTGGTCTGGTCTCTAGGAACAGGAGTACTGGTCTGGTCTTTAGGAACAGGAGTACTGGTCTTTAGGAACAGGAGTACTGGTCTTTAGGAACAGGAGTACTGGTCTGGTCTTTAGGAACAGGAGTACTGGTCTGGTCTTTAGGAACAGGAGTACTGGTCTGGTCTCTAGGAACAGGAGTACTGGTCTGGTCTTTAGGAACAGGAGTACTGGTCTTTAGGAACAGGAGTACTGGTCTGGTCTTTAGGAACAGGAGTACTGGTCTGGTCTTTAGGAACAGGAGTACTGGTCTTTAGGAACAGGAGTACTGGTCTTTAGGAACAGGAGTACTGGTCTTTAGGAACAGGAGTACTGGTCTTTAGGAACAGGAGTACTGGTCTGGTCTCTAGGAACAGGAGTACTGGTCTGGTCTCTAGGAACAGGAGTACTGGTCTGGTCTCTAGGAACAGGAGTACTGGTCTGGTCTCTAGGAACAGGAGTACTGGTCTGGTCTCTAGGAACAGGAGTACTGGTCTGGTCTCTAGGAACAGGAGTACTGGTCTGGTCTCTAGGAACAGGAGTACTGGTCTGGTCTCTAGGAACAGGAGTACTGGTCTGGTCTCCAGGAACAGGAGTACTGGTCTTTAGGAACAGGAGTACTGGTCTTTAGGAACAGGAGTACTGGTCTGGTCTCTAGGAACAGGAGTACTGGTCTGGTCTCCAGGAACAGGAGTACTGGTCTTTAGGAACAGGAGTACTGGTCTGGTCTCTAGGAACAGGAGTACTGGTCTGGTCTCTAGGAACAGGAGTACTGGTCTGGTCTCCAGGAACAGGAGTACTGGTCTTTAGGAACAGGAGTACTGGTCTGGTCTCTAGGAACAGGAGTACTGGTCTCTAGGAACAGGAGTACTGGTCTGGTCTCTAGGAACAGGAGTACTGGTCTGGTCTCTAGGAACAGGAGTACTGGTCTGGTCTCTAGGAACAGCAGCACTGCCGTAGTGGTCCTTGACTGTAAGAAGGACCTGCTAGTTAGATCCTCATCGTGTTTCCACCAGCAGATTGTTGGTAGACTGTCAGATGAACTGAAGCCCAGTGGGCTGGCGCTGGTTCAAACGCTCATACTGGTTCTATGCTGGTTTCTCCTCAGGGTCCACTATGCTGGTCTGAATGTCACGCGGCCAGAGGGAGAGATCGGCAAGTACAAGTCCATTCCTCACCACCACAGAGGAGAGGTGCAGTTCCTCGGGAGGTAAGACCGCTTTCAGTCTCCTACCTTGAGTTTGACAAAGTTAGGAAAGCAAGGTTTAAGTCTGGCCTGATGAAAGATCTCGGTCTAATGATTGGTAATCACTAGTTTGTGAGCTAATTGGTTGTTATTGAAGGCCGAGGCCACAGCTGATCTGAGCCGTGTGACTGTCTGCAGGTACAAACTGCTGAGGTACTCCAAAGAGCGGCAACACCTGGACGGCCTCAACAACCTCCATTACAGCCCCCACTCGTCCCTCAGCAGCCTCTACAAGAACATCACGGTGGACCTGAGCCCCGAGCTCGCCCCCATCGCAGACTACTGAGCGGCCCCCGGCCCGGCCTCCCGAGGCAAGGAGATGAGGGTGGGGTGTGTGTGGGGAACAGGCCCAGAGGGAGGGGTGAAGAGGCGCACCACGAAATGCTGCCAAGAAATCCTAGAGAGGAGAAAAAAATCCAAAAGAGGAAAATCCAAACGGAGGAAGAAGAAAAAATAACGAAGAGGCGGTGGCAAGTCTCTCAACGTGAACTGTTGATTGTGTGTGTGTGTGTGTGTGTGTGTGTGTGTGCGTGTGTGCGTGTGTGTGTGTGCGTGTGCGTGTGCGTGTGTGTGTGTGCGATGGGTGAGATGCTGCATGTCTTTTTGTCCGTGCCGGCTTCACTACTACAGTTGCGGTTGGAGGGAGCAGCGGCGGCTCGGCTCCGGCGCTCGCTGCACAGCCTTAACGTGGCAGAACCACGGCTCCCTCCGCTTCACTCCGATGTTTCACCGTCACCTTACGAGCCGGCGGGCGAGCGCGCCTCACTTTCTGCTACCGTTTGTTTTCTACACATCATTTCTGTCAGGCCGCCGTATTCCCGTTCTTAAACGGAGGGATCTGAGCGAGGTTGGCGCTTGTGATGTACATTTATCGTTTTTCTTTTCTTTCTTTTTTGTATGATTAATTCTTTTGATACGTGGTATTTATTTCCTCTTGATTCGGGAAGGAGCACTCCTGTCCGTGTCACTCAAAGTGTTTGCTGCTTGTTTTTTGCTGCACTGCTGCTGAATCCGCATGAACATGTATGTAAATATCGGCCTCGTTAAAGCTCGAACACAGAACACAAGTATGTAAATATGGGCCTTTAAATGCTCGGGCGCACTACAGTGATATTCCAGTGGGTTTGAATTTTATTTTGGCAGCTACCTTCGTTCTAAGGACTTAATAAGAGTGCGTGGACGGGAAGATCTTCTAACATTATAGGATGTTTGGCTTAAAAAAAACAACCCAGAAGTATCCAAATCTTAAGATTTGACATTATCTTTTGCATGCCTTAATTTATTTTTGTTTACCAGATTTTTGTTCTTTTCATATCAAACATTTAAACATAAGTTATTTCATCAGTTAGATATGTGTATATTATTCATTTTGCCTTTTTGTTGTGCTTTATTTCTTCTTCTTTTGAGGTGCACTGTGTGAAAAGAGTAGCTCTGCTCCTCAGGAGGAGGCGTGGCCAAGTCTCACGTGAGAGTGTATATTTCTTTTGCCTCGGATGTGTTTTTACTTTTAGATATTGTTTTTTTTGTATTATTCTGATGATTTATTGCTGGACCATGTGATAAAGCTCTTCATTGTACTGTACCGTGCGCTGCAGCGTGGGGTTGTCTGGGCGTAGTGTTGTTGTTCTCTAGAGGCAGAAGCCAGAATGAGAGAACTGCTGTTCTTGAATGGCACGCGCTGTGAGAAGTTTAACTTTCTTCAAGCTTTGAGCACTATATTGATAGAGAGACGAGTAGGCAGATTATTTTTGACCAGACGTTCTGGTGTTCACTGTTGAGACCTCTAGGTTTTGAATTTGACAATGAGTAGTTGTGTGTTGGCACGATGACCTGAGACGTTAGAGTCCCACCTCTGGCCATTTCTGACCCGCTCCATGGGGCCCAGACCATGGGGCCCGGACCATGAGGCCCGGACCATGGGGCTCGGACCATGAGGCCCGCTCCATGGGGCCCGGACCGTGGGGCCCGGACCGTGGGGCCCGGTACATGGGGCCCGGTACATGGGGCCCGCTCCATGGGGCCCGGACCGTGGGGCCCGGACCGTGGGGCCCGGTACATGGGGCCCGGACCGTGGGGCCCGGTACATGGGGCCCGCTCCGTGGGGCCCGGACCGTGGGGCCCGGTACATGGGGCCCGCTCCATGGGGCCCGGACCGTGGGGCCCGGTACATGGGGCCCGCTCCATGGGGCCCGGACCATGGGGCCTGCTCCATAAGGCCCGGACCATGGGGCCCGCTCCATGGGACCCGCTCCATGGGGCCCGGACCATGGGGCCCGGACCATGGGGCCCGGACCATGGGGCCCGGACCATGGGACCCGCTCCATAGGGCCCGGATCATGGGGCCTGGACTATGAGGCCCGGTACACTGTGAGCCTCTGGAGACCAAAGACACAGAGGAACCTCAGAACTACAGGGTCTCCGTGTGACTGCTGCAGGGACCCTCGTCTACAGACCAACCAATCAGACCAACGGACGGGTTCCTAGCTCCAGCATTTAATAGCTATTCAGGGGCTTTTGATCTCATCACATGGTCTTCATCAGCGGATGGACTTTACCCCATCTATCGGTCTCTTATCGATAGATGGATCGTGGACAGCAAATTTACAACCTATGCAAAACCTGGCTGCTGTTAAAGATCGTGTGAAATAATTGAAAGCTCCAGAGGAGCTACTAAATGGTCCTTATGAGATGAGCAGTGATGAGCATTTGTTCTCAGAGATGAAACAAATGGTCCATTAATCAGTTAGTAGATGGACGTAAAGTTAATCTGAGACTCATTGAATACAGGCTGAGTTTAAAGGAACTCCTTTAACTCCTCGAGTACTTGAAGGACGATGCAGGTTCCAGGTGTGAAGTGGCCAGAGTCGTGTTTCTTCATTTAGTTTCTGCAGTTTTGAAGTTTATGTCCGCCAGTGCAAGCCGGAGAAAGGCCGTCTTCAAGCCGCGCTAGATATATCCTGACTTCACCCCTTCTCTCGTCATATCAACCTGTATGCGTCGACAGAGTTTAAGAGGTTGCTCCAATCCACAGAGCTTCAGCGCTTCGTAGCAGGTCGAATGAGACTACTTCCTGTCTGGGGGACTGGGATGTTGGTTTAGCGGACGGGTCCCTTGTGTTAGCATAGCGCCACATGTTAGCATATGCTGTTGCTGATCTGCCTGTATCAGTGAGCTGGAGGGTTATTGATACGCAGCGGCTCTCTTCATCGCATGTCCCCGACTCCGGGGATCAGCTGGTTGGGATTCAGATGAGTTTTCCTCCAACAGAAGTTGAGGCCAGAAGTCCTGAAGTATTGGTTTATTTCACTCGTCGTTGGGCTTTCGGTTTCTTCTGTTTCTAGTTTTTTTTGCAATTGCTGAAACACAATTTCTAAAACTAAACCACAAAATATCTAGCATCTCTTTCAAAATCAAACTCTGCATTCAAGACTATATGAACTGTTGTAAAACACATCGCCACTCGCCACTTGTAGCTGTGAACACAGAACATTCATCTCAATGACGTCCTCCAACTCTTCCTCCAAAGAGCAAACCTGGGTGATCCAATTGTTTTTTTCACAGATGCATTCTGGGTGCAGGCGATTGATGATAGTGTTGTATTTCAATGGCAGTTTTTTAAGCAAGCAACACGCAAGGCTTTTAGATTGGAATGATGCGTCTAATGTAAATAGTTATTTGCAAAAAAGTCTTTTAGATTTTAAAGTTGCCGTGAAGCAGACGACGCGCTTCTCAGTCGTTGTTCTACAAGAACACGCTTTTGTGTCTTGGTAGTTGCAAAAAAAGAAAAAGAAACCCATCTTCTGAATGAGTCCATGTGAGGAGCGTTTCCCATCATGAGGAGGTGTTGGGTGGTGCAGGAGCACCCTGGAGCTCCTCCTCTTCACACACCGACCTGAAGTCTCTGAAGTCCCCAGAGCCGTGTCCTCTATTACATTTTGCAGTATTTGTTTGTGCCTTGAGTTCTTTTTCTTTCTTTCTTTTTCACAAGAGATTAGAACAGGAGTTTTGTCCCCACTATATGAACCATATCCAGGCAGACACAGTGTGAAACGAGAACCCAGCTTTCTTCTCATTTCACCAAAGATAAATGTCATAGGAACCGAACAGAAAGAACACAAGCACGTCTCCTTCTGTCGTCGACGAGCTGCAGCCACACATGCACATACGTGGACAAAATAATGTGAACTCCTCCAGTGTCCGTGTGCGTGATGACCAGAGCAGTCGCTGGGTTCCAGGGTTTCACATCACGTTTATTATTACGACATTATATGTCATTATAAGCAATGTGCTGAATCATGTGCTCATTCTGAACCGCCGTTGCGTAACGTTCCATGTCTGGGTCACTGCTCTGCCAGAACCACAGTGCAGGAATCTGTATCAAGTATTAATCACAAGGTTCTGTGGCTGCTTCATGCAGATCTGCATGAAGCAGCATTGAGCCGATAAGCCCTCTCTTATGGTCTCGCTGTGTGCGGCAACCAACCAGAGAACGCAGTAGACATGCCAAAGATGTGTTGGAAGAGATTGGCGGAGACGTTGCTCAGCAGGGTCCTCTAGTAGCGGTTCTGGGGCTTTCTGTTTAAATCCGGTCTTCCTCAGCGGTCGATCCACCTTGTTTAAATGAAGTATTCCCGTCTGCTGAGGAAGATCATGTGACGCAGCTGAAAGGCTCCGGAACGTCTCCCAACGGACCTTTTTGGGTGAAACCCGAGCATGAGTCGTCCCAAAACGTTTGAGATATTATTTAGACACGTGGTTGCCTTTGCATTGCGTGGCCACCAGAGAGCGCTGGCGAGTTGTTGGCAGTAAAGTGTCAACAAAAACACATTCATAGTTTGAGTTGACGTGAAATGAGTCCCGGTCGACGTTGTTGTCTGTTTTCCTGCAGCCATCAGTGGATGCAGTACATTTCAGAATGCCTGGCATTCCAGTATTAGTCCGACTCTAAATAATCATTGCAAGTGAACAAAAACCATCCGCTGATGAAGACCATGAGGTGTGGCTGAAAGCCCCCAAAACATTTCCAGTGCTAGGAATAGTTATTGTCCAGTATTGAACCCTCGCGTCCACGGCTGGAAGGACGTAGACGTGTAATCAGATTAGTTTCTCCAGACGAGCCAGAGACTAAAGTGAGGATGAGACTGAAGCGTCCCGTGTGAGCGAGGCGAGACGTCTTCTCTGATCCTCTGTGCTCGTCGTCTCGCTCCACAAAGAGGGAGCTCCCTGTCGACTGTTGCAGTAGCACCCCTCTCCCCGCCGGCTCCGTCGGCAGACTGCTGCGGTATGAAAACATTTGTCTGGTGTTGAATTGTTTCTTTGTAAAGTTCTTTTTCTTTGTCGACAGAAGACAAAATAAACACTTCATTGCCATATTCTGGAAAACAGACTTTGATGTTTGTCTCATTTCTTTAATTGTGTTTCACGTGACCTCACCTTGTGAAAGGCTGGAGGTAACAAACGACTTAAGAACAGACTCCATGAACGTGTTTCTATAGAGAACCTGTCAAACTTCTACAAAGTAATAATCTGATGACTTTGTCGGCTGACTGTCCCAATAAGTGTTTCTGAAATAAAAGCAACAGACTTAAAACCATCAAGGCCTCGTCTGTGTTCAGTAACAGGAAGTGTGATGATCTCATCCTGTTTTCATCAACTAATCCAGTCTGAAGATGAGGCTTTGAAGACTCAACTTAACGCTGTAAAGAACTTCATCACTGGAAATGTAAATGGGAACATTATATAAAAATAGAAAGTGGAACAGTAACGTTTGCTTTCCCAGTTCCTCTTATGTACAAAAGGAGGAGCAGAGCTCATGTTGTTCACCTGGACGGACACAGAGACACACAACCAGGACACACACTCACAGCTACGGCAAGCCGGAGAACCCGAGGGAACCCACACGACACGGAGAACCTGCAAACTGCACCAGAAGACCCGGCCGGCCCGCTTGTTTATTCAACATGTTGGTCAACAGAGACAAAGAGAGGACTCAACGTTACGTAATGGAATGGAAAGGACTCCAACATGGTGAGATGTAGAACATACACTAATAAGACACAGCTCTTCTATGATAAGATGTATATCATGTCACCAGATGTTCTTCCCTCCACTCGCTCACATAGACGATGAGACTTCAGGTACAGACTTATGAAAAGTCTATAAAAGGTGCGTCATTCCATTTCATTCTCATGTAGTTGGTCTCTGAATAGATGTCCCTCAGGGAGAGAGACACGTTCTCCCGGCTTGTGAGTCCCTTGCAGACCTTGACGAGGTTGAATGTGTTTCCTGTGTGTCGCTTTAAGACAGATCCAGCACAGCAGTGATTGGTTGAGCCGCCGTCCCGTACATCACCGTGACCTTACCGATACCGATAAAGTTATTAGGCGAAATATCCCCAGAGGAACACGTTGACGGCCAGCAGCAGCAGGGCGTTGACGTCGCACACTCTCCTCCAGAGCGCCGTCTCCTGCAGGGAGTCCAGCTCGCCGCCTGCAGCCGCCGGAGCCGCCGGGGCCGAGCCGGGGCCGGCCAGCCCGCACAGCCTCAGGGCCGCTCGCAGCCAGCAGGACTGGGGCGGGCGCTCGGCGTCCAGGCCGGTGTTAGAGGTCACCGGGTCAGAGGTCACCGGGGGACCTGTGAGGTCGAGCCGAGGCTCCCGGCTGTGTCTGGACCACCAGGTGAGCCTGTAGAGCTGCACAGGAGAGAGGAGAGAGGGCTCACAGTCTGACGAGAGCAGCAGAGGAACCAGAGGAACTGTATCTCAACCAAACAAAGAGGGCAATACTGCGACTTTCCAATTGAGAAGGTTTCTTGATTTGCTTGTGTTTTCTTGATTTGAGCTCTCAGGGCCACCGTACGTTTGCTCCTGCAGCGCTTTAACTTCTAAGCACCTTTTCCCTGTGTTCAAGTAGTCGTATGAACCCCAAATGAGTTCTAATACTTTATTTATTTATATGAATTTATATGCATTTTCTTTCAGCATTGTCAAAAAAAATCACTTTTATACCATATTTTGATCATAACTAGCTGGGTGTCGGCTTTGACTCGTCCAATATGAACGTCGTGTAATAAGACGGTGACGTTCAAACTCCAGCTCACGCACATGATGTTCACTAGGAGCAGCAGCTCCGAGGAGCCCTCCATGTAAGACGGGTCCTTACGTGTTCTTCAGGAATCGGGGCGGTGGCCAAGCTGACTGCAGCGATGATGAGGCCGGTGAGAGCCAATAGGATGAGAGCAAAGTACAGGTAGTGGACGTCAGCCAGGACGGCAGGCCGGCCGTCAGGCTGCCCACAGGACGGGGCTTCATAGGAGAACTCCAGGACCATGCGGCTCAGGCCCACCGCCAGTCCAGCCATCAGACCCCAGAATGCACCCTGAGACACACACACAAACACACACACACACACACACACACACACACACACACACACACACACACACACACACACACACACACACACACACACAATGAATAAGCATGAACCAACACATCCGCTCTCCCAGTGTTCCTGTAGGGTTCCCTCTGCAATGCCCTTTGGACACGTCTGTTTTCTCTCATGACTGCATACAGTCTTACATACAACCTTGCATACAGTCTTACATACAACCTCTTCCTCACAAGGTCTGGTCCTTCATAGGTGTGTTCGTGTGTGTGTGACCTACCTGCTCGTTGGCGCGTGGCCAGAAGACAGCCATTATGAATACAGCGGTGATGGGCGGAGCTAGAAAGCTGGTCACTGATTGGATGTAATCAAACAGACGTCCACTGTTGGCTGTTTGGATGACCGGAATCCACAACAGACTAACGCACACCAAGACCAGGATGAACACCCTGGAAACACACAACGTAGTTTGACGTCAGGGCCCTGTTTCTCGTACCTGGCTAACCAAAGTCAAGCAAATGTCCTAATCTCCAGTTTAAATTAGCGAGATGATTGACATCAGGCTATCTGGGTTTCTTCACGGCTGATCCGCGCTAATACGTCTCGTTAATTCTAGAAGACGTCAGTCATCTGGATAAATGCGCCGCTCCTCTTCAGAAGGATAATAATGGAGCACTGACACCACCATGTTCTAACAGTACAATGGACAATAAACTCAGAGGAACCTCTTTTTATTTCTCTGCTGAGAAGCAGGAGATGATCATGAAGGCATATGAGGAAGTCAGTACCTTAATCATTCACAGCAAACGCGTTGCGAATATTCCAACGTTTTTGCAACATTGTTGCCGTGAACGCAACTTTAACTCCGCCCCCTCTGCGAGACATAAGCGTCACAAATATATCAGACAAGTTAAATGCGTCAGTGTTGGGAAAATGTATCGGCTAATTTGAAGTGCTTCATCACCCAAATCAATCAGATTATATTTACGAATAAATATACACTTATGAGGATATATGTACTGGATGCACGTATGAATCATGTACTAAATATGTGTATATTTAGCTTGAATATGTGTATGGGCGGAAATTGTGTGTGATTCTCTGTATTCTCATCACGATCACCTTAATCATGTTCTACAATAATGATATGTATGGTGTACTAATAACACTGTCATATAATTATGATGCTTTCAACACATCCATCAGTTTCTTAAGAGCTAAATAAACTTAAGAACAGCGGCATGCAGCGGCTGATAGTCTGTGTCTGAGACGGCGATCAGCTGCGCCTGTGGTGATCAATGTCCGCGGCTCGAGAAGCTCTCTAAATAAATTATTTCTTGCCGGCAGAATCTATATCGCCGTACAGGAAGTCATGATGATGTAAAGGATGGATCCTGGAGATCTGAAAGAACTCTCTCCCTATAAAACTAATATAACTAATATCGCTCCTTCATCAATGAGGAAGAAGCTGCCGTTTTTGTCCGTGGGAGTGTCCAGCTTATCCAGTGAAGTTCAGTAAGCCTGCCCGGGAGCAGGTTTAACTTTTTGGATGTGTTGCTATGGTGATTTATCTAAGCTTGCTTCCAGAAACCGAGAAAGCCTGACCTACGTCATCTTATCCTGACAATTAGCCGCTAACTCAGTAAGCCAGGTACGAGAAACAGGGCCCAGCTCTGGGAGACTGCCGGTCCGTACAGACACACGGGAGCTGGAGGCTGAAGCACCGCCTGCTGCCCGGCATCACATATTTAAAAGGTCAAAAAGTCAAAAGTCAGCTTTATGTACCAAACATACAGAGGAATGGAAAAAACGTGTCTCTCTTGTCCAACAAATAAAGTGAATACAGATAATATAGTGCAAATAGATTTTAAAACATTGAGACAACATATATATTAAAACCAATTAAAAACCAATCCCCCCCTAGGGGGGCAGACTGAGCGATTGTTATATAAAACTGTAAATCATAGCTTGTTTTAATGAAAAAAAAAACTCCAAACTGCTGTATTTGGATGTGTTGAACACCATAAGTAATATACAAGTGAAATGTCCCAATGCAAATGTTAGAGTCCTCGCCTGAATGTTCTCTGTTCTAAACCCTCTGTAACTTTGTTCTGCTTCACTTTATCAAAGTCAACCTTTGCAGAGAGAATGTTCACATATTGAGTTATGATTTGGGTTAGAGAATGTTCACATATTGAGCTATGATTTGGGTTAGAGAATGTTCACATATTGTGTATGATTTGGGTTAGAGAATGTTCACATATTGAGTTATGATGTGGTTTAGAGAATGTTCACATATTGAGCTATGATTTGGGTTAGAGAATGTTCACATATTGAGCTATGATTTGGGTTAGAGAATGTTCACATATTGTGTATGATTTGGGTTAGAGAATGTTCACATATTGAGCTATGATTTGGGTTAGAGAATGTTCACATATTGAGCTATGATTTGGGTTAGAGAATGTTCACATATTGTGTTATGATTTGGGTTAGAGAATGTTCACATATTGAGTTATGATTTGGGTTAGAGAATGTTCACATATTGAGCTATGATTTGGGTTAGAGAATGTTCACATATTGAGCTATGATTTGGGTTAGAGAATGTTCACATATTGTGTATGATTTGGGTTAGAGAATGTTCACATATTGAGCTATGATTTGGGTTAGAGAATGTTCACATATTGTTATGATTTGGGTTAGAGAATGTTCACATATTGTTATGATTTGGGTTAGAGAATGTTCACATATTGAGCTATGATTTGGGTTAGAGAATGTTCACATATTGAGTTATGATTTGGGTTAGAGAATGTTCACATATTGAGCTATGATTTGGGTTAGAGAATGTTCACATATTGAGCTATGATTTGGGTTAGAGAATGTTCACATATTGAGCTATGATTTGGGTTAGAGAATGTTCACATATTGTGTATGATTTGGGTTAGAGAATGTTCACATATTGAGCTATGATTTGGGTTAGAGAATGTTCACATATTGTGTTATGATTTGGGTTAGAGAATGTTCACATATTGTGTTATGATTTGGGTTAGAGAATGTTCACATATTGAGTTATGATTTGGGTTAGAGAATGTTCACATATTGAGCTATGATTTGGGTTAGAGAATGTTCACATATTGAGCTATGATTTGGGTTAGAGAATGTTCACATATTGAGCTATGATTTGGGTTAGAGAATGTTCACATATTGAGCTATGATTTGGGTTAGAGTTGGACCTTCCAGCTGCATCATTTCACAGAAATAATCATCCTGAAAGTGATTTCTTTATAGGCGGACCTGAAACCTTTTCATTTATTTCTGTGTGTCATCTTCATTTACTCTTAACCAGTAACATATAGACTGATATTTACACATCTGAACTAAATCTCACATGTGTACCTTTTATTATAACACCAACATTATTCACATAGCCCTAGTGGTTGCAGAGATACACCCTTTTTAGTTTGTATGACTTTTTCCAGCAGAGGCCTAAGAATAGGATGTTTTTTAAGAAAAACTATCGTTCTGTGTTTAGCAGCAGTCAGACATAGGAGTGTAACATATTTATGTATACAGTTTGGATAGAAGTATGAATTGTGGTACTGGGTTGATCATTCATGAGGAACAGAAGCCAACATAAAAATGACCTATCTTGTGTTATGTCACCATGATCACAGGTCAGCTCACTCCTCAGACTCTCCAGGAAACTCTCCAAGGATCCAGTTTGTTTTCTTCATTACCAGCCAACTCAAATACATATTAAAACGGATCAATCCTCCTCAATCAGACACTCCCTGGATAGATGTAGAGCAAACACTTTGCAAAGAAAAGAACCCCATCGGAATAATCCTGATTTCCTGCTGAAGGACACTGTTCCCTGTTCCCACCAACATGTGAGCATGAAGCAGGTTTCTTAAATGTGTGAATGAATACACACTAAAATAGCCAATAAAAGAATCGTCTTGTGATACATTTTAGTCGATATAAATGTGTATGTACAAAGTGACACGGTGTTATCAAATGTATGTACACATTCTTTGAACCTTTAGCGAGTCCCCACTGTTCTTGCAGAACACAGAACGTCCAGCAATGGTGGCTTGGACTCCATTAACAGGTTTATAGACAGTGAAGGAAATCAGGTATCAGTTGGCCAATGTGTTGTTTAGGGACCGATAAGCAGAACCACTGTTTTTTTTACTGGTTCTTGATATTTGGTTCTAGCTTGGAACTCAGTTCCAGACCCTTTCTGCGAATGCGAACAAAGTAGCCCCAGCGTTTCCTTCAGAGTGGGAACATTGGGGTTTGAAACCGGAGAGACGAAGAGCGTTCTCTTGTTTGGGTTTTCTACTCATTTCCAAATCAAGTCCGTCTGAGTGATATGTTCCAATCCGAGCTTCGCATCAAGGGGCATGTTTTAGGACCCTACCTCCCAACCACCATGAGCTCCCTCTCCGAGGCCCTCGGCCGGGCTCGGTGGTAGAGGTCCAGCGTGAACAGAGTGGAGCTGCTGTTAAAGATGGAGGTCAGAGAGGACATCAGAGCAGCTAGCATCACTGCTAGCATCAGCCCGCGCAGACCTGCACAGAGAGAAGGATCAGCCAGGTGGACCTGTCAAGCTGAGTATCAGTACCTGCTGAGTCATGATGACGGGTCAGGCCTTTTCAAAGCGGAAAAATGTATGTATATATATATATTTGCTGATGAATTTTTTGGCGTTAAAACCTTTCACAAGTATTCCCGTTCTGTGGACTCCATCAGAAATATATGTGTCGCACCCTCACACAGTTATTGTTGTCCTTATTGATTTCACTGTAATAACTGACACTCAACATCACACACTGGAGACTCGTTGTTCCAAGTGTCCAATGCTGTGTTGTCTTCATGTTGTCTTTATTGTCTTTATTATCTATTCTGTTTGTCAAACAGGACACGATGCGGTGAGACAAGTCAACAATATCCATATTGTTACAGAATTATGACGTTGATAGTCTAAAAGATCTATTGATGACTTGAGCAAATGTCATCGTCTTATTGTTCGTCTTGTTTTCATAGGCATTCAAATATATACAGCTTATTATGTGTGGATATAGAATAAATATAATATAGAATAACAGACCGAGCCCAGGTAAGTTACAATGAGCATGAGGTGTGTGTGTGTGTGTGTGTGTGTGTGTGTGTGTGTGTGTGTGTGTGTGTGTGTGTGTGTGTGTGTGTGTGTGTGTGTGTGTGTGTGTGTGTGTGTGACTCACCCACAGGCATTAGCTCCACCACTAGTTTAGGGTAGGCGATGTTGGAGCAGCCAACTGAAGCTCCACACACACTCTGACACACTGCTGGATCCACACAACCTACCTCATCTGCACACACACACACACACACACACACACACACACACACACACACACACACACACACACACACACACACACACACACACACACACACACACACTTTACTTAAAACATGTTGTAGTGATGTAGATTTTGTAATCTCAAACACAACAACTCTTAAGGAAGTATTAATGATCAAATCCAAATGAAGCATGTGCATGAACATACAGAAGAATTGGACATGACAGTCCAACAGACTGACCTGGGAACAGTGATCGGCTGATCATGCCGGGCATGACGATGAAGAACATGGGCAGCAGCTTGAGGTAGCCTCCCAACACACTGCCGCCTTTGGCATGAGACAAAGACTTGGCTGACAGAGACCTCTGGACTATAACCTGCACACACAAACACACATGTTGTCTTTCTATACGCGGGAGGACCCTCGTTGACTAAATACTTAACCCCAATACCCCTAGACCACCTCTCTTTTAACCCAACCCTAACCAGGAGGGAACCGCTGGGTCTGAAAGGTGAACCATTGTGGTTGTGTGTTAGACTTGCATTCTCTCTAATGGCCAGTAGGGGGCAACTCCTTTTTTGGCAACTCCTCTGGTTGTATAGAGTCTGAAAAAAACAATCGCCCCTAAGGGGGGCAGACTGAGCGATTGTTATATAAAACTGTAAATCAGCTTGTTTTAATTGAATTAAAAAATGCCCAAAACTGTATTTGGATGTATTGAACAACATAAATAATATACAAGTGAAATATGTGGTTTGGTACATGAGAAAATTCAAATAGCATTCAAATAGCCCCAGTGTTCCCAATGGCCCCAATAGCCATTATAGCCTATAGCCAATAGCCCCAATTGGCCCATTGGACCCATTGGGGCTATTGGGCCCCAATGGGTCCAATTGGCCCATTGGACCCATTGGGGCTATTGGGCCCCAATGGGTCCTCGCCTGAATGTTCTCTGTTCTAAACCCTCTGTAACTTTGTTCTGCTTCACTTTATCAAAGTCAACCTTTGCAGAGAGAATGTTCACATATTGAGCTATGATTTGGGTTAGAGAATGTTCACATATTGAGCTATGATTTGGGTTAGAGAATGTTCACATATTGAGCTATGATTTGGGTTAGAGAATGTTCACATATTGAGCTATGATTTGGGTGAGAGAATGTTCACATATTGAGCTATGATTTGGGTTAGAGAATGTTCACATATTGAGCTATGATTTGGGTTAGAGAATGTTCACATATTGAGCTATGATTTGGGTTAGAGAATGTTCACATATTGAGCTATGATTTGGGTGAGAGAATGTTCACATATTGTGTTATGATTTGGGTTAGAGAATGTTCACATATTGTGTTATGATTTGGGTTAGAGAATGTTCACATATTGAGCTATGATTTGGGTTAGAGAATGTTCACATATTGTGTTATGATTTGGGTTAGAGAATGTTCACATATTGAGCTATGATTTGGGTTAGAGAATGTTCACATATTGAGCTATGATTTGGGTTAGAGAATGTTCACATATTGAGCTATGATTTGGGTTAGAGAATGTTCACATATTGTGTATGATTTGGGTTAGAGAATGTTCACATATTGAGCTATGATTTGGGTTAGAGAATGTTCACATATTGTTATGATTTGGGTTAGAGAATGTTCACATATTGTTATGATTTGGGTTAGAGAATGTTCACATATTGAGCTATGATTTGGGTTAGAGAATGTTCACATATTGAGTTATGATTTGGGTTAGAGAATGTTCACATATTGAGCTATGATTTGGGTTAGAGAATGTTCACATATTGTGTTATGATTTGGGTTACCAGTAACATTTAGACTGATATTTACACATCTGAACATAATCTCACATGCGTACCTTTTACTATAACACCAACACTATTCAAATAGCCCTAGTGGTTGCAGAGAAACACCCTTTTTAGTTTGGGTATGACATTTTCAAGGAAAGGGCCTAAAAATAGGTGGGTTTTAAAAAGGTTTGAATCCAATGTAAAGCGTTCTACGGATACAAAAAGAGTTGCACACACACATTAAAATGACAACTGATGCCCTGTTCGTGCCGGTAAAGTCACCTGATCCGTGCACCAGACCCACGTAGACAGTACGGTGAGCCCAAACACCAGGCCGGGCCAGGGCAGGTCCCCGGACACGGGGTCCCTGAACAGGCGGAAGGCGTCACTGCGAGGGAGGTGGCAGCTGGTGTTGGCGACGGTCACCGAGGGAACCGCCGACATGTAACCGCTCACAAGGCCCTCATACCCGCCCACTCTGGAGAACGCTGTATGTACAAACACACGCACTTCACGCTAGAAGTGGTTGATATTATCACGAGTTTGCTCATGAAATGCTTCCAGGATGAATGGGAATGTTACTGATCACCTTCACAGGAAGAGGAAACTGGGAGGAGTCAGTGTTCATTCTGTGAGATGATGGACATGCAAATGTTCCTTCGGCGATATTAATCATAAGCAAAATGTCAGTGATCATCAGGCATTCCAAAACGTAATGCTTCAGCATTGTTGACACAATTTGTAGTTTTCTGAACTAAAGTTCACAGACTTCAGTAGACTGGTACTGTCTCTATTCACGTGTACTTATCTCTGTGTGTGTGTGTGTGTGTGTGTGTGTGTGTGTGTGTGTGTGTGTGTGTGTGTGTGTGTGTGTGTGTGTGTGTGTGTGTGTGTGTGTGTGTGACTTACCTATGAACATGAGAGCAAAGGCTCCACCAACCATGATCACAGTCTGGAAAGCATCAGTGTAGATCACTGCTGCTAAACCACCTACACACACACACGCACACGCACGCGCACACACAGACACGCACACACAGACACACACACACACACACACACACAGACACACAGACACACACACAGACAATACGCGATGTAGGCAAGAAAAGTAATTTTGCAAACAACCCTTGCTAAGCAGACTCAATCTTTATTTTAGCTCACGATAATGTCATAGGACAAAGAAGTGTGTGTGTGTGTGTGTGTGTGTGTGTGTGTGTGTGTGTGTGTGTGTGTGTGTGTGTTTACCTGCCACAGTGTAAGCAGCAGTGACCAGCAGCAGGACGCCTGTGGACAGATAGAGATCCCAGCCCAACGACACCTGGATGAACATGGCCCCCGAAAATATATCTGTCTGGGAAACACACACAGAAACGCACACACACACACACACACACACACACACACACACACACACACACACACACACACACACACACACACACACACACACACTGTGTCTTCGACTGCATCGATCACAAAGGCAAAAACTTTCACTTCAGCCAACAAACATGTATCACTGTCAGAACTGATGTTTATCGCTGATGTTGTTCAAGAACCGTGAACAGTGCTGTGTGTGTGTGTGTGTGTGTGTGTGTGTATGTGTGTGTGCCTCACAGATATCTTGGTGAAGATGTAGAGGATGAGTGACAGCACAGACATGTATATGCGGATCCTCTGGCCTCCAAAGCGCTTGGCCAGGTACTCAGGCATCGTCACCACGCCAGCAGAGATGTAGACGGGGATGAAGATCCAGCCCAGAGCCACCAGGACCCAGGCTGCCTGCAGGCACGCACACACACACACACACACACACACACACACACACACACACACACACACACACACACACACACACACACACACACACACACAATCAACAGGTCACGTTCATCTTATCATGTTAGATATTCATTATCAGCATATGACTCTTCAGCTATTGTCGTTAACATGTTTCATGAGGTCACATTAACTTTGACCTTTGACCACCAAATTATAATCAGTTCATCCTTCAGTCCAGGAGGGCTTTATGACAAATTCTTTTCAGGGTTCCCACAAAATCTACAGACTGTCGAGGCATAAAAAACCACAACATATCAGAAGAGTGTTGGAAGAAAAAACATATTTACTATTAATCAGTTACTGTTTCACTGTTATATTAATAATCATATGTTCTGCTTATTAATCATGAATCGTTAAAGGCCTTTGGATTGGTCTCCAGGGTCATGAGACGGGTTGGTGTCTCTGTTTAAAGAACACACAGAACCTTGCCTGTCTTGTGACCATTGCTGCAGACCAATCTATGCAAAGGTGTCTTCATGTGGGATGAGACCGAAGACGTCCTAAGGGCCTCAGTGATCGTGTGATCAATGTATTCAAGAGGCTACAATTCAGTTCATTGAGCTTTCCAGGATACGCAATTCACATACCATGTTGTGTAATTCTTCTCTGCTCAAATAAATGTCCTGATCAATGATTTTACCACCAGGTGTCGAGTACATTTTTCTAACAAAGAGTAACACTTTACAAAGTAAAGAGTTATGAGCCCTTCTGAAAGAAGGTCCAGATGAGAGCCAAACTCTGCACACATCGTAGAGCAACAGGCACGTTGTCGTGCTCTAAAGATGATACAAGGAAAAGCTTTGGGGAAGATTTGTTGAGCCCAAGAATAGAGCCAAAGCTATACAGGATAGAGAACTCTTAGAGAACTATTCACACAGACTCAAGGCTGCAACTGCTGCCAACGCTGCATCCACTAAATATTGAGTGTATATTGTGTTTACAGTATGAACCATATGGTCGTAGATGAGGAGAAAGAAGAGGTAGACGTGTTCCTTACGTTCCATTCAAATCCCCCAACAGCGATTCCTCCTGCCGCTCCGGTTCCGGCGAGACCGATGAACAAGCCGCTGCCGACGTTGCTGGACATGAGAGACGCTCCGATCTGGAAACACATTCACAACAACAGCTTTCATCCATCGAACCAGAATGTTGAGTTCATACAGCGCTTTAGATTACAGCCCTTGTATCATGGTGTCATTGTTAGTGGGCTTTATACCCAGAACAATGTGTAACCGGTAATCTTTATATTTAGAGGTGACTGTGGCTCAGTGGTTAGCGTGCCTGTCTTTCAATCAGAGGATCGGTGGTTCGAGTCCCCGGCTCCTCTAGTCGATGTGTCCTTGAGACACCTAACCCTAAATTGCCCGTCTC
Organism: Taurulus bubalis; assembly: GCF_910589615.1. Lineage (NCBI taxonomy): Eukaryota > Metazoa > Chordata > Actinopteri > Perciformes > Cottidae > Taurulus > Taurulus bubalis. The sequence goes on from NC_136595.1 coordinate 1,910,593, forward strand.
TGTGTCTACGGTGTATAGAGCAAAAATGTGGCTTTGGATAAAAGCGTCAGCTAAATGTAATGTAATGCATTTAGGCCCAATTAGCCGATCATAAAAAGACAAAGCTGTCAAGAAACCTGGGACTCGATGGCAGAAACATTGCAATTGAGCGTTACCAGGAGGAGGAAGGTCCAGGATAAAATGTGTCTTTCCCTCTGCCGATAAATGAAATTGCACAAAAGTCAATATAACTGAAGACTTCCCCTCTACTTTTTGACTGTGGGAAATGGGAGAAATTGATCTGCAAAGAAACTGCAGCAGACTGAGTGTCTCCCTGACACCGCACGTCTGAGTCTCAAGCTGTAAACACACGGGACCTGCTGAAGAGCTCAGGAAACCCTGTTCATCAAGTGTTGGCATTGTGAAAAGTCAATATATCACAGCCCAGAATAATAAAGACGCGTTTTTTTCTTTGACTAAATGAATGCCAATTTGGATTTGACCTATCTATAAAAACACTACTTTGTTATTCATCCCGTTAATAAAGCTCAAGATTGACCTCCATGCTGAAGCATCTCATACGTACTGCCTCCTGCACTACGGTCAGAATAACGGTTCTGTGATTCTTCATCCAAAACAGAGCAACGTGTTGACAAAGACGTGTCGTATGTGACATACATCACGTGTTCTTATGGAACGGAGAACAGAGCATGATGCAGGCCAGTCAGACGTCTGCTACTCACAGGCCACCAGGTCATTGAACGGCCAGCCAGGAAGTAGCCTCTCACCGTGCTGCGATTGGCCCGCGCTGAAGACTGTAGAGGAGGAAGAGGTAGAGATCAGTTCTCATGCAGTCTCACAATCACAATGGGCTCCCACATGATGTACTCTTTGCATACTCAAAGGAATGAATACAACACATACTGACTCATTAAAGAGCAATCACATTTCAGGTAGCACCGGGTGATGAAGGACATATCCAACATCCATGTCCAGAAACAGCAGATGCAGAAACGTGCTATCTGGAAAAGGACTTGAAGCAATGTCACGGGCTCATGTTCTGTAAAGCTTTCTCATTTCTCACAGGATGAGAAGAAGAACCACTTTAAGAGCGTAAGCTAGCTCCTCCTGGGTACCTGGTAGTTTCCAGGCCTTAGCATTTCCTCTGGTCATGTTTAGGATGCTGTAATGGCATTTGTGGAATCCAAAAATAGTAATTAAATATATTTCACTTTGTGAAATGAGCTCTCATCAAAGCTATGGTTGAGGGGTTGCCTCCACACGGCTCTCAACATGGTTATGGCTGAGCAGCTGGTTAGCAGCTAACAATGCCAACAGCGCTAACAGTGCAAACATAGGGTTGGGACGCCGTTGTCGCTCTGTCACCACAGTGCAGAGTGGCGGTTAGTAGCTAGCCAGGGGGGCACACATGCACGAGCATGCACGTGCATACACGTGCCCGCAAGCGGACCGGCTATGTAAACAAAGGAGAAGCTCTGATTACATCCCACACGGCTGGATCTCTACTACATCGTTACATAGAATAGTTGTTTGATGATGTATTCATGATCATAATTTTGAGTTTTGCACTTTTAAGTGTAAGTTCTCAGGGTTTTAACACTATCGTGCACACTATAATGAACACCTGAAGCTAGTGTAGGTGCAAGTGTTCCTTGATTTGAGCCACTTCCAGGTCTTACCCAGAGCCCAACCACCATGACGAAGATAAAGTAGACGGCCACCACGGCGATGTCAGCAGCATGCACACTGACACCGCTGCTGGGAGCGGCTGCAGTGGTGAAGCCTGAGGAGCTGCTGCCTGCAGCTACACACACACACACACACACACACACACACACACACACACACACACACACACACACACACACACACACAGACACAGAGATATAAGTACAATGTATACAAAGTACAAGTATAAACTGTAACTCAACAAGGCGGTACAGGAAGAAGGAATGTCAGCAGTGGGGCTGAATTCCCAGTAAATGTGTGTCAATGAGTTTTGACTCTTTTTACTGACTCAGGTTTCTACGAGTCACTCAGTAAAGAAGTCACTTGAGTCACCGAGTCAGTCACCCAGTGGCTAATGAACTCCAACAGTATCAACCTGATCAGCCGACCAACACACGCTGCATCGTTTCACAACTTCAACCAACACAATAACTCTGAACACTCATTACAGGGCGTTGGATTGCATGATTGATCAGTAATACACTTCTAAAAAGGGAAAGATTCAACTGAATGGTGGATTAATGACATGGAACTTGTGAGTGACCTGTGCCGCCTGACTCAGACCTTCAGCTCAGTGCTGGGAGAGCCGGGACTGAAACAAACCAGTGATGGTTTTCCCTCACAGCAGATCTAGTAGCAGGGAGGAGGAGGGTGAACCAGTTACGGGAGATTGGAGATGGAGATTGAATCATTTCAAACAATTCATCTGTGACTCCCATGACTTATCAACAGAAGTCAGAGCTCTGGTGCAAAAGAAACGGTAACTAGAATACCACTAGGATACCACTAGAATACAACTAGGATACCACTAGGATACCACTAGAATACAACTAGGATACCACTAGGATACCACTAGGATACCACTAAGATACCACTAGAATACGACTAGGATACCACTAGGATACCACTAGGATACCACTAGAATACGACTAGGATACCACTAGGATACCACTAGAATACGACTAGGATACCACTAGGATACCACTAGAATACCACTAGAATACGACTAGGATACCACTAAGATACCACTAAGATACCACTAGGATACCACTAGGATACCACTAGAATACGACTAGGATACCACTAGAATATGACTAGGATACCACTAGAATACAACTAGGATACCACTAGGATACCACTAGAAAACAACTAGGATACCACTAGGATACCACTAGGATACCACTAAGATACCACTAGAATACGACTAGGATACCACTAGGATACCACTAGGATACCACTAGAATACGACTAGGATACCACTAGGATACCACTAGAATACCACTAGGATACCACTAGGATACCACTAGAATACGACTAGGATACCACTAGAATACGACTAGGATACCATTAGAATACGACTAGGATACCACTAGGATGCCACTAGAATACGACTAGGACACCACTAGAATACCACTAGGATACCACTAGAATACCACTAGGATGCCACTAGAATACCACTAGGATACCACTAGAATACCACTAGGATACCACTAGGATACCACTAGGATACCACTAGAATACCACTAGGATACCACTAGGATACCACTAGAATACCACTAGGATACCACTAGAATACCACTAGGATGCCACTAGAATACCACTAGGATACCACTAGAATACCACTAGGATACCACTAGGATACCACTAGAATACCACTAGGATACCACTAGAATACCACTAGGATGCCACTAGAATACCACTAGGATACCACTAGGATACCACTAGGATGCCACTAGGATACCACTAGAATACCACTAGGATGCCACTAGAATACCACTAGGATGCCACTAGGATGCCACTAGAATACCACTAGGATACCACTAGGATACCACTAGGATACCACTAGAATACCACTAGGATACCACTAGAATACCACTAGGATGCCACTAGAATACCACTAGGATACCACTAGAATACCACTAGGATACCACTAGGATACCACTAGGATACCACTAGAATACCACTAGGATGCCACTAGTATACCACTAGGATACCACTAGAATACCACTAGGATACCACTAGAATACCACTAGGATACCACTAGGATACCACTAGGATGCCACTAGAATACCACTAGGATACCACTAGAATACCACTAGAATACCACTAGGATACCACTAGGATACCACTAGAATACGACTAGGATACCACTAGGATGCCACTAGAATACCACTAGGATACCACTAGGATACCACTAGGATACCACTAGAATACCACTAGGATACCACTAGAATACCACTAGGATACCACTAGGATGCCACTAGGATGCCACTAGAATACCACTAGAATACCACTAGGATGCCACTAGAATACCACTAGGATACCACTAGAATACCACTAGGATACCACTAGAAGAATACCACTAGGATACCACTAGGATGCCACTAGAATACCACTAGGATACCACTAGAATACCACTAGGATACCACTAGGATACCACTAGAATACCACTAGGATACCACTAGGATGCCACTAGAATACCACTAGGACACCACTAGAATACCACTAGGATACCACTAGGATGCCACTATTCTTCATCCTGCTCTGATGTGAAGGTCAGTTCCCTTTCGTTTCAGTGTCTTTTATTTTACGTTATTCATTTCATTTGATATATTTACTGCATATATCATTTAATTGAACTTAATGTATCAGTCCCCCCCTCCCTCCTCACTGAACCCTCCTTGTGGAGTGTATGTGTGAAAGTACATACATGTGGGAAGGTACATATGGGTGTGTATGTGGATGGTTGTGTATATGTAACAGCATGTGTTGGTGTAGATGTTCATGCATCTAAAGGTTAGCATTAATACTGTAAGCTAAACTATGTATACTAATACTACTGTTTTGATTATTTACTATTTATTGTATTGTATTATGTGTATTAATTTAAATGTCAAGGATTGCTCTGTTGTGTTGAAAATGCAAAAGAAAAAGTTAAAAAAATAAATAAATAAATAAACTGTGCACAACATTATAGATGAATTGCATTCCTGTATCCTGAATCATGGAAGCTAGTTGAGTAATGTTTTGATTTTTTTAAATCTATTCTGGATGTTTCGTGTGTAGTAATTTAACTAAAATGTACTTAAGGACATTAACAGTAAACAGAACATAAATATGTCAACCACATGCTTCTGGTCCATGTGTCTGTTGGGAACCTGAGAGGAATATTCCAGCTGCAGATCCACACAAAGACCACAAGGTTTGGTGCAGAGCTCTCAGTGGAACATCAGTGAGAACGCTTTAAGATGACCTCACCTCCTTCCTTATTATACCCCAGACAGCTTAAGGTTACCCCCGGCTGAAGGTGAAATGGTTATGCAGGTGTTGTAGTGAAAAGCTCAGACAGACAATGTCCTTTCCTGTCAGGAGTTGCTGAATCAGCTGTTTGAACACACATCTGTCTCGTGTGTCGTCTGAGTGTCACAGGTTGTGAAGTTAGCTCAGAACCGGCCATAAACTGAAGCTATGTATGAGCAGCATAGTTCACGGGAGAGAGCGTGAACGTGAGTGAAAGAAGCTCAGACCTGTAGTGAGACCGGCAGACATGTTGGTTCAGATCCTCCAGACAGCGATACAGACTCTCAGTCCTCCACGGTCGTCCTGTTTGGGTTCCTCTGATAGTCGATCCTGCTGGTTCACCTGACAGGCGTGAGAATCAGTGCAGTCAACCTGGAGCTTAATTATTAATCAGTCGGTTATGGAGACAGGGAAACGTCTCTGGTTAGTTATAATTGGCAAACCCTGATATCGTAGTGAGTATCGGACAGATATCCGATATCAGTAAGGGTCAGGCCTTTACGCTCCTTTATGACACAGTTTACCGCCATTTATTATTATTATAATAATACTCTCTCCCCATAGAGCTCCGCAACACACCATCTCTGCACACCTTCAAAAAACACCTCAAAACTCACCTCTTCACCAAAGCCTATGTCCTCTAGCTACTGTTGCATTTGTTATGTTTATTTATGTCTTTGTTAAGCGTCCTTGGGTTTCATGAAAGGCGCTATATAAATCCTAGCTATTATTATTATTATTATTATTAGATTTGACCACAAATATGAGAGAACATGCAATTAAGTAATATATATATATATATACGTGTATATATATATATATATATATATATATATATATATATATATATATTATATATATATATATTACTTAATTATATATATATGTTGTTCACAAGATTTTAATTTCTTATATATATTTATTAGTTTTTTTCTGTCGACTTCTGACATGTACCGCTGGTATGAGCCGTGTTGTGTGTTCATGGATCTGTTTTTATCTGATAAAGGAACAGTTCGTCCTCCAGTACAGTAGGTGGCGCTGTGCGTCTTCCTTTTCGCAAACTACACTTAAAACGGAAGAAGAAGAAGAAGAAGAAGAAGAAGAGTTTTGCCCTTCGCAGTAAGAGCTTCCGGTCTGAGTTCCATGGCCGCCAACATGTTTTTACTGAAGCTGTGTTCACCGCAGAGCGTTTTGTCACGGTAAGAAAGGCTGTCTGCTAAAGAACAGCTAGTCCGTAGAGGAGGAGAGAACCCGCTACATGCTAGAGAACCGCGACATGCTAGAGAACCCGCTACATGCTAGAGAACCCGCGACATGCTAGAGAACCCGCGACATGCTAGAGAACCCGCGACATGCTAGAGAACCACGCGACATGCTAGAGAACCCGCTACATGCTAGAGAACCCGTGACATGCTAGAGAACCCGCTACATGCTAGAGAACCCGCGACATGCTAGAGAACCCGCGACATGCTAGAGAACCCGCGACATGCTAGAGAACCACGCGACATGCTAGAGAACCCGCTACATGCTAGAGAACCCGCGACATGCTAGAGAACCCGCGACATGCTAGAGAACCCGCTACATGCTAGAGAACCGCGACATGCTAGAGAACCCGCTACATGCTAGAGAACCCGTGACATGCTAGAGAACCCGTTACATGGCGGCACTGTTTTCTTACCTGCTAACTGTACGCGTGTGCGTGTGTGTGTGTTCGTTCGTGCTCTCTGCGTGTGCGTGCGTGTGTGTGTGTTGTCTCCCTCTCCTCGTGAACAGGTGTGTGTGTCCCGTGCTCGTCCCCGCGTCCTCGCTGCACACACACACCCCTCAGCTGGGCTCCAACAGGACGTCGGTGGTGCGCTGCGGCCGGCAGAAGTACGAGAGGCTGTTCCCCGTGATGCTGGTCCGGCCCGACGGGTCCACGGTGCAGATCCGGTACCCAGAACCCCGACGCCTCCTCACGGTCAGTACGCCTCCACTGACACGCCACGGTGTGTGTCATCAGCGCTTTAAACAACACAATAGTCCAATAGAGCTGGAGGCCAACATGTCATCACTGTTATTTCTTGAATGGGTTCTTCAATAAAAGTTGTAGTTTTCAACCCACAGCCGAGGTAACCCTGATGACATCACTATGACCTCATCGGGTTATTCTCTCAGACCTGGATCAAGTTCAGCCACAGAGGACTTTATGAGCAGGGTTCTTACGGTCATGGGATTTTAGGAAAAGTCCTTGAAAAAAAAAAAATCCCCAACGTTTAGTAAAAGTCATGTAAATGTGTTATATTCATGTGTTCATGACGTTCGTTTACGCTGAGTTTGAAATAATTAATTTGCTTTTAAAAGAAAGACTCAAAATATAAGCAGGCATACATACAGGCATCTATATAAATGTTTATTCTTTTAATCAAACTATTGTCTCATTCATTTGAGTCATTTAAGGTTTACTGTATGCTTTGTATTCTCATTGTTAGTTTAAATACTACATTTACTCACTTCTTACTGTTTACACCCAGACTTCACTAAATGTTTGTCATGGACATTTGGTTTAAAGTCATGAAATCCACTGGTCAAAATGTGTATGAACCCTGAATGAAGCGGTGCTCCTGATGATAAATGAAGTGATATCATCAGAAGTCATGATATCATCAAACTCGTGTTCCATGTGCATTTATTCATGTTCCTCCGTGTGTTGTGACAGATGCCGGTCAATCTGGCCACGCTGTCTGAGGAGGAGCGGCGAGCCAGACAGAAAAAGAGAGAAGTGAAGAAGACGAAAAAGCAGACCGCAGTCCAGTATGAAGATGACTTCCAAGTCGACAAATACAGCCAATTCTGGAAGAAGAAATAACCTCCATGACTTATTATATATATGTAAATAACCTGCTATGGATGGAATATGTACCTGTTGAGTTAATAAAAGGGTTTAAAGATGTGTATCTGTGGTCCATTATAACAAGCACACACAGAACCGACAGCTCAAAATAATTGCTGACTCTGCTTGCATAGTATCTCCTCCCTCTCAGTATCTCTGTGTGTGAATGATGAGTGGTTGGAAGACTAGAAAAGCGCTAAACAAGTACAGTCCATCACATTTACTATGTTAGGCTCCTGTGTACACGGTAACCACTGCTGTGACAACAGGAAACATCTTTACCAAATACTAAAAGTATGTTGGTAAAAGAGTGGGGCGTCATCTGATTTATGTTAGAACATAACAGCAGAAGAACCATGTGCACCAACCAGAACCAGTTAAAATGTGTTTTAAATACACATTACGAGAGGAGGCAACTCATTGACTAAAGGAAGATTGAATTAACAATCTTCCTTTAGTCAATGAGTTGTCTCCTCTCGTAATGTGCATCTTTAGGACAGTTAAAGACAGTCATTTAATGGACTACTTTATGGTAAAGCGGTTGAGCGCGGGTTTGTTTTCCCTTCTGCTCTGGCTTCCCCCTCCAGTCCGGCAGGGGGCGGTATTACACCACAACACTGTGTCGCCCGCGGCCGAAAACATACGAGGAACCCTCTTCTCGCGAGAGTTCCACTGCTTGGATCGCGTCCTTGCTGAGTCCAAAATGGGGTACTGGGACGTACCAGAGGGCACCGGCTGTGTGGAGAAAACATGGATCACTACCAAACTAGCCACCGCTTTGGGTAAATATCATTGTTGATGGAACGAGAGAGGCTTCTTCTGGCTGTAGATGCAGCTCGTTGCGCGGAGGCGGGAAAGATAACTGCGTTAACTATTGTGAATGTTTAAGCTAATGCTACATGCTACATGACTGCTGTCAACAAGCTGCGTTCAGGTCATAAGTAAACACTATAAAAGGTTGAGTTAACACTGATATGTTAAGTTAACTCTGACACGTGAAACTAACTATCATGCATTAAGTTATCTCTATGATACATTAAGTTAACTATATGATATGTTAAGTTAACAATATGATATGTTAAGTTAACTCTGACACGTGAAACTAACTATCATGCATTAAGTTATCTCTATGATACATTAAGTTAACTATATGATATGTTAAGTTAACAATATGATATGTTAAGTTAACACGGATATGTTAAGTTAACTATGACACGTTGAGTTAATACTGATACGTTAAGTAAACACGATGATACATTAAGTTAACTATATGATATGTTAAGTTAATACTATGATGCATTAAGACTATGATACATTAAGTTAACACTATGATACATTAAGTTAACACTATGATACATTAAGTTAACACTATGATACATTAAGTTAACTATATGATATGTTAAGTTAATACTATGATGCATTAAGACTATGATACATTAAGTTAACACTATGATACATTAAGTTAACACTATGATACATTAAGTTAACACTATGATACATTAAGTTAACACTATGATACATTAAGTTAACACTATGATACATTAAGTTAACTATATGATATGTTAAGTTAATACTATGATGCATTAAGACTATGATACATTAAGTTAACACTATGATACATTAAGTTAACTATATGATATGTTAAGTTAATACTATGATGCATTAAGACTATGATACATTAAGTTAACACTATGATACATTAAGTTAACTATATGATATGTTAAGTTAATACTATGATACATTAAGACTATGATACATTAAGTTAACTATATGATATGTTAAGTTAATACTATGATACATTAAGATTATGATACATTAAGTTAACACTATGATACATTAAGTTAACTATATGATATGTTAAGTTAATACTATGATACATTAAGACTATGATACATTAAGTTAACACTATGATACATTAAGTTAACTATATGATATGTTAAGTTAGCTCTATGATACATTAAAGCGGTTATAACATAACAACAACAAACGTTAATTTTCATGTTAAATCTTTATATTGGACAAACATCTGAAGTTCCACTTTATCCTCCAATGCCACCCAACTAAAATCCTGCTTCTAGTATTTTACCACTCAAGTACCACAAGTGAGTTGCCGGCTTTACTAGCTATGTACTTATTTCAACCATTATTACGTCTTTCCCCATCATGATGGCAGGCTTTTTGTGTGGCCATCTGAAACCACTTTCATACTCAGTCCAGTGTGACTCAGAGTCCTTGGTCAGCTTCAAGTACAGCTGGGATGTATTGTTGATTTCGAGTTTGTCAATGTGTTGTGTGTTTCAGGCCTGGTCGGTTCAGCCTATCACATAGTGGCTTTCCAGCCTGATTCTGCCCTGGCAGCGGTACAGAGGGCGACCAACACGACGGTCACCCTGGGTAAATATGAATATTCATCCGTATTTGAAGACCAAGCGCCATTACAGTGTTCTGCTTCAAAACAGGGATACAATGACATATTCTCCTGGAAACCTTGAAAACCAATGTCATTATTTTAAGGAAATAAAAAGAATAGTTTTATTCTCATAACTCACAACTTAAAACAAAGACCAAAATTAGCACCAGCCACAAAAGGGTATCAATGTGGACTGTGGCATGGACATCTTTCTGTGGTAAACGGGTTTTCCTTCTGTGGAGAAACATCTTTAAAAAGCAAATATAAAATAGTCAGGAGTTAAGGCTACATAATATATTCCATATCTCTGACTCACTGAATGTTTCTAAAGCGTTCCACATGGATTACATTGTGGCACATATTGTGTGAACTCGTATAAAGTTGGTCTGTCTGTGTGTTCCAGCCTCCATGGGAGCCATTTTCGGCATGGCCACTTGTCTCAGCGCTCAGGCCCGGGAAGCCCCGGATGACCCGGTGAACTACTTCATCGGGGGCTGTGCCTCTGGCATCTTCCTGGGAGCCAGGAGTAAGTACACTAGCTCTGCTTCCTCCCGACCTGCCGGAGGTCCGCCATCGTTACGAGTAGTTGTGTGTACACAGAGCAGGGGAGGGGCTTCAGCCTGCTAACAGATGCTACACACTTTAGCCTGGTTATCGGGTTTTGCAAACCATGACTAAATGTTCATGTCGCGATTACAACAAAATACAATTCAATTGTAGACGCTTCTTCTGTGTGCTTCTCTCTGAAATGGCTTTAAAGTTTTTCCAAACATTACACAATAAGTCTCCAGTTAGTGACCGTGTGGGCTCCATGGTTACTGACAGCTTGATGGAGTAGCGCTGTGACGCCGCGTCCACACACGAGTTCTCTTCCCGTCGGTGCTCATTTAGGCACCTCCTTTTGACAGGTCTATATTAGAGAATCAATTATTTATTTATTTTTTAAAGAACTGCCTGTTTTTTCATGGCCTGTGATGATTTTGTTTTACTTGAGCTCTGTGCATGTCACATCCTTGTTAAAACACGAGAATTCGACTACATTTAGTGGAACTGTCTCTTGACACAGAAACCAATATCTGAACGTTTATTACATCTAATATTTACATTTTGGGCCCTTGGGCCATGCGCTCTGTTGGAGTTAAAGTATTGAATTAGATTCCAAAGCAGCAGACATCATTCTGTGGCCGTTTTGTGGAAACATGCCACGCCCATAGCAATCATCAATCAGTACATTTAATTGATTAGTCTAATGTACATTACTGTTTTATAGCTGAGAAGTGTATGTGTAAAAATAAATACAAATAAGTGTCGTTAAACAAACCTTTGACGTGTGTGTGTGTGTGTGTGTGTGTGTGTGTGTGTGTGTGTGTGTGTGTGTGTGTGTGTGTGTGTGTGTGTGTGTGTGTGTGTGTGTGTGTGTCCAGCCCACAGTGCTATGACCGGTACGACGGCCTGTCTGGGTCTGGGCACGCTGGCCTTCTTCACTAAAGTGGGCAAGATGGAGGGATGGAAGATAGCTGCACCACCTAAGCTATAGAGAGGAGGCTGGCTGTAAATGTAACTATGTTGTAAAAAGAGTTCATGTAATAAAGTTATTGTGAAATAAACTCTTGAGTGTTGTCGTAGTTCTGGGAGGTGAAGGCATCTTGAAATCTACAATAAAGCATCACTTTTTTTCATCATTTCATCATTGAGTGTATTTGCATGTACACTAGTATCATAGGTGTGTGTGTATATATGATGTGTTGTGCTTGTAAACAGTTTTGTGTGTAAAAAAAAAAAAAAAAGTTAATGGCAATCTACAAAACATTCTACAACAAAACTTAAACTAAATGAATAATTAGAATGAATGGGAAACTGCGCCATGTTTCTCCCCCTTAAATAAACCTCTGACAAGCACCCACGCATTTATCAAAAACGTAGATTTTATTTTTCCTATTATGAACAGCTACTGATGGTTTTCATTCATTTATTGGTTATTATCATGAGGGATCTTCAACAATGCATTGGTCAATCTTTCTTTTCATTCACAAGGTAAAGTGGGACACATTCACCTCAAGAAGTTGTCATGTGTACTTTACATGAGTTCTATACGTTATGGGGCAGAAAGAAGTGATGAAATATCAATAAGAAGTATCTAGAGTGGAGGGAAAGGAATCCTTGAGAGCTCTAGGAGGACGAAGGTGCAGTAATGCTCCATCTCCATTAGGTGGCAGCACCGCGACCTAACGGATACCGGCTGCCACCAACCACCAACGAAGAAGAAGAATCCCGACTGAAAAGAGGAAGAAAACAAAAACTCACAAGTGTCTCGTGACCTGCCGGCGAGGAAGCAGTCGACTCTGCTGGCGTGAGTTCCTTTGTGTTCTAGTCCAGATAAATGTACGTTACTGTCACGTAGTTACTACGTTAGTCATGTAAATACTACGTTACTGCCACGTACTACGTTACTGCCGTGTAGTTGCTGCGTTACTGCCGTGTAGTTGCTACGTTACTGCCGTGTAGTTGCTACGTTACTGCCGTGTAGTTGCTACGTTACTGCCGTGTAGTTGCTACGTTACTGCCGTGTAGTTGCTACGTTACTGTCACGTAGTTTCTACGTTACTGCCGTGTAGTTGCTACGTTACTGCCGTGTAGTTGCTACGTTACTGTCACGTAGTTTCTACGTTACTGCCGTGTAGTTGCTACGTTACTGTCACGTAGTTTCTACGTTACTGCCGTGTAGTGCTTTACTGCCGTGTAGTTGCTACGTTACTGCCGTGTAGTTGCTACGTTACTGCCGTGTAGTTGCTACGTTACTGTCACGTAGTTTCTACGTTACTGCCGTGTAGTTGCTACGTTACTGTCACGTAGTTTCTACGTTACTGCCGTGTAGTGCTTTACTGCCGTGTAGTTGCTACGTTACTGCCGTGTAGTTGCTACGTTACTGTCACGTAGTTTCTACGTTACTGCCGTGTAGTTGCTACGTTACTGCCGTGTAGTTGCTACGTTACTGTCACGTAGTTTCTACGTTACTGCCGTGTAGTTGCTACGTTACTGTCACGTAGTTTCTACGTTACTGCCGTGTAGTGCTTTACTGCCGTGTAGTTGCTACGTTACTGCCGTGTAGTTGCTACGTTACTGCCATGTAGTTGCTGCGTTACTGCCGTGTAGTTGCTACGTTACTGCCGTGTAGTTGCTACGTTACTGCCGTGTAGTTTCTACGTTACTGTCGTGTAGTTTCTACGTTACTGCCGTGTAGTTGCTACGTTACTGCTAGTTGCTGCGTCACTGCCGTGTACTGCTTTACTGCCGCGTGTGTTTAGCGTCCACGTTGCCGCAGACCCAACAGAGAGGAGCGGTAATCAGACTCTACAGGTGTCTAACGAGCAGCTGCTAGCGATATAGCGCTACGTGACGTCACTTGTGGTTCTTCCTGTCAGTGTTGCCAATTTGGAGACTTTCTCGCTATATCTGGTGACTTTCCAAACCCTCTTGGAGACTTTTTGTGAAAAGCGACTAGCGACAAATCTAGAAGCGCCGCACGTATCGTTCTGCAGTTACTGTCCTCATGAGCAGCAGGTGCTGCCGTGAGCCCCGCCCCCTCCGTCGTGAGCCCCGCCCCCTCCGTCGTGAGCCCCGCCCCCTCCGTCGTGAGCCCCGCCCCCTCCGCCGTCCCAAAGCACTCACAGGAGCCGAGCGAGTCGCGCAGCAGTAGCGGCAGACTAAAAATTAATCGCGCATGCGCAAAGCCGCCGCTGATCCCGCCCCGGCTTACAGAGCGGAATGTAAATGTTTCTTCACCATTGCACTAAAATAAATCACCTCAGTCACCTTGTCCACTTTGTGTGACTCTCTGTGACATCATAGTAGTCATCATGTCTCCGTCTAACTGTACGCTCAAAAATACAGAAGGAGTGGGAATCAAACCCTGAATTCAAAGGCTGGCTGTAGCCGTTTATTGGAGATGATACACGGCCATACTGCCTGTACTGTGAAGCAGATTTATGTCAAACTTTGTGTTATAAATAAACACATGCCAACTAAAAAACATACTCAAAAGGCAAAGCAACATTATAACAGTTCCACCCAAAGCAAGCTAGCATTAATGAGTAAAACAATTGCTATATCACTATATTCCTGTCTCCTACAGCTTCCATTACAATTATGCAAATTAGGCGATGACGTAATTTAGCGACTTCTCGCAACTTTTAGGACAGCCAATAGCGATTTTTTTTCTTGCTGAGGAGTTGGCAACACTGCTTCCTGTTGGGTTCTCGGTCCTGTCGGACCTGCTCGTCCTGCCTCTGTGAGCTGCTGCTCAGACACTGCTGGTATTATGATAAATGTAGCAAGAGCAACCCCCAAATCAAATAAACGTGCAGGTTTATTTGAAAAATTAATATGCACAAAATTAAAAGAAAATGGATTTATGGATTTGTATTATGTTACTTTTATTACTTTCATATTTAACTCCCGGTCTCTCCATAGAATCATTGTGATGTAAATATGAATTATGAAACTGAGAGCAGTTTGACGTTGTACATTGAACTAAAATAAAATGGAATCAAGTTAAAGGTCTCAAAAAGTAAAAGAGCCAGTCAGTGTCCCCACAGAGTTGAATATGCAGATGTTGTCACGTGTTGATGTGTAAATAACCGAGATGGCTCCTTGTGTCCTTGCGTCCTTGTCCTGTAGGTGGCAGCGTCCATCATTCAGCAGAGATGGCAGAGAGACGGCTCCCTGCTCTGCTGCTGCTCCTGTGGATGCTGACCTGCACCTCTGGTGAGGGCCGCTCTGGGTTCATGTCCCTGACGCCACACCTGGCTTTAGGGTCGCCGTGAGCCTCTTGCATTGGTTGTGCGTTCATTGTGTTTCTCCGTCTGTCCTCCAGAGTCCAGCGTGTGTCTGCTGGCTCCACAGTCGGTCACGCTTAAGGAGAACTCGGAGGCCAACGTCACCATAACGGCCAGGTAACCACCGAGACGCACAGCGAAGAGCAAATGCGTGTAGCGTTAGCTGCGTTAGCTGCTCTCACATTGTAGGAGGTTACGAGTAAGAGCAGTTTCTGTCTGCTCGTCCGGCCCTCCTTTTTAACCCTAGAACACTAACGTTAAAAACAGTAACACCATCATTAACGTCGGGTATATTTCACCCAAAATGATGTACCTGATAAAATAAACTTAAAATACAACAATTCAAGGCAAGTTGAAGTACTCTTCCTTTATTTTACCCTATAGCACTTCCCTAGAGAAGTTGGTGGTCAGGCTCATGTCACATTTAGGGACGTGCTCCACATGGAACACAGCGGTCAGACGCTGTCGTCAGCATCTCGTCGCTGTGGAAGTTCTTCATTCATCTTATTGATCAATAAATACAATCATTTAAATTGTGTGTTTTCATGCAAATAACCACTCCAGAAAGTAACAAAGTAATATTTTAACACTTAAATGTGTGACGGTTTACACTGACGGGGGTGAAAACGGTTAGTCTGGAGCTTTGCTCTCAATTAGAGTTCTAAATATACCTTTTCATTCAGTTTATTTTATACAGCCCAACATCACAAATACAAGTTTGCCTCGGAGGGCTTTACAATCTGTAAATCTGTTTCAATGCTTGGTTGAATTTTCTAATGTGTTATTTAAACATTAAAGCACTTCACTAGAGCCCCT
Source organism: Taurulus bubalis (assembly GCF_910589615.1). Classification (NCBI taxonomy): domain Eukaryota; kingdom Metazoa; phylum Chordata; class Actinopteri; order Perciformes; family Cottidae; genus Taurulus; species Taurulus bubalis. The sequence goes on from NC_136595.1 coordinate 1,926,554, forward strand.
ACATCCAAGTGTGAAGCTGAACATGATTATTATGATGTGCTATCTTTAAACAATCCATGACTTCATCAGGTCCACACAGTCTGAATCCACAGAGGCTGCATTCTAAAATGCAATCTGAGATCAAGATCTGCTGTAGTTTGCAGGTTTTTGATGCGACTCTTTGAAAGCACAGCGTCTGTTAGTGAATAAGGAAGCAGACACTGGTTCTGCTGAGCTTTAGCTGTGTTACCCGCCACACAGTGCTGATGCTGCTTCTGTCTCACGCTGAAGGTAAAACCTCAGAAAGCCAATCTGCTCAGCAAGTGAATGAAAGAAGTAGACCCAGGTGATGGTGTTGGAGCAGAAGTGTGCTCCAGAAGTGTGCTCCAGAAGTGTGCTCCAGAAGTGTGCTCCAGAAGTGTGCTCCAGAAGTGTGCTCCAGAAGTGTGCTCCAGAAGTGTGCTCCAGGAGGTTCTAAAAGCAGCCGTCAGGGTTCTCACGTTTGTGTCTTCCTCTATCTAGTTCCCCTCTCAACCAGTCGGCCATGATCCAGTTTAATGTGACCTTCAGCTCCAAGTTGAACTCCTCTTATGTCATCACCGTACCTGAGCAGGTAACACGACACAGAGCACAAGACGCTGTGTTGCATGTGGGCATGTTGCATGTTGCATGTGGGCATGTGTGCATGTGTGCATGTGTGCATGTGTGCATGTGGGCATGTGGGCATGTTGCATGTGGGCATGTTGCATGTGTGCATGTGTGCATGTGTGCATGTGTGCATGTGTGCATGTGTGCATGTGTGCATGTGTGCATGTTGCATGTGTGCATGTGGGCATGTTGCATGTGGGCATGCGGGCATGTTGCATGTGGGCATGTTGCATGTGTGCATGTGGGCATGTTGCATGTGGGCATGCGGGCATGTTGCATGCGGGCATGTTGCATGCGGGCATGTTGCATGTGGGCATGTGTGCATGCGGGCATGTTGCATGTTGCAAATGCAAATTTCCAAATGAAATGCCTCAGAAATGTGAGACATACTAATGAAACAGTATTTTTTTTTTAAACTCTTCTGAGGAGAAATGAAATCAATAATGATGTAATCCTGCCAATCATTCGGAGGATCTTATTTCTGTGTAGAGATCCACTTGTTATTCAGAGGCCTGAAATATAAAGAACTGATCCCAGATCAGTGAACATGTTGTGAAATGAATCCTGTCGATCAGCCAAAGCAAACATCAGCAGACTTTTGGGTTTATTTGTGCTTCAGTGAGAAGATCTCCCACAGGACCAATACGCTGTCGACTAAAACCTCTTGTTGTTGTTGTTTAGGTGTTGCTGCCAGTGGAGGCAGCCTCTGTCAGTTTCAGTGTGGCGGCCCACGAGGTCGGTCAGGTGACCACGTACCTGCTGAGCAACCACACAGACCTGGACAGGTGGGTGTCTCACAGAAGCAGCTCAGTTCCCTTTCTTTCATCACTTCCTGTGTTTGGGCCCCTGAATCAGGCCCGCCCTCCACGACCTGCAGGGTGTCAGTCCAAGCCCTGAACCAGTGTGTCTCTGTACCCTGAGTCCTGCTGTACCTCACTGACTTTGTGTCTTCTCTCTCTCCTCTAGTTCGTCCACCAGGATCCACTTCCTAGTCGTCCACAGCAGCGTCCTGTTGACCATCAGCCAGGTGATTGGCTGGATGTACTTCCTGGCCTGGTCGGTGTCCTTCTATCCACAGGTCTGGGAAAACTACAGGAGGAAGAGGTAGATCATCTTCTTTCATCTTTGCATGCAGCAGCTTGGGATTGGGCAGCTGATCGAAAAAGTGTTGCTCGACACGGTTGTGAAATCATTAATGAAGGAAGGAGCAGAGCCAGAGATACAACGTTACTTTACTTGTTGTATATCCAAGTCTGCTCTCCGAACGAGCAGAGAGTTTCCTCTTAAATGCATAAAACACACAATCACAGAAGCTCATGACGTCTTGCACCTATCGTGAACCTTCCTCCCGCCATCCCATAGATATGTTTTAAGCCTTAGAACACAATGATGTGTTGCGTCTTCAGTCCGGAACATCCAGATATAGCAGATCACTCGACTCTCAAACTGAAAGATCACCCAGGAGTCACAGGCCATGACGCGTCATATAATTAGAGGAAATAAGTGTTTCCCCAATAGTAGCATTAAGAGCTGCAGCGGGTCTGTGTTTAAACAGACTCAATGTTTCAGCAGTTTGGTGGAGTGTGTTTACTCTTTCCCCACTGTTACTTGGGAATTCGCTTTTTTGATAACTTAGCCGTAGAGGTGAGCAGTTGCTTTGCAGCATGCGTCTACATTTCACACGTTGCATCTTTAATCCTACACTCCCAATGAATGTATATGTCTTTCACCCTTGTTTTTATTTTGTGTCTGAGCTGCTACTATGATGACAAACAAACTTCCCCTTGGGGGTGAATGCAGTATATCCATCCATGCTCAGCAGCTTGACCCGGCTGTACATCAGTTGGTACCACATTACATCATTACAGAGGGATTTAATTAGAGTTTTGCCGTCATTAGGCTGACAGCTTGAGATGCTTTAATATGCAACAAGTCCAATAAACTGACAAATAAAAGCCACATGTTTGTTTTCAGTGTTGTAGGTCTCAACTTTGACTTCCTGGCTCTGAACCTGACGGGCTTCATCGCCTACAGTGTCTTCAACATAGGACTGTTCTGGGTGCCTTATATCAAGGTACCGGCATGCTTTTAAAGAGGCACTGCTGTTGATGCGCATCACGTGTCCCAGTCCTGATCAGTCCTGCTGGCTCTGAGAGACGCATGACATCACACCTTTAGAGCCAGTCGTTGTGCACGAGAGGAGTTTCATTGTGAGACCTGAGAGGAAGTTCAGCACAGCAGAGGACACTTCAACAGGAAATGAGTGAAACTAGAAATGCATTTTGCCAGATGGCCCCAGTCCTTTGTGTCTGACTGACCATTATGGTAAATAATAAAGATATAGGATGTGATTTACATGTAGACTGAACAGACTCACTTCATCTTGGTTTTATTTGAATTTATCCTTTCATTTAGGACTATTTGAGATGGTTCGGTTTTCACAAAAGTATTTTCTTAACTAAATGAAAGGTGAAGTGTTTTTTAAGCATGTAGTGATGTTTACTGGGACAATAGCGTGTATCATAATGATGTTAGGTTTGATTGGCAGGTGGGCTCAGTGTTGGTCATGCGTTCTGTGGAACAGGGTAAAGTGTCTGTGTGTATCCGCTCTGCAGGAGGAGTTCCTGAGGAAAAACCCCAATGGAATCGACCCCGTCAGCGCTAACGACGTCTTCTTCAGCCTCCACGCTGTGCTGCTGTGTCTGGTCTACATCAGCCAGGCGGCTGTGTACGAGGTGTGTGTCAATGTGACTGTTGTTCAAGGTAGGCTCACACTAGTCTGCTCCAACGAAAGCCACTTTGCAGCCGACTTAAAAAGAAAGTCTATTTCTCTAGAGAGAGAGAGTTCCAGGCGTTCGTTCCACCCAGCTTTTGATCTCCTTCTAATACCTTGTTTTTTGTTATTTTATTTATGTGTTGATCTATTGTTTTGCTTTAAAAGGCTCCTGTTTAAGCAATTTATTTGTTGCACTTTTTTGTTTGATAATGAAAAATATTTTCCCCTAACTAATCTTGTGTCATTTTTTTTTTTTTTTTGCTGAACATAAATCATGAAGTGCTCTTAAGAATACAAGTATTAACAATACAGGTTAGGTTTCAGTCAAGAATTAGTTGAATGCCATTGTAATCAAAATGTCAATCAACCTACCTTGGTCCAATCTTAAACACAGCTCTATTCATTAGGCTATGTTGTGGTACATAGACAGTCATTGAGGCACAGCAACAGTGTTCTGGTTGAATGTTTAGTCCAGAAGCCGCTGTGGCAGGTATCTGTGGCCACAGCTGTCATCGCTGCAGAATAGATTCAGAAGATGTTTTGGCGACTGCCTGCCACTATGTGTGGCTTCTGGTGAGATGCACAGTGCACAGTTTAAGGATGTCAGTCGTTTTGCATTCATTTGCAAGGTTCTTTATCATTATTTTTAACAAGGCATCCAATACACGTACATTGTACATTGTCCCTCTTGAACAAATAAAAATAAAATAATACAGTTTGTAACAAAGGGAAAACTAAGAGCACAGAACAGCCCTTTCCCTCTCTGACAGACAACAGAGGGTGGCGCCAAAGAGGCAATCTAGGAATGGTCAAATATAACTTGACCATTTATATTGAAGACTGGGTGGAGACTGGGCGCCCCACGCCTACCTCTACCGGTTTGAAGGGAAACCTATGCTACAGAAGATATACACATCAATGTTCAACGACAAATCTGTAACCATTTAAATATTGATTATGTAAATAGTGTTTGTCATAAAACGTAGCTCATGGACATATCATATAATTCAAGCTCTCTATACACTTTCATAGACTCTATCAGATGATTCATAACAAGGCGATGTTATATTATGTACGGGCAATTTCTTTCACCAGGGCAACTCAAGGTTGTGATTCCATCACACCTGCTGTCCGCTGTATTGTTGAGAGTGTTGGAGGAGACACTGAGCCCCATCAGAAGCCCATTGGTAGTAATGCTTAAGAAGATTAAAAAGCAAGGCCAATTTAAAAAAATAACATCAGAAATATTTACTGTTCTTACAGTAAATATAAAAAAAAGTTGTTGTAAACAAATGTCATTATCTCTACATACAGTCATAAAAGGCAATGACAAATAAGCATATTCAAATATGGAACATAAACTAATGTTTGGTTTCATATAATTTACAGGTGGCAGTGCACATATCATTAATATTACTACTACTAATTATTATTATTAGTTCTGTTACAGTAGGATTTTATGGATTGTATTAATTATAATAATAAAAACAAGCTTGAAAGTCTTTGTCTGAGTTTAAACCAATGAATAAAAACCTACCTAAAACATTTATTTCTTCTGATCCAGAGAGATTAAATTAAAAAGAGAGATTAAATTAATAAATGCATTATTTAAAAACCGATAAAGACTTTGTACATAACTTGTAAATGCATACCTGGCTTATTTCTTAATTACAGCACAGTCAATTAATTGTTTTGGTCTGATTTAGTAAGAAGTTAAAAAAAATGAATGGCTTGATTAAAATTGACAAAAGAATATCAATTATTATGATTATATTGCTCACACAAAGGTAAACTCCCTCTTGTGGCCAAATGGGTCAAAAGCACTCATCTTCAATATGTGCAGAACTACTGGGTTCAGAAGGAAACCTTGCACATGAATGCAAAAACCACATGATGGAAATGCTACTTCTAGGGAGCACAACATTGACTACTGACATCCTTAAACTATGCATCTGAGCATCTCACCAGATGCCACAAATAGTTGGTTTTCTTTGTATTTGATTATTGTTTATTCAAGTGTAAAAATATTGTACATAGTTGTGGCAGCTTGCCACAACTAGTGGCAGCTAGAGGTGCCACAGGAAGTGCCCATTCGAGGTGCCGGTGCCACGATTTGAGCTTGCTCCTACTGTTTCTCTATTCTCAAATAATGTGTTCGCTTTCCCCTGAATATACTTTTTTTCTAGTATTTCTTTAGATTAATGCTTTGAATTAATAAGTGAATATAAACAGCAAACATCAGTGAGACTATCTATTTCTATATAGTAATTCTTGATGCCTGTCATCTAGTCCAGAGCTCTCCTTAAGGGACTGTGGCGCTCCGTAGGCATTACCACTTGTGTCTTGTGTCCACAGGGGCCGCCAAAACTGACTCAAGATGAAAGTTCCTCGCAGTCGCTTTAAGTGTGTGATTCCGTCATGGTTGTGTGTGTCTGACGGGTTAACCCTCTCTCTCCCAGAGGGGCGGTCAGAGGGTGTCCCGCACCGCCGTGGTCCTGCTGCTGATCGGCTGGTCCTTCGCTCTGGTCAGCTTGTTCCTGGCTGTAGCCGAACAGATCACCTGGCTGGACTACCTCTACTACTTCTCCTACATCAAGCTAGCAGTCACGCTGGTCAAATACGTGCCACAGGTAATGCGCGCACACACACACACACACACGGGATGTAAACACACTGTGTCCATGTGTTCAGTATTCCAGTGGTTGTTTATGGGATGGATAATCCTGCCTGCTGGTTCCTGCAGGCGTACATGAACTACTTGAAGCAGAGCACTGAGGGCTGGAGCATCGGCAACGTGCTGCTGGACTTCACCGGGGGAAGCCTGAGCATCCTGCAGATGCTGCTGGAGTCCCACAACAACGGTGACTATGTGCTGCTGTCTTCTGGAGGAGAGGGAACGCTGCTCCGTGACATTGGTCACACCAAACAGTCCACTGTTCCTACTAACCGTGACGCGTCTCTCCTCAGACGAGTGGGGGCTGATATTCGGCGACCCCACAAAGTTCGGGCTGGGTCTGCTCTCCGTGGTGTTCGACGTCGTCTTCATGACTCAGCACTACTGCCTCTACAGACAGCCGCCGCAGTACGAAGCCGTTGCAGAGCAAGAAGACAAGGACAGTTGATAGACTGCAGGAAACGCACAAACGCACAATCACCAGCGGCCACACAACGAATGATTCCATCTGCTCCAGAGAAGTCGTGCTGTTCATCGATATGATGACTCCAGCAGCTGCTCTGAGCTCCGTGTGCCGCATCTTAAATATCTGAGGATCAACACTTTCTTTTTACCACTGTATGGACATGTTTGACGGGTGTAAGAAAACCAGATGTAATGATTGTATGAACACTTTTTATTAAATGAAATGTCAAAAGGGAAATCAAGGGGCCTTTTCTCATGTCACAGTTTGTACAACCTCGTCTCCTTTCCTCGTCTCCTTTCTTTCTTCCTGTCTTAGTCCCGCCCACCTAAGATGTGAGTTACATGGTCATTTTCAATTAAGTTTAAATGGTTGAGAGCGCGGCTGTGCCACCTGTATATGTTCGTCCCATAAGACCTTTGATGACCTCGAGATCCATATTCCCCGTCCCTCAATGATGGACACGGCAGAGTTCTTGTAGGAAAGATGTCCCCCCTGCCTCCCCATGTCGAATAACTTTCAGGGGTTCCCACAACGACCTCAACACCTGGTGTGAGATGTTCACCTTCCTCCTGTTTTAAACCGCCTCGCGTCAAATCTACCCATGCATGAATCATGCATACAGGACAATGAAAATATGTCATTTGTAAAAAAAAAATTGTACCCTGTTGTCCTCAATACATTTGGAAAAGTTATTAAATACTATGCAAAATAATTATGCCAAGTGTTTATTTAGAGATTGACCCCAAGGATGAGAGGTGGAATATTGGGTTCAGCGGTCTCTCTGCTCCAGGCAGTAACACACAGAACATGTCAGTGTTGTCATGTCACAAATGTGCTATCAAAATGTCAACGTATGCCATCAAAATATATATATATATATATATATATATATATATATAATATTCCATAAAATAATAAGGATATGTCATAATAAATGTTTGCCTAGAGACTCCTTAAATGTCAGTATATAGTATACCATTCAAATTATTTCACAATTGTTGTATAGTATTGCAAAAGTCATAGATTGGATGTCATAAATGTCAAACGTCATAACACTCCATACTATGTCAGTGTAGTATAACATACAAAATATATAATTGTTTTCATAATACAAAAAATGACATCATATTGTCCAATGTTCCCGTCATCAGAACCTTGAGAAAGCTTTCCTTAGTGTTCCTCTTCCACGTTGGAGTTGTAGAAGTGGTTCTATTTGCTGAGCAGGAGGCTCAGAGGTGGGATGAGGTCAAAAGAAGTCTCCTTCCTCCTCTCCTCCTCTCCTTCCTCCTCTCCTCTCCTTCCTCCTCTCCTCCTCTCCTTCCCCCTGTCCTCCTCTCCTCTCCTTCCCCCTCTCCTCCTCTCCTCTCCTTCCTCCTCTCCTCCTCTCCTTCCTCCTTCCTCCTCTCCTCTCCTTCCCCCTCTCCTCCTCTCCTCTCCTTCCTCTTCTCCTCTCCTTCCTCCTCTCCTTCCTCCTCTCCTCTCCTCTCCTCCTCTCCTCTCCTTCCTCTTCTCCTCTCCTTCCTCCTCTCCTTCCTCCTCTCCTCCTCTCCTCTCCTTCCTCCTCTCCAGAACCAAAGTGAGTGTCTTCCCTCAGCTGAGCTGCGTCGTCTGTTCTGCTGCATGAACGTACTCAGGGGGTCGTAAGGGTTGGCCAGATATTATATTAATGCATGCTTTACACCAGTGGTTCCACTGGTCTGGCCGCTGACCCACCATCACCCCTGAATGACGAGCCGCGACCCAAATCGAGGAAAATGTTCAACTTCTCAAATTGATTGAATGAAAAGATGGTGCAGTTTGAACCTGAGATCCTGTAATATCACAGAGTGCATGAACAAACTAGTTAGAAATATTCCCTTTTATAGTGATTAAAAACCCCAAAGTCCATCTTAAGGACACGAGGTAATACAACATGCATAACAATTCAGTGAATTCATTATTTTTTAACAGACTCAGTGCTTTCATGCACAAACATAAAAAGGTCCAACTACTGAGAAGCAGCTTCAAAAAGACCCAAATGATGTAACTTCAGCTGAGAATACTCACTCACTGAATCTACGACAACGCTGCACTAAGAACACATCCAGTGTCCGGAGGAGCTTTAACCACACTCTGAATAAATTAAAAGAGATTCAAGTATACAACATTAACTTTTCTTCTACCTTATCAGTAGCTACATACTGAAAAACATGAAGCAGCATCGCTTCAACCGGAGGTGTAGCACTGACATGGACCTGAGTCTGGAGGAAGTCATACTGGGAGAACTGGGGATGTTTCCTCCTGACAAGAGTCTCAAAGTCTGGAGTTATGCTGCGTTCAGATTACTGCTGCGAGTAGATTAATGCAGAGTCAAAGCACAGACGTATGGATGAGAGTAGATTAATGCAGAGTCAAAGCACAGACGTATGGATGAGAGTAGATTAATGCAGAGTCAAAGCACAGACGTATGGATGAGAGTAGATTAATGCAGAGTCAAAGCACAGACGTAAAAACCCTACAAACAGCTGGAGAATATGCAAACCAGTGGTGGGCCGTCAGGGCCTGATAAGCCTTCTCTGCTGGCCTAAACAGAATCACAAAGTTATAGCTATTTTATAATTTAATTGTTTTTCACAAATACACTACATGTATTATAATTATTTTTCCCTATCAGGTTATTTTCTCATTGTACAGCTCTGTTGCTCAGCCTGCAGTCTTCAGCCATCAGACTGCAGCTGATTTGAAGGAGAAGCTTTCATCCAATCAGATGTTTTCTCTCCTGTGTCTCCAGGCCAGCAAGGCAGTTTAAGCCTTTGCAGATTAAAGTACACGGGGAGTGGGCGTTGTGGTTGATTGTCATGGACTTCAACCAATCAGATCGTTAGTTTGACAAACTGGGCGGATTCTTTGACGTGCAGGGCCCGCGAGGGGGCGTGGACGTGTGATTGGTCAGTGGCCCAGCGTGACCATCAACATGCGCTGTGATTGGCCAGTGTGTCAACAGGGCGGAGCTCAGTGGGAGCTGCAACGGTTCAGGCTGAAGCTAGAGAAGTTGTGACATGTTTATTTTTTATCGTGTTTTGGCGCTCGGTGGACTTAAACGGACTTGGTGGTGGATTTGAGGCGTCGACTGCTGCTGTCGAGCGGATATGTTCTGCCCTAGAACGCGTGGAGGTTTCCGGGGCGCGGTCGGGAGGCTCGGCTGTCCTCACCGGTCCATGGCGCCTGTTGCTGGAACTGAAGCTCCGTGAACGAACAACCGCGTTGCTGAACTCGTTGTTAATAAGGAGAGGAGATGGACTTTGTCTTTAATGAACAGCATCCGGTGAGTTGCTTTTTGTGTTTCATCTGCGGTGGCGTTGCGTTGTGTGCTGTTTTTTTAATCATGTATTGTTTTGTCATGTTATAACGAAGTGTGGTTCTTGTTGCGGGGGAAATCCCGCGTCAGAGGCGCTGCGTGAGGCTGAAAAAAGAAAGAAAAAAAAAAAACTCCTTCTTCACTACTTTTACTTTTACTTTTTTTTTTCCAGAATAGGCGCGGGGGGCTTTGGCGCTTATACGGTGAAAATAGCTCCGCGGTCGGTCCACACCGTGTGACCTCCATGCCCGTAATAGTGCAAAGAAATCGTCCGTGTAGCAGAGTGAGCTCTGCTGTCCACACGTGACCGTCTGGATGAACGCGCCGCGTAGTGGACAGCGCCGCGTAGTGGACAGCGCCGTGTAGTGGACAGCGCCGCGTAGTGGGCAGCGCCGTGTAGTGGGCAGCGCCGCGTAGTGGACAGCGCCGCGTAGTGGGCAGCGCCGCGTTCAATACGCGAGGGTCAGACAGGAAGTCCCGGGACACTTTTCTTCTTTTCCCCAGTCCGCACCTGATGTGGACCCACGTCATTGAAGGCCTTGGTCTAAAACCCACGGCCCGCCACTGACGCAAACAGAACTTGTGTCACAACCTTAGAGGAAGATGGTAATGGAGAAATGTGTCACAATCTAATGTTGTTCACACCAAACGCGGCGTGAATTTGACGCGCGACCAGATGACATGCAAAGTCGATGCACAGACGCGATAGGTTGCGAAAAAGCGTTTTTTTCCGCCAAGCGGCGCGATAGACGCAAGTTGAAATTTTAACTCTGGCGAAAAAAATTGCGTGACGCAAAGTTGCGGCAGCCAATCAGAGTTGAGAATCAGCGTTGAGAAGCTCCGCCCCTCATCACCGCCGTCCTGCTGCTGAATCAAACTGCTGCTGCTCCTGAAGTAGCGCTGCTAGCGGCTTCATTCAGACGCTGCTGCGGGACTACGGATAATATTATGAACCCAGACACCATGGAGTTTGATGTTCCCGTATGTGGAGTTACACAACAAGTAGAAAGCAGAACTAGTGGTTATTTCCATGGTGGATGAAGGAATCTGCTTTACGGAGAGAAGCCAGACGCAGTCCCTGGAGGAGCTGTGTGGGGCTACGGATGACGTCATGAACCCACGGATGACGTCATGAACCCAGACACGAGGGCGTTTCATGTTCCCACGTGTTTGGGACTTCCTCAACAAGTATAACGCAGACATAATGGTTATTTATTCCATGGTTGATAGCAGAAATGAAAACGTTTTCCGATAAGCACACAGAGAATATATCGTAGAAGATATTTACATGTTACATACAGAAATACTTAGAGACCTAATTAGACCTTCAAAGGCTACCAAACAGTAAAAGTGAACAGTAGCTGCAGCATCTCTTACTACGGCAAGAGAGGAGGTCAAATCTATGAATGAAGATGCAACCACGTTCTCTAATGCAACACATGCAAATGTGGGCAGAGCAGCAGGTGATCACGGTTTATGAATAAACATATACATTTTTCTCCGGGCTCAACAGGTTTATTAACTGCTGTTAAACATCTTGATATGTGTTTGAGCTGTTAAGGCCACCTGGGGTCTCCAGGACCTCAAACGCAACATAAGGGTTCGACAGAACAACGCTTAAGATACCAACAAGAGAATCGGAGTGAATCCGAGTTACCTTCCTTCTCTAAACAGACGAGTGACACAAAGAGCTGGTGGAACACTCAGAAATGCACAAGGGTTTGAATTATGGGGCAATGACGTTGTTAAGGCACTTAAATATGGCAGTTATACTGACTACATCCATTAATGACGAGAAACAAGACTGTTTCTTTTTAATGAATTTTGGTTGCCTTCTTCTTCGTCGTCTTCTTCATCGTCCTCTGTCGTCTCCTCTTCCCTGGGTGTAACTCCTCGTCTGCAGTCTGAGGTACGTCTCCTCTACGCGTTACTTCAGCTCTCTCTGGTTGTCTTTCTTGCCCCGCTGCTTTATTTTAGCATAGAGCTTTGGATCAATTTACTAATACTGCAGTATGATGTATAAAACTTAAACAAAACATAACAATGAAGTGCAAGTTGAATCATCCAATTAAGCGTCTTTACGATTGGGAATAGAATTTAATCACGATTATGGGATTCATTTGCTTTTTCTAACTGTGGGTTGTTTGTCTAAATGATGGTTTTGGTCACACACTCCCTGCTGTGACAAACGCAGCCCGCGTCCTCACAGGTGTGTATTTTACTTGCATAAGATTTAAGGTTTGAACCCACAGCCTCTTCAGCCTCTTCAGACCCGTCAGTCAGCCGACTGATTCTTTGCATATTCGACTTCTTCACGTTGGGAGTTGGGCATCAAAGTTCTTTGGAAGTAAAAGTAGATTCTTAAGACGTCGTGCTTCTAAACTTTTAGTTTGCAAGGTCGAGTATAAACCAAGCTCTCCTGTAGCTTTGGGCCGACATCGTCTTCTCTCTCCGCCTGACTCTGAGCTGCAGAAACACGGAATCACTCATTTGATTTTTAACCGAAAAGTATTTACTAAACATTTAAATATCCAAATCTATAAACACTGCTATCAGTGAGTAACATCTCAATGAGGGAGCATTATATTCTGTGGTCATCTACTCGGCATGCCCGACTTCCAATCAGAGGATCGGTGGTTCGAGCCCCGGCTCCGCTAGTCCATGTCGATGTGTGCTTGAGACACTGAACCCCGAATTGCTCCTGTAGCGGAGTCTACGGTGTAGAGAGCAAACATGAGGTCGCTTTGGATAAAAGAGTCTGCTAAATGTAATGAAATGCAGAATCTCCTTCATTTCCTGAATTAATTAATACGCCCTACTGTTGTGTATGTATATACATAGTATTTTGCATTCCTGATAGTGTTGCTGTGACAAACTATTTCCCCTTAAAGTAAACATACCAGACTCTCACAGTACTTACAGTTTCATTAGTTACATTTTTATTTTCTATTTACAACCAATTTGTTATATAAATATAATACATCATTTTCAGAAAAGCTGTCAAGTCAATGCATACAAGAGCTCGATCACAACAGGTTAAATACACAGGATGGAGGGGCCGACACACGGAGGGACATCACAGAGGGTGAGGGCAGATGGAGGGGTGAGGGCAGATGGAGGGGTGAGGAAACATTCAGGGTGTAAACAGCTCTCGTTAAAAGAATTTAAAACTTCAGCTCGGTCCATCAGGAACTTCACACACGCGGTTCCTCCAGAGTTCTGTATGTTTGCAGGTTGGAGTCGTTGCGTCGGTCCGGACGCACAGCGATGCATCCAGTGAGGCGAGCCCTCTTGTCCCCCCACACACACAGACACACACACACACAGACACACACAGTGTCAACCCCAGCCTGTGTCTGCCGAGCTTTCGTTAGCTTCCAAACTCCAGGGTGCGTTTGAGATGCTGGCGGCGGGCGGGTGGAGACAGTGGAGCGGGCGGGTGGAGACAGTGGAGCGGGCGGGTGGAGACAGTGGAGCGGGCGGGTGGAGACAGTGGACCTGTGTGTTGACGAGAGGGCCTCGCTCAGAGAACGCAACATGCGAGGACTCCTTGACGTGTGGCGGAAGAAACTGAATCAGTTGAGCTCGTCGCTCTGAGCCGTTCAATAAACCGCTCTGTTTCGTGAGGCGGTGCAACGTGTCCGCGCCCCGCCGTGCGGCACCAGGAAGAAGACCCGGCTCAGGCGCCGGTGATGATGATGAGGGCGGGGCTGGCCGCCTGCTGGCTCGTCTCGCAGGCGGCGCCCTGCGCGGCCGGCTTGGCGAACACCCGCGGCGTGTTGAGGTTGTAGACGCCGGCCTGGAGGAAGCAGGCCCTCAGGGTCACACACAGAAGCTCCCGGGCCGCCAGCTGCAGCTTGTACTGGGTCTGACCCACCCAGGTGAAGGAGCTGTGCAGCTCCACGGACTCAGGGCTGCAAGAAGCAGGAGAGGATCAGGAGACTGGACCACTGTCACATGGTATTTAAAAAGTGAGTAAATGTAGTATTTAAACTAACAATGAGATTACAAAGCATACAGTAAACCTTAAATGACAAATGAATGAGACAATAGTTTGATTAAAAGAATAAACATTTATATAGATGCCTGCTTATATTTTGAGTCTTTCTTTTAAAAGCATATTCATTATTTCAAACTCAGCGTAAATGAACGTCATGAACACATGAATATAACACATTTACATGACTTTTACTAAACCTTTGGGATTTTATTTTATTTTTCTTCAAGGACTTTTCCAGGCCTGGAAATAACCATTTTAAAATTCCATGACCGTAAGAACCCTGTGAATGGGTCTGTAACCTTTCTGAATGTCCTGCACACACACACACACACACACACACACACACACACACCTCATCTCATCTCATCTACAAAGACACGTACCTGCTGCTTTTGTGCCTCAAGTCGATGAGGACGTCCACTGGAGCCGAGGAGCAGTTAGACAGAGTCAACGTGACCGGAACCACACAGAGACTGGAGGAGAGAAAACAACCTCCATCACACACACACACACACACAAGAGGAGAGAGGAGAAGAGCTAACAACCTCCATCACACACACACACACACACACACACACACACACACACACACACACACACACACACACACACACACACACACACACACACACACACTAGAGGACAGAGGAGAAGAGCTAACAACCTCCATCACACACACACTAGAGGAGAGAGAAGAGCTAACAACCTCCATCACACACACACACACACTAGAGGAGAGAGAAGAGCTAACAACCTCCATCACACACACTAGAGGAGAAGAGCTAACAACCTCCATCACACACACACTAGAGGAGAAGAGCTAACAACCTCCATCACACACACACTAGAGGAGAAGAGCTAACAACCTCCATCACACACACACTAGAGGAGAGCTAACAACCTCCATCACACACACTAGAGGAGAGAGAAGAGCTAACAACCTCCATCACACACACACTAGAGAAGAGCTAACAACCTCCATCACACACACACTAGAGGAGAGCTAACAACCTCCATCACACACACACTAGATAGAGGAGAAGAGCTAACAACCTCCATCACACACACACACACTAGAGGAGAGAGAAGAGCTAACAACCTCCATCACACACACACTAGAGAAGCGAAGCAGCTTCACCAACAACCTCATGGAGCTACAGCCCTGCAGGTCACAAGTATGTACTGCACAGGACACATTTCTCTCACACACACTTCTCGCTCACACACACAGCCTCACCTCTCCTGGACAAAGGTGTGTGTGTAGGTCTCGGGGTAGTGCAGGTTGGTCTTGATGAGTTGGGACAGCTCTGCAGAGGGCGGGGCCACAGGAGCAGGAAGCTCTGATTTAAACTTGAGCAGCACCATCTCCTGGGCTTCCTGCAACACACACACACACACACACACACCTCATCCAATCAGTTTATAAATGACACCAAACACGGTTCACACCCCACAGAACCCAGGTCTATTTGAAGCTTACATTAGAGACATCATGTGTTTATAATCCTGTTTAATAACAATATGTGGTCACATGTTTGATCTGCTCTCGTTTTGCCCGGTCAACTTCTTTACTACAAGCTCAACACTTCCTGTATCCCTTTCAGATTAAAAGCCCATTGGACAGAATCCTTTGTGTCCTGACGGAGCTTTTATTGTGAAACTTTTGAGTGACATCTCTCTCATACATTCTATAACACATGTTGTATAGAACTGTGTGTGTGTGTGTGTGTGTGTGTGTGTGTGTGTGTGTGTGCGTGTGTGTGTGTGTGTGTGTACCTCTTTGGGAGTCAGAGAACTGGCCTCTTTGCCGATGGTCTGCAGCGCCACATGGAGCTGGCCCTCTAGGATCAGCTGTTTGTTGTCCTCCACCACATACGCCTAGACACACACACACACACACACACACACACACACACACACACACACACACACACACACTTAAGCTGAGAACAAAATATAAACACCTTGGGATTCCTCACAGACGGGCAACATCTGTATACATGAGCAGAATGATAAACATGACAGGAATCCTGTTTGAGTCTCAAGAGACGACGTCCTGAACAGAACATGAACATTCATTCCGTCTCACACGGGACACACAATACACACAATACACACTGCTGCTACACACCGGGCGCTCTGCGGCCGTACCTTCCAGATGACGATGATGTTGAGGTCCAGCTCGTTGCACTTCCTGACGATGCTGCCGAGGTCGGCCGTCTGGCTGCGGCTGCCGGCCGGCGTCCTGGAGGACGTGGGCTCCACCCGAGGAGCCGCAGGGGGCCGGCAGCCGCGGAAGAAGAAGTCTCCACAGGGAGTGGAGGCGCTGAGGATCTGCAAAAGAGCCACAACTGCTCTGAGAACATTCAGAGGACATTACATATCTGGAAGGAGAGTCAAATGCTTGATGTGTCTGAATGTAGTCACAGATGTTTTCAACTCAAAAAACTTAGAATAATGAGATATGAGGTATTTTTGCATTCAATACTTTTTGTAAATATACTTATTTATTTATAATAAACCAAGTCAAGTTATATGTGTATATCCTTTGTTCACACATTATTTAGAAAATGTATATTTCTCATTGTTCACATAAAAACGTGCCAGAATAAACAGCTTCAGTCTATTGCATTTATTGCTCTGGCTGAGTAGTTATACTCTAGGTTTCATTTATTTAGAATAGTTGACTTGTTTTCACTAAGAATTAAAAGTTCATTGCTCTTTGAAAGTGTGTTCTTCACTATATCAATGGCATAGAATGACAATAATATTGTTTATCACAGTTATTTGTGGGATGTTTGGTCAAACATACGTAGTTATCGTGACAGGCCTATACAAATAAATAATTAAACTGACGACGACGTTTATCTTTGTATTTGTTTACCCGTTCGTTTCCCAGATTCAGGTCTGCAAAGGTGTATTTCTCTACGGCAGTCGAGGCAGCTGGAGACAAAACAGACAAATCAGCTCCTAACCGAAGCTAGTGATATTTTTGTATGTATTTCTATGTATTTATGGTACCCTGGTGGGGCTTGCATCGAGTGGCTCTGAAACACAGCTTGGCTCTTTCTCTGCTGGTGAGTTTACAGTCTGGGAGGAAAGGAGACAGAGAAGCTGTGACATCCTGGGCTGAAGTGCCTTGCTCAAGGGGCAGAGGGAGCCTTCAGGTGGCATTAAACCTCACGCTGCTTCAGCAGAGACAATAAAAGGACAAACCTTTGTCGTTGGCCGGGTTGATACACTTGTGGAGGCGCCAGTGCCGACTGCTGCTGGACACCTGGATGATGTGGAACTCTCGCACGGCGGGTTCACTCTGGGGCCGGAGGAGGAGGATTACAACCACGCTCAACGAGCTGCAGACTGTGAAGGGTTGCATGCTGGGTAATCTCACCGTATTGATGTTCTCCACGTCCACGAAGACCAGCGTTCCGCCGCTGCCTTTGTCGTCCACGCCGTGATGCGGGGGGACGCTGCTGCGGCACGCCGACGCCTGAACGCTCAGAGAGCGGCTGGCACAGATGAACACCGTGTGGCGCAACACCCGATGACTTCAGACAGGCAGAGAGACAGACAGAGAGGCAGAGAGACAGACAGAGAGGCAGACAGACAGACAGACAGACAGACAGACAGACAGACAGACAGAGAGGCAGAGAGACAGACAGACAGACAGACAGACAGACAGACAGACAGACAGACAGGCAGGCAGACAGACAGACAGACGTTAGTGCAGCGATGGTGAAGAGACCTCAGGTAGGATTGAAGTAAACGAAGGGAATTGGCTAACCATAAGCAGCCCGTGTCACCTGATCTTGAGGCCCTTCTCCGTGCTCTCGTAGTAGAACAGGAAGTGGATCTCATGGACGCCCTCCTGGTCCGGTCCCCTGAGCCAGAGCGGCAGCTGGGTGGACTCGCCCGGCTGCAGCGCGCTGCCCTCTATCGGGATGGCCATCGCTCCGGCCGGCTGGCTGAAGTCCTCCGCCGACACCAGCGTCTCGGACGCCACCGAGCCCGGCCGGCGGGCCGTGGCCGTGGTCTTGTAGGCCGAGCAGTTCTCGGCCGAGGTCGGGCTGACGGGCGTGAGGGGCGTCGCCGTCTGGCTGCCAAACGTGAAGAAGTCCGGGTGCGTGGACGCCACCCGCAGGCCGCGCAGGGCGACGCCGCTGACGTTACAGAACTCCACGTAGGCCTTCCTGATCTCACCGCACAGCAGAGCCGTGGGGAACTGCAGGAAGAAGACCTGACACACACACACACACACACACACAATCTCCTGAATTAATACTCTGCGCTCTACATATCTTTCTTCCCTGTTATTCCCTGTTACATTGTGAGGATGAAAATGGGACAAAGTGACAATAACTGGCAGTTTTTTCACTGCTTATGTTAGTTTACGATAATCAGAGAACCAATACCACTGACTGCTTTTAAAACTAGAATGAAAGAGGCAGGTTCCCAAAAATGTAAATGTTTCTTAAATTGACTGTCTCTTAGCTTTTAGTCTCTTTTAACTTGTGTTTTCTGTCTGTAACTATGTGTTTCTTATGCTGCTGCCTGTCTTGGTCAGGTCTCCCTCCAAAAAGAGATGTTTAATCTCAATGGGGCTCTCCTGGTTAAATAAAGGTTTAAATAAATAAATAGCAATCCTGGTTCAGGGGCAATAAAACGGGATGCGTGTGTCAGCGTACCTCCATTAGGGGCATGGGTGGAGTTATGATGGGCTCCAGTCTCCGATCCTGACCGTGTTGAACCAGCATCTTCTCCTCTTTGGTCTGGTTCAGGCGGGGACCCTGGATCTTCAGGTCCTGTCTGCCCCGAACCACCATGGGCTCCAGCGCCGGCTGGCCTGTGGACCGGAGCAGAGAAACGGTTTCCTCCCAAACATGGTGACGCGACACAAGACGCCATACTAAACAAGGTAAAGTCTGTACCTTCAGAGCTGGGCGCCGGCTCTGCAGAGGAGGCGGCCGCCAGGTTGTACACCACACCCACGATGTTCAGCTGGCCGGTTCTGTGGGGCAGCAGCCGGAGTCGAGCCTGGGGTCAAAGGTCACAGTGACTGATAGCGGCAAACGACTGGAGGTTAATCAGTCTCCGGTATCACATGATGATGAGGAACAGCCCCAAGTAGTACGTGTTGGCTATTTAAAAGACTCTTCACAGACATTTGAATGGTCTTTATGCATTTTAAATATAAACATCCCTTCAACAGGCCTGGTAGCCTGAGCACACAGTCACTGCATGCACATGCACGGCTTTAGGATCAGCTTTCTGCAGGAACCGCATCCCTAAAAGTCTTGTCTAGAAGAAACCTGGTTCAGGGTGAGGCGTCTCAGACCTGCTGCATTTCTCCTGGAGAGAGCAATGTGTTGGCCATGTAATCTGGTTTCTATGTGGCTCTATTACATGGAGCATGTGCAGGCAGACAGACAGAGTCAGGGAGACAGACAGGGAGACAGACAGACAGACAGACAGACAGGCATGGAGACAGACAGACAGACAGGCAGACACAGACAGACAGGGAGACAGACAGACAGACAGAGACAGGGAGACAGACAGACAGAGACAGGGAGACAGACAGACAGACAGGGAGACAGACAGACAGACAGGGAGACAGACAGACAGACAGACAGACAGGGAGACAGACAGACAGACAGACAGACAGACAGACAGGGAGACAGACAGGGAGACAGACAGGGAGACAGACAGACAGACAGGGAGACAGACAGACAGACAGACAGACAGGGAGACAGACAGACAGGGAGACAGACAGACAGACATGGAGACACAGACAGGGAGACACAGACAGGGAGACAGACAGACAGACAGACAGACAGGCATGGAGACAGACAGTGCGTCTAATCATTACAATCAGGCTAAATGTAATGATTAGGCTTATTACAGTCCTGAGAATCCACAGATAGTGGATTTTGTTCTCAGAGCATTTGATTCATTGATTGCTGTGTGGATACAAGGAGAATTTCATCAAATAGAAAACGTTTTTGAAGAAGATCACCGACCCTGCACTTTATATAAGAACGCTATTCTTCTCAAATAAACTCAGGGTAGAAACTAAATCAGATTTCTGACCTTCTCAGTCATTCTCAGTCAAATAGTGAGCTTATTGAACATGAAGATGCTGCTGAGCTGGGATACATCAGGCTGATGCTTTCTTTGTCTCCACTCCATCACACACACACACACACACACACACACACACACACACACACACACACACACACACACACACACACACACACACACACACACACACCCCTGTCTCTGCACTGATCTCTCAGAGCCCTTACCAGTTTGGTCTCCTCTGGTCCCATTAGAAACTCCTGGATGATCTCTGTGGTGACGACGTCGTCTCTCTGCGTTGTCTGCAACAAGGAAACGGACATTGAAGAGACCGTGGGAACCGTAGCTTCTGGTTTTCACAGCCTCCATGCGACGGTGGCAGCTCACCCCTTCAGGTAGCGTCTCCTCGTTGGTGACGGCCTCTCCTGCCGACTCTTCCTCCGTCTTCTCCTCGGATGGAGTCGCCCCCTCGGCGGTGAACCTCCAGAGCAGCGAGAGGTTGGACAGAGCCAGAGGAACCTTCAGAGGGTTCCTGAACGACAGCTCCACTATGATGGGCTCTGTGGGGACAGAAAGATGGTGTACTGGCAAGGAAACGCTGGGAAAGAGAAGATCGTGACTCCTGATCGGTCGGCAAGCGTCCGTACGTCCGAACACCCAAAAAAACATCGACACAGCAGCATAGCATCGCGATATTTTGCGTGCCAATATTGTATCGATACACGTAAGCCAGGTATCTATGTTTTATTATATAAATTATAAACTTTTTGGTCCTAGAATAATACAATGAATTGCTTTTTCAGCCCACTAGATGGTGCTGTGTTGTTCTGGTGCGGTCAGCAGAGGTCCCGGGTCAGCGTGACGGTAGGAAGTTGGTCAAAACAAAAATGGAAATTAGAAACTAGAAATGCGCCGTCCACGTTTAAAATCAAACGTCTGGACTTGGACCTGTACTTGTCCAGCGCTTTTCTAGTCTTCCGACCACTCAACGCGCTTTAACACTATGACATCATTCACCCATTCACACCCTGATGGGAGGAGCTACCATGAAGGAACCACATCAGATTATCAACCATTCATACGCGGAGCAATTTAGGGTTAAGTGTCTTGCTCAAGGACACATCGACATGGGCTAGCGGAGCCGGGGATCGGACTGCCGATCCTCTGGTTGAAGGTCGACCCTGCTCACCACTGAGCCACAGTCGCCCCACTTCCTGTCACTCGTAGCGCCGCTGCTGCATAGCTAAATAAATCGCAATACTCAATATATCGCAGAATCGTGATAATATCGCAGTATCGCGATAACAGCACAGTGTCGCGATAACAGCACAGTATCGCGATAACAGCACAGTATCGCGATAACATCCCAGTATCGTGATAACAGCACAGTATCGCGATAACAGCACAGTGTCGCGATAACAGCACAGTATCGCGATAACAGCACAGTGTCGTGATAACAGCACAGTATCGTGATGATATCGTCCTGGGACCTCTGGTGATCCCCACCCATATAGGGAGTAAAGGTCCAGGTGGTCGAGCAGCTCGTACCCTCGGCCACCGCCAGTGGGAAGCGCAGGTTGTCCGTCTGGCTGTTCAGGCAGCACTGGGTGGGCTGGAAGGCGGCTGGCACGACGCCCCTGTTGGCTGCAGCCACCAGCTGCTCCTCCAGGTGGCACCACATGAGCGCCAGGTCCTGGTCGTACTCCTGGTCCAGAGACACGTGAGTGGCTGCCTGCTTCTCGCCTGCACACATCAGGGATTTATCATTATAATGGATATAATAATATATATATGCATTTCCTCAGTCACTCTTACACTTAGACAGAGGAGAGATCTCAGACAGAGAGGAGACAAGGAGACATCTCAGACAGAGGAGACTAGGAGAGATCTCAGACAGAGGAGACAAGGAGAGATCTCAGACAGAGGAGACAAGGAGAGATCTCAGACAGAGAGGAGACATCTCAGTCAGAGAGAAGACGAGATCTCAGTCAGAGAGGAGACGAGGAGACATCTCAGACAGAGGAGACAAGGAGAGATCTCAGACAGAGAGGAGACATCTCAGTCAGAGAGAAGACGAGATCTCAGTCAGAGAGGAGACGAGATCTCAGTCAGAGAGGAGACGAGGAGAGATCTCAGACAGAGAGGAGAGATCTCAGACAGAGAGCAGACGAGGAGAGATCTCAGACAGAGAGGAGACGAGGAGAGATCTCAGACAGAGAGGAGACGAGGAGAGATCTCAGACAGAGAGGAGACGAGGGGAGATCTCAGACAGAGAGGAGAGATCTCAGACAGAGAGCAGACGAGGAGAGATCTCAGACAGAGAGGAGACGAGGAGAGATCTCAGACAGAGAGGAGACGAGGGGAGATCTCAGACAGAGAGGAGACGAGGGGAGATCTCAGACAGAGAGGAGACGAGGGGAGATCTCAGACAGAGAGGAGACGAGGGGAGATCTCAGACAGAGAGGAGACGAGGGGAGATCTCAGACAGAGAGGAGACGAGGGGAGATCTCAGACAGAGAGGAGACGAGGAAACATCTCAGACAGAGAGGAGACAAGGAGAGATCTCAGATAGAGGAGACAAGGAGAGATCTCAGACAGAGGAGACAAGGAGAGATCTCAGACAGAGAGGAGACGAGGGGAGATCTCAGACAGAGAGGAGACATCCTCTTCATGTTACCTTCTGCAAAGCGGCGTTCGTGTCCGAAGTAGACCCTTGTGGCCGAGCTGTGGATGCAGGGCAGAGGCAGCTGGGGGAGGTCGTCTTCATTTCCCTCCACCACACTCTGAAACACACACACACACACACACACACAGTGAATAGGAAAGCTTTTAATTGATAAAATGGTGGCTCGTTTACATGTTGATATTATTATGTAAATCTGTAAAATCTGGAAGATATTCTGCTGTCTTTCCTAATCTGAGGAGTCATGTCGATGTAAATCAGAATTCCCTCATGTGTGTAGTCCCTCTCCGGCCACGTACTCTCTGAGGTCACCTTGTACACGTAGAGGTACCCTCTGGTCACCTTGTACACGTAGAGGTACCCTCTGGTCACCTTGTACACGTAGAGGTACCCTCTGGTTACCTTGTACACGTAGAGGCACCCTCTGGTCACCTTGTACACGTAGAGGCACCCTCTGGTCACCTTGTACACGTAGAGGCACCCTCTGGTTACCTTGTACACGTAGAGGCACCCTCTGGTCACCTTGTACACGTAGAGGCACCCTCTGGTCACCTTGTACACGTAGAGGCACCCTCTGGTCACCTTGTACACGTAGAGGCACCCTCTGGTTACCTTGTACACGTAGAGGTACTCTCTGGTTACCTTGTACACGTAGAGGTACCCTCTGGTTACCTTGTACACGTAGAGGTACTCTCTGAGGTCACCTTGTACACGTAGAGGTACCCTCTGGTTACCTTGTACACGTAGAGGTACTCTCTGAGGTCACCTTGTACACGTAGAGGTACCCTCTGAGGTTACCTTGTACACGTAGAGGTACTCTCTGAGGTCACCTTGTACACGTAGAGGTACCCTCTGGTTACCTTGTACACATAGAGGTACCCTCTGGTTACCTTGTACACGTAGAGGTACCCTCTGGTTACCTTGTACACGTAGAGGTACCCTCTGGTTACCTTGTACACGTAGAGGTACCCTCTGGTTACCTTGTACACGTAGAGGTACCCTCTGGTCACCTTGTACACGTAGAGGTACCCTCTGGTTACCTTGTACACGTAGAGGTACTCTCTGAGGAAGGCTCCCTGCTGGGTGGCCGTCTGCCTGCTGTCGTTGGTGAGGATCTGCCTGAAGGCCGTCACGGCGCTCTCCGGTTGGCTGAGCGTGAAGGACTGGCGGCCGATGGTGAAGTTGATGTGGTCCTCCGCCAGAGACCAGCCCCGGTCCTTGTACACCTGCATGGCCTGGCAGTAGCAGCGCAGTGCGTGCCTCCGCTAAGGAAGAGACGGCAGGAAGCAGAAGAGGAGGTGAGGAGCGAAGGTTTCATAATGGAGTGCTGAACTTGGTCCAAAATGTTGTCTTCATGACTCTTAACCCTTTGAAAACAGCAACCTGTTTCATCTATTTTCTGTCATTTTTCAATTTTTTAACCAAAAAACACGTTTTTTTGGACTGAATATGCTTCATAACATGTCAATGCTTTGCTGGATTGTGTTTATTGGTTGCTTTAGGTCTTAATATTTCGAAGAAAAGGGCACTATCAGCCTGTGGGTTGATGTTAAGGCACCAAACAATACTCTTTTGGAGGAATCTTGTTCATACTCAAGCTTTATGTTCATGGTTAAGGTCAAAATAAGTGGGTTTTTTGCTAATATATTTTTTTTTCCCAAGAATTTTCTGATTATTTGGTGCATCAGATCAAACAAGTGCAACCGCGACACAAGTCAGACGATGATCAACTGTACACACAACCATCCAGAACATGTTCAGTGTTCTATGATGCTGAACACGAACAGAAAGGGAAGCGTTTGCAGTGGTTCAGATGGAGCTGGAACACCAGCGCTGGGTTGGACCGCCACAGTTGAAGGGCTCACCTGTCCTGCTTTGCTGAACCGATGACCGGCCAGGATCATGTGGAAGGCGAACTTGCGCACCATGGGATTGCGCATGTTGATGAAGCAGTGGGCGGCCTGCTCCAGCAGCAGAGCACTGCGCAGGTCAGAGTCCTGCACACGAGGAATAAAGAATGAATCCACTAAGCTTACATGATTAATCTACTTTTATAAAAGGACATGAACGGTGAACTGTACTCCGGCCTCTGGATTTACTGTTACAAGGACTGTGATCAATGAAAATGCAGATCCAACTGTTCCGTTAGCATAAAATCAGATCAGTATTACTCAGATCAACTGCATATGGTGGTGTTTTTTTAATCTATGACAGTTCTCCTAAAACTAGCTTTAAATAACACTGAAGTGGAACTGCATCCTAAGGATGAGGGTCTGCTCACCTCGCTGGTCATCTTGATGAGGAGAGTCGCAGCGTCAGAGTATTTGACCTGACTCTTGAGGATCTCAGCACTGAGTAACGCACAGCGCTCAGCCAGCACCATGTTCCTGTGGAGGCAGAGAACGCATTAGTTGGGATACTTTGGGTTCTGAAGTGAGGTGGTATGAGGTACCTCTGCACAGGCATGTATTACTACAGGAGATGGAGTTTATTCTCAGTGTATCTATGAACCCAGAGAATCACTGGAGCTGAAACCCCTACAGTCTAAAAGTCAGGAAGCTAGACATAATAAGGTCACCTTTAGGTGCAGGAAGAAGGATTCACTTTGGCGAGCCTCTAGGTGACCTCACATTAGCACAAGGTAAAGCGTGGTGTAAGGAGGACCTACTTGCAGACGTCTCTGTACGTCTGTATGGCGGTGTCCATGTAGTGAGCTGGGTACGGTCTGGGAGCTCCAGCCTGCAGGAAGGCCGACACGGCAGCCATTTCCTACAGAGGGTCCAGGAGGAGAGGAGGACCAGAGGAAACACCAGAGGGTTACACACGGTCCCCACCAGGACAGGTAGAGAGGTAGGTATGTGTAGGTAGGGGTGTAGGTGTGTGTGTGTGTGTGTGTGTAGGAGTGTGTGTGTTTGTAGGTAGGCGGTGTGTGTAGGTAGGGTTGTGTGCGTGTGTAGATAGGGTGTGTGTGTGTGCAGGTAGGGGTGTGTGCATGTGTGTAGGTAGGGGTGCGTGCGTGTGTGTAGGTAGGGGGGGTGAGTGCATATGTGTAGGTGGGGGGGTGCGTGTGTGTAGGTAGGGGGGGTGCGTGCATGTGTGTAGGTAGGGGGGGTGCATGCATGTGTGTAGGTAGGGGGGGTGAGTGCATATGTGTAGGTGGGGGGGTGCGTGTGTGTAGGTAGGGGGGGTGAGTGCATATGTGTAGGTGGGGGGGTGCATGTGTGTAGGTAGGGGGGGTGTGTGCATGTGTGTAGGTGGGGGGGTGTGTGTGCATGTGTGTAGGTAGGGGGGTGTGTGTGTGTAGGTAGGGGTGCGTGCGTGTAGGTAGGGGGGGTGCATGTGTGTAGGTAGGGGGGGTGCATGTGTGTAGGTAGGGGGGGTGCATGTGTGTAGGTGTCCGTGTGCGTAGGTAGGGTGTGTGTGTGTGTGTGTGTGTGTGTGTGTGTGTGTGTGTGTGTGTGTGTGTGTGTGTGTGTGTGTGTGTGTGTGTGTGTGTGTGTCTGCATTCTCACCAGCGCCCCTGCAGCATACAGCATGGCCTGGTCCGACAGGAAGTCCTTCTTGGCCGTGTGGTAGCAGCTGTAGGCCAGCTCGTAGTGCTGCACCAGGAAGCACAGGTCGGCCATCTTCCTGATCTGCAGCTCCGGGGCTTCTGGGGGATATCTGACATCACAGAGGAGAGAGATCAAACAGCAGCGTGCAGAACAACATGGTGGACATGAATCCATCATGTGAAGGGAGACGCTTACAGAAGGCCACACGTGCTCTTTGGTTCACTGACGCCCTTCTCTGGAACCTTCCCTCCACCGAACCACTTCTTGGTGGCGGTGAACAGAGACCGGCTCAGACCTTTCCTGGAGACCAGCTGTGGAGACAGAAGACGCTTTAGTGAGACGGTTCAGCACGAGCCTCTGATTCCTGGATGCAACGGTTTGGGGGGAAACATGTGCTATACAGGGTTCACACACATTCTGACCAAAGGGTTTCAGGACTTTTCCATGACTTTAAACCAAATGTCCATGACAAACATTTAGTGAAGTCTGGGTGTAAACAGTAAAAAGTGAGTAAATGTAGTATTTAAACTAACAATGAGAATACAAAGCATACAGTGAACCTTAAATGACACAAATGAATGAGACAATAGTTTGATTAAAAGAATAAACATTTATATAGATGCCTGTATGTATGCCTGCTTATATTCTGAGTCTCTCTTTTAAAAGCATATTCATTATTTCAAACTCAGCGTAAATGAACGACATGAACACATGAATACAACACATTTACATGACTTTTACAACACTTTGGGGATTTTTCCAGGCCTGGAAATAACCATTTTAAAATTCCATGATTTTCCAGGTTTTCCACAACCGTAACAGCCCTGGCTATATAAGTGGCCACATGGTGGCGCCACTGCTCCCAAACCACACCAAAAACTAATAATCTTTTATTTGCATTTTATCTATTTTCAAATCTAAAAGTAGTTTGTTAAATATCCTACAAAAAAGACAAAGAAAATGAAACAGAATGCAAAAAAACCTGAAAGTTGTATTTTGCATTACTTTTAGTGGGGAGGAAATAAATAAACTTGCAACTATGTATGATTTCAGTAAATAAGCAGCTGCTGTTGTCCAAAATGATCAGACAGACTTGCATGGTGTTGATATAACCGTCTGCCTCTGTGGATCATCTCAGAGGCGACAGGAGAAGCTGGAAGGGAACGTTCACCACAGACAGGTGGAGCTACCTGGTCGTTGAGCTGCCGGATGTTCTTCTCTATGTGAGGCAGCAGGCCTCTGAAGGTGAACTCTTGGATGAACTGTCGGATGTGGTCGTGGTCGTTCAGGGCCAGACACGCCCCGTGGCTCCCTGCGCCCGCCGCCAGGCTCTCCGGATCCCTCGCCCCTTTCCTGGGCTCCGGGTTGGCGGCGCTGAGGGTGTGCAGGCTGCCCGGGCCGCTCGCCGTGTCCAGCTGGAGAGGGTGGCTGTCCAGGCTGTCGGAGGCTCCGTCTGGTGGGAAGAAATGGAGAAACTAGGCTCAAGACATGGATACCTCTGGTGTTCACTCTATCTATTTTTTTTTTTATTTAAATTTATTTATATATTTTTTTTTATTTATTTAATTTATTTGTATATAAATAAATTAAAATATATATATTTATAAAAGAAGAAAAACATATTAAATATTTTTATATATTATAAATATTTAAATATATATATATAAATAAATATATATATTATACATTTGTAATATATATTATATAGTTTTAATATATAAATATATGTTTATTCTATATATAATTTAAAAATATATTTATTTATATTTATTGTGAGTGTGCCTCCCTTCACTCTGGTGGACCCAGCAACAAGACCAGTGCAAAATTCCTCACAGTAACTGAGTTAAACAACATGTAGTTGTAAAATGATGATTTGGAATAGAGCATAAAAACCAGCTCAGACCAGTCAGAAGACAGCTGTTGTCTACACAAGAGGTTTAGTGCGGTGGCATGTTGAGCGGTAGCATTGCCAGACCTTTGTCTGTGGAGGGATGGCCGTCTCCTTCAGCTGCACCGACGTTGTTCTCCTCAGCAGCACTGCTCACCGCTGCATCGTCAAGCGCCTCCTGCAGGAAGGTCACCACGTTAACCCAGGGCACATCATACATTATATATAATATTACATTGTTAGAGCTCTGGTGGAGCTGCAGCGCTCACCTGGTTCTGCAGGTTATTCCTGTGCAGGTACTGACTCCAGGGGTCTGGGATCTGTTCGTCCTCTTCCGCCGATAAGGTGCGCGAGTTCATTTTCAACAGGTAGCAGCCCTGGTGGCCGTACCTCTGCTTCATGTCCTCGTACACGGAGTCTGCCCTGCAGGGGAGCGACACAACATGTCGTCATTCATGGCCGTTGAACAGAGAAACACGCTACACGAGGCGGAGTGGCGCTCCTTCAGTACCTCTGCTCGCCGCCCTCGCTCATGTCGTGCAGAAGGACGTAGTACTTGAGCGTGTTGGGGATGAACCACTTGGGGTTGGTGTAGTCTCCGCTGTGCTGGATCCTGTGCTGCTCCTGGGAGAGCTTGAGGAACTGCTCCACCGGGGCCGTCTCAGTGGAGGACACCACCAGCAGGCCTGCAGGACCAGAGCGTCAAGGACATACAACCACGCGGCTCCATGGCGGAGCTACCACACATACATGGCACTGGAAATAGGTTCTATATTAATATACATTTTATCTTGAACCCCGGCACTGCTTGTTTTTTTTTTTACCCAAGGTCACCTGAAAAGCATCAAGGTGGAACATGAGCATCTACTTTCCTTCTTTAACCAATAGAACACCAACCTATTTTTAGGCCCTTTCCTCTAAAATGTCATACAAACTAAAAAGGGTGTGTCTCTGCAACCACTATCTGAATAATATGGGTGTTATTAAAAAAGGTACACATGTGAGATTTAGTTCAGATGTGTAAACATCAGTCTATATGTTACTGGTTAAGAGTAAATGAAGATGACACACAGAAGAAAATGAAAAGGTTTCAGGTTCAGCTCTCAGTAAAGGTTGACTTTGATAAAGTGAAGCAGAAAAAAGGTAGAGGGTTTAGAACAGAGATCATTCAGACGAGGCCCAATAGCCCCAATGGGGCTATTTGAATGCTGTTTAAATTTTCTCATGTACCAAACCATATATTTCACTTGTATATTACTTATGGTGTTAAATACATCCAAATACAGCAGTTAGGGGCTCAGTCTGCCCCCTAGGGGGGGATGGTTTTTAAAAGGTTTTAATGTGTTCTGTATATTTTGTGTTCTCAAGGTTCATGGTTCAAGGTTTTTCTGTGACGTGAGCGACACTCAGTTGGGAAAATGTGATGTTGGTGTGTTTATTTAATGTTACAGAGACATATTTAAGATTTGGAAACCACGTTTTAAAGGGGATACACATTTTTACAAGTTTACCTGCAAGAGTCTAACTATTTTTAACTATTTCATTCACAAAAGACTTGGCTAAAGCTTCACAGAGGGAAGAGCAGTACCCGTCTGGACCAGGACTGCAATCTTATGAAAAGACCTGACCAGAGCGCGAGCAGAGGCCCGCTGTGTGCGCTGGCGGAAGGATACAGGCGAGGTAGTGGTTGAGGAACTCGTGTTCGGAGGCGGGCATCGACTGCAGGAAGTTCTCCCTGTAGGCTTCAAACCAGGGCGTGGTCGCTGGAAACACAGAGACAGAATGAGATGGAGGATTTCCTCTAACAAACAGCAATCACTACGATCTGTCTCTCCACTCTCCGTCTATTGCACCACTAGTAGAGGCACCACAATACCCTGCCTTAGAGACGGTGCTACAGCTCATTGTATTAGTAGCAGGACTTTCAGGAAGTCGGCGTTGAGGAGACGTGACGGGGCAGGGAGTGTGCAGCGCTGCAGGCAGACTGGGTGTGCCAACCGCTTTCTGCTTTCTCTCAGTTGCACACTGCAAAAACAACCAATCCCAGCTTGTCCACAAAGTGAGCGACGGCACTAAAGGACTGCAGACGGGTTAAGAGTAGTTCCTCTGCTTATGCTGCGCCGCATGAACCAAGATGGAAAACGGTCTGGCTCACACCTCAACAGCATGAGCTGCTCCACGCTGTCGTTCTGACCTTTCACAATAAAAGCCTGAGACATATATATGCCTAACAGAGCATTTCGATAAGAGGTTACTCGACTAAATAGCTCACAGTACTGATCGTACACATCTCTGCAAGGACTTAACCAGTTATGAGCAGCAGTGTGGCGTGAAGGTAGAAAGACGTGAACGTGATCTAAAGGAAGAGTTTCTCGTAAGAGCATACGGTGGTACAGTCATCCAGTCCTGGTGTTTTACAGCTTCTCATCCTCCTCTACCTTGCATTGACCGTCTAAATATTTGTTTTAATTCAAAGAAATAAAAGAAAAAAATATGTCATGTTCCATCATCTATTATTCCATTACTTTCCTGATGTTTTTTTCTTTCTAAGGGGTTGTTTCAGAATCCAATATCTGCCGAAACATGTTGATGGTCATCATTTTAGTATTGCAACACGACTACAGAATCAATAACACCGTAGTGAAGAAGGAGAGCAATGTGTTTGCTTGCGTCATCAGTAATTATCAGCTACCTGGTAACTTCTCCCATTCAGTGACGGAGCCCAGCCTCTTGATCCGACAACCTTGATCCTCGACTAATACAAAGTGGAACGTGGCGGCCATCTTTGAACGGGTTCAGGCTCTCCAACACACCGACTGTTCCAGCCCAGCCATCAATCAAGCGTTGTGGTCATGTTTATGGTCATCTAACACTGCATCAAAGAGGGAAGCAGCCACTGCACCGTGACAGTGGCTTTGTCACGGTGTTGTTCCCGTTTGACACCAAGACTGCACCTGCTTAGCTGGTACATGTGGACACAGAGAGCTAAAGAACCTTCACCCTAAAGCTCAAGTTGGGCATTGGGCAGATGGCGGCCATTATTCCCTCTCCTGAGACGCATCCGCATCAATGTCTGCTGGGTTGTGACCTTGAGAACGCTCATCTCATGGGACCCTGGCACTGAAGGGCAACAGAGGTGACGACACGGATCATGTCAATGAACGAATGTTGGAATTCACAGGTTTCTACTCTGCTGGGCAAATTATTCCAACATTTTGTTTTGAAAAGGTCTGGGATCTGTGCGACTAGAAGCAGAAGCTCACTCATCACAGCCTCTGATGAGTAACATGCACTACAGACACCAACTATATTCTACTATAAGATCCCCTCGTATTTATTCTCCTCATCTTTCCATCTGGCTCTAGAAAACTGTGCACGGCTGGTCTGAAGTCTGTTTGCATGCTTCCTTTAGAAATACCCCTTCATGTGTGGGGAAAAGGTGGATGCGTGGCTTTTGTGCATACACATTTATACATCTGGCCCCTTCTCAATAAAAACCAGTTATCATTTCAAAGTCATAGCAGAAAGCAGCCACCACAGTGTAACAAAGAGCAGAGAGACAGCTAGTGGAAACTAGAAGGAGAGAAGCTGAGAGCACTACATCTACATCAGCCAGGAGGCAGGGATACCTGTGTAGTGCTTGGAGGCGCTGACTTCAGACAGTGTTTCTTTCCAGGCACTGTACCAGGGGGCGCTAGCTTTAAGAGAGTGATCTGATAGGTGGAAGCAGACAGCCAGGGCCAGTGTTAGCAACATGCCAATTCCTTCAATGTGTCTTTATTCAGAATGAGAAGTTACAGGTGATCAAGGAAACAAAACAGGGAGGAGAAGCATTGTAGCGGCAACGGTCACATGGCCGGTCATTGTCGTTATCATTACAGCCGTCGGGTCAACGCCACCCAGGCTGTGACTCTGCTCCGTGGACTCATCAATGTTTCAGAGCGTCCTCGTGATGCGGCTGCTTCATGGTTAAATCATGCGCGATAGTGATACTCCTCAACTTAAAGGGGTTTCTAAAATGTTAGTGGCACCAACATTAGCACGTTAGCACATTGTTAAGTAGCGTTAGCACTTCTATGCTACGCTAGCTATTGACGGTATACTGAATGTCCCCGGCTTTTAAGGAACGCTGTTCCTTCATTTCATCGTCTTCTGTCTGGGGCACCAGGTGATGTGCTGGTTCACCTGTACACTGATCTGTACGATCTTTATCTTTTTAACCTGCTTTCACTGCTGAGCACCTTCACATCCTGGAAACATCCTTCAAACGTGTAACGCAGACCATTCTGTCTGCTTCTCTCTGAAATCGCATACATAACAGAATACAATTAGACTTGTTTTTTTATTTGTTCTTGTCTGAATATCCGTATTCTCACACTTGAACATCATGACAGGGAAATTAAAGTGTGTGTGTGTGTGTGTGTGTGTGTGTGTGTGTGTGTGTGTGTGTGTGTGTGTGTGTGTGAACATGATGACATCACCATGTCCAGCTGGTAAGGAAACAGTCTATCCAGATTCTTATTTGGAGGTAAAACTGAGTGTGAATGCTCTCATAATGTCGACAAATGACTGAAACCTGTCCTTTAAATACAGGGCTAGCATCAGCCACTCCTCCTCCCCGCCGGATAATAAAAACATTCCGTACACTTCATTTTAACTTTCATTTTTATATTCTACTGTAGATCCAATTGTAAATATTCATGCTCCCATTCATTGCAGTCTGTTTTATGTTTATTGTTAAATGTCCCGCCAGGACAAATTCCTTGCATGTGAAAACATACATGGCAATAAATGGTTCTGATTCTGAAACGCAAGATCGTTGCAAAACAAACTTGACGCTGAACCGACGGACGTCGAGGGTCCTGACAAAGTCTAGCATGTTAGAATTAGTTTGGCCTTCCTCCACGTGCTCGATGATGTAAACGTCTGCGGTGCGTGAGCTAGCCACATCGAGGTTTCACGACTAAAATAATCAGTTACCTCAAGTACTCTCTGGAGGATTGACCCTCCATACTGTGCGTCCAGTCATTTGTCTCTTTCTTTTAAGGCTTTTTTTCGACCAATCAGTATGACTACACATCGCTTCAGATACCTTTTTTTTTTTACATTCTTTAGCGGAAAGTCCGTTCCTTGCTAATTCTTTCTGATGACATCACGCTCGTTGTGAAAGACGGCCAGCAGTGATTGGTCAGGCACCAACGTCTCGGTTGAGTCACGGTGAGAAATGATCCCTATAAATCTCCTAATCTGACCCAGTGACTCTATATAATGTGTTGTAATGTGCATTGTTGGTGCTGCATGGGTCCATCCTTACCACTGACGTTGAGGTCGTAGTCTCCTGCCGTGATCACGTTGGTGGCGACGCCCTCTTGTGGCTGGCAGGACAACACCACTTCATTGAGCACGCGCCGCTGGGCGGGGCTTAAGGCCGTGTGTGGGCTCGTCACCACATTGTTGACACAGATGCGCAGGTTTTTCACAACCTGCACCTGGTTATTGGGGTCCCGGATGTGACCTGGAGAAGAAGAGAGACATGCATTTACTGGCGTCTACAAACTGTTTTTAAAGACATGTGTTTGTCGTGTGCATTTCCCTCGAACGAAAGATCATTGTTTTAGAAGCAAGCGGGGCGGCTGTAGCTCAGGGGGATGAGTGGTCGTCCCGAAACCACAAAGTAGCCGGCTCGATCCCCAGTCACCCCATAGCGCACATATCGAAGTGTCCCTGAGCAAAACACCCAACCCCTAACTGCTCCCCGGGCGCCCCTCAGGGCTGCCCACTGCCCCCCATCCAGGGATGGGTCAAATGCAGAGAAGAATTTCCCCAAGGGGATTTATAAAGGATACTTTCTTTCTTCAACTGCAAGTTCAAACTTTTTCCCGATCAACAGTTGCACAACCTCCGCACACAGCCCTCCCTTCCAAGTGTGGAGACAAGCTACGGTGGCCTTCAGGTGACAAAAGGTGTTAGACATGCAAAAGGCCCCATCGAGAAATTGTCAGGTATGTCTTCGGAATTTTTTTTTAAACCTGGACATGCTGCTGATTAACATCATTCCAGACAAAAGCCAACTTTTGTCATCTGTCATCTGGATTTTCTTTCATCGGAGATCCTGCTGCACCAACTCTGTTGTGTCTAGAATGAGGGGAGAAACATCCAACAGTGCCACGGCTATAGCCAGCGGAAGTCTTTTGGGACGCTCATATCTGGCCACCGTCTAGCTGAAGTCAAAATCCAGCACACGCCGTGGCAGAGACACATTTCCTCGTCCAAAAGAGGCCATTGAGAACAAGATTCTAGGCCCAGACGCTGTGAAAGAAATGGCTAAAGTTCCCCTCTTGGATAGCACACCTGACGGAGGTATTGATGATATGTGTGCTTACCAGATGGAAACTTGCATAGAAACTTGAGTCTACCAACATAAGTGAACATGCTCAACTCTTGGGCAGTGTGCATTTTGTGGATGGAGATGCCGTCAGAGAAAATGTCCTTTTGGGCAAGATATTGCTAAAAAACAACAACAACAGATGGACATTTTTTTGAGTCCCATCCTAGTAAGCATGCCAACGTCCGTCTAAACGAAACCAGCCTTCAACATGTGCCGGACTAACTGAGGTCTCGTCCCACTGAGCTGCAACACTGAAATGCGTCGTCACCATAACTACAGTCTAAAGACCACGGAAGAGAGTAGCCGTTCTACTTCTATGGTGGACATTTATCAACATTTGAATGGTAAATGTTCTGTACTTTTGACCACTCAAAGCGCTTCAACACTACACGTCATATCACAAACAGACAAAAAAGCTCATTCAGGTCAAAGATCTCCCTCTGGCGACAATGTCTGGAAAGAGCCTCTCCACACTGCTGCGTTGTGAGAGAACTGGAAAACATTTGAAAACTCTTGAGGAGAAGTTATCCTTTAATTTCCCCTCAAGCTATAGCAAATCATTTGACTGTTATGGACCCATTAGCTCACATCTTTATGAAAGGACATGACTTTACAGGAGCCATAGAAACTCATTAAAAAGGAGCCTGAGGTTGAAACTCAGCTGATCCAATATGGGACTTTTATTTATGGCCACTAATCCTGACAAACGGAGGCATTTCAACCTTGCTCCCGTTTTCCACAACATATGTGAGCTTAGCATTTAGCGCCTCACTGCTCTAAAAACTAAAGCAAGAAAGAGACAGAGAGCCGTCAAAGAATCTGGCTACGATATCAGCTTTGTGTTCATCTATACAAGGCTAGGTTTCACTCTGAGTGAGTATATCTAAAGGATGTAGAACAGGTTTATTTATGTAGCATTTGGGATGGCAGTATTCGTGTACTGGCTCTCCACCATTTGGTATCAGAGTAACATGTGTATGTTTTTTTTTTACTTGGACGAGTTGTGTTAGATAGCATTTTGCTAACATTAGCTAACTCAGTGGTTCTCAAACTGTGGGGTGCGAATGTTTACATTACGCCGTTAACAGGTTACGAATGCCCGACTCGCCGATTCTTGGCGTTTTGCTAAAAGCCTCCCTGAGGTCTTTTCTGCTGTTGCGTCTCTCAAAACAGAAAACAGATCTCAGCTCAACATTGAGCATGAATTGAAAGCGACCGTATGAAGCCTGCAACCCCGTTTTAATAATATATGTAGAGGAAAACAGCTCACTGCAGCCACCAACGTTGTTGTTATTATCTTGAAAATATATTCAGTGCAAAACAGGTTATTTGCAGCCACAATAGTTTTTCTTTTGTGCCAAATATTAGTTAGTTTTTGCACAGAGAGAACTTTATTTGCATTGTTCTAACAAAGTGAGTTAGTTAGTTAGTTGTTGTCTGATGGAGCAATCTGGTTTACTTGAAAGGGATTTCAATTTTCTTTATTCTGTTATTTGAAAAAGCACGGATGGAGGAGTCACAAGAAGTTGGACCATTTTGTTACCATTGTTTTGGGGCGCGAACATTGTTCTTCCTCCAGAGTGGGCCGTGACAGAAAAAGGTTTGAGAACAACTGAGCTAACTTAACATGTGACTCCATACAATGTCATGTGTCCGTGCCCACCACAGTGTGACTTATAGCCATGCTACCTTTGATCCAAGTAGAGCAGGAAGCGGCTAAAGTCTACCAGGTTGTGTTTACTCAACTCTCATTGGAGCACAGAAAAGGGGCGTGGCTTAGGAAGGACTAATTGACACAAGCGACTATTATCATTTTGGGCGTTATGCATTCCTCTCTTTGTGGTTATAAACGGTCTCCTTTAGACGTGAACTGGCCTCTATAGTATGTTAAAGCCGTCCCCTCTAAACAAACAAGAGCTGTGGAGGGAGGCCATCGGCCTGACAGTGACAACATGGGACTACCGGTGTTACGGTTTAATAAGCGACCGTGTCAACTGGCGGCTTTTCGTCCGAACGCGTCCGTTGTTGTCGTAGTTACAGACAGCCGTTTGAAAATAGGAAGCAAACACGTAGCTGCCCTCGTGAATGCCGCATATAATATATAATAGTATGTATGTGAGAGGGTTTGACAGTGTGTTAAAAACAAATTAAAGCGGCTTTCTCAATATCCGGCTGTCGTAACTACGACAACAACGGACGCGTTCGGCTGAAAAGTCGCCAGTTGACACGGTCGCCTGTTAACCCGTAACCCCGGGAGGCAGCCTTCCTCTCCCCGCTGCTCTACGCACACAAGCCGCCAGTCTGCTAGTTAGCATGCTAACGACGCTAGCTGCCCGCCCGAGGCTCCGCTGCGTGGCCGCCGGAGACTCCCGACGGCCCGGCGTCCCGTGACCAGCTGAGCTTACCTTCGGACGTCAGTCTGCAGAAAGGCCGCAGCAGCTCAGCGAAATTCAGGTTGTTCTTGCGAGTCACCCGCTCCGCTTCTTCGCTACACAGGACGGCCACCATCGGGACGAACGAGTCCTGGACGAACTCCTGCACGGACTGTACGCATTGGGCCATGTCGACACCAGCTAACGCGCGGAACCGAGTCAACTGTCCTGGAGAGGGAGCGAGCCGGACTATATCATGTCACTTATTCTACTCCTCCTCTATTCGCAGACGGCAGCCATGTTGAATTAGCTAACCGACTTCCTGTGTAGCGCCGAGACGATCAGGTGATGCCCGACTCCCACTTCCTGTTCCTCTCCACAGCGTGCTCTGACGTTTACCTCACATAACTACTGTACGTGGACTAGAAAGGGAATGTTTATATAGCTATATATTATTATTATTATTATTATTATTATTATTATTATTATTATTATTATTATTATTATTATCTCCTCTTTACTAATGTGCTTTTATTCTGGAGAATATTGATGACACTTTTGTCTTGCTTTGGGGGAACGCATACAGGTGTGTGTGTATAATAATATAATATATACATTTCTTTGGTACACGTTAGTGGTTCACTGCTGGTATACTTTTGGTTGTCTGGAGTGTCGACCAACCAAGCAGCAACCTCCAGTTTCTGAAAAGTGAATGCATTCTCTCTCCTGACCATCATTGGCGACTCCTCTGGTTGTATAGAAGTCTATGCGTCATGTGTTAAAGCTGCATTCTCTCTCCTGACCACCAGGGGGCGACTCCTCTGGTTGTATAGAAGTCTATGCTTGATGTGCTAAAGCTGCATTCTCTCTCCTGACCACCAGGGGGTGACTCCTCTGGTTGTATAGAAGTATATACTTAATGTGTTAAAGCTGCATTCTCTCTCCTGACCACCAGGGGGCGACTCCTCTGGTTGTATAGAAGTATATGCTTCATGTGTTAACGCTGCATTCTCTCTCCTGACCACCAGGGGGTGACTCCTCTGGTTGTATAGAAGTCTATATAAATGACTCTACTTCTCTCTTGATTATTCCCTCAGTAAACATTGTAAACATGAGTTTATGTCTCAATCTCTAGTTTCAAGTCTTCTTCAATACAGCATGATGTTCATTTAGTAAGTTATGGTCATTTAGAGTCAAGAGGATATGAACATTTGTATACAACATTGTGAATATTTACCTCTTGTTAGATCGCCAAACATATTTATATTAATCTAGGGTAAATGTGCAAAATCAAAACTAGATCTGGAGGCTGTGTGTTTATTTAAACCTAGCTATGAATGTAAAAAGGCTACTGTCTGCTACCACAGTCATTCACAATATCAATATGTGTGTATTTTCAAGAAGCATCTTTATTTAATGAAAATTGTTTGGTGAAAGTGATGTCTGCACTGTATTATTTCTCTTTGTTTTGTTTGCTTTTGTTAATCTTTTTAGGCTCCTTACTGGTTTTAACAGGCGCCATCACAACACTCCAGTTCCGGCCTCTCTCCACGGCTCCCTGTTCGTTGTAGGATTGATTTTAAGATTTTGCTGATCACTTTTAAGGAGAACCATCTGCCGCACTGTGATGAGGAATACGATGAAGATGAACACTACAGTAACCAGCGTTCGTAGGGATAGTCTGCTAGATGCTTAACTCTGCGCTAGTATCAGATGGTTATACGTATAGCTGCACAGCGTGAATCTAACTGAAATGGTGTTGCCAGTTTCACCACATATTTCAATTTGGCGTAAGGTATTGTAATTTATTTCATTTGTCTCCTGGTTGTGTGGTGAGGTGGTTGTAATACCTGCAAACTGTACTTTTCTGCAGTGCACCATATGTTGTAATAATATTTCACAGCTATCACAATGTGGTGGAAGAACCCGAAAAGAAAGAGTCTTTTCCATCATTAGATCATTCTCTGCACAGAACATAGGCAATGGCTGTCTGACACTTGGCCATGTGTGGCTCTTTAACACTTCTTGTCATCATTCACACACTGATGGGAGGAGCTACCAGTCATATACACAGCACAGGAACAGCCTGGCCAGTGTCTTGCCCAAGGACACATCAACATGGCTACAGGAGCCGGGGATCGAACCACCTGTCCTTTAATTGAAGGACAACCCTGCTCTACCACTGAGCCACAGTCGCCTGCAAGAAGTTACCTGATAGTCTTCTGTCAGTTTGTCTAATAGCTCCATCCAGAACTGGACACACTCACTTCACAACATCTGCCACCATCGCTCTATGCACTGGTTTCCAGAGCTCCATGCACTGGTTTCCAAAGCTCCATGCACTGGTTTCTAGAGCTCCATGCACTGGTTTCTAGAGCTCCATGCACTGGTTTCCAGAGCTCCATGCACTGGTTTCTAGAGCTCCATGCACTGGTTTCCAGAGCTCCATGCACTGGTTTCCAAAGCTCCATGCACTGGTTTCTAGAGCTCCATGCACTGGTTTCCAAAGCTCCATGCACTGGTTTCTAGAGCTCCATGCACTGGTTTCCAAAGCTCCATGCACTGGTTTCTAGAGCTCCATGCACTGGTTTCCAGAGCTCCATGCACTGGTTTCCAGAGGTCCATGCACTGGTTTCCAGAGCTCCATGCACTGGTTTCCAGAGGTCCATGCACTGGTTTCTAGAGCTCCATGCACTGGTTTCTAGAGCTCCATGAACTGGTTTCCAAAGCTCCATGCACTGGTTTCTAGAGCTCCATGAACTGGTTTCCAAAGCTCCATGCACTGGTTTCCAGAGCTCGGACCAAAGGTCAACCGTCACTGCATTTCATACGTCCATTTCCTGTTCTGGAACAGTCTAGTGGGTCTGGCAGCGCCTCCAGCAGCACGGATCACAGCAGCCATGGTCTTTGGATCATTGTTTGTTTTGTAGGCTTCAAGCCTTCAATGCAGTCACTGATTGCAATTCCAAGTGGATGAAGCAGCTTTTATTCTCTCCACCAGATGCTTTCTGCTGCTTTCTATCCCAGAAGAATCAGCAAGTACCTGAAGTACTTTATCTGTTGTACAGCCCCGTTTAAAGTAGTCTTCAGTGTACTCATGATTACAACTTTCCATCTCATAATTAATACTTTTGATATTTATGACTCATACGTAGCACTCATATTCATGACTAATGAATGACGACGCATTTATAACTTTTTATCTCATATTTATGACTATCACAGCTACATTTATCTTATTTATTTTACTGGTGGAAATGTGAAATTCATTACCACAATGAATAAAAAACAAGTACTTTCACTGCACCTTGTGAGGATGGAGTAAACACAAAGGAACACTGAACCTGCTGCAATCCGTCAGATGGACAATAATACCGTTTCTACAACTTAACATTACAGCTCAAATAAACTTTTATTTTGTGAAGTGGAATATGAAACGTTTCTAATGCAGCAGGTTGTCATTTTCCTTACAGGAACAGAAAGTTGGATTTATTGGCAGAAATGTAAATATTCCCAACAGGCAACTAAAATAATTGGAGTTTGTATATTATATGATACAGCTGTATATGATACAGCTGTTATATGATACATAATACAAGGGTTATGACTCAATATACTGTCCATATGTTGCTTTTTTCCCCTGGGTCCGCATACAATTTGAGTAAAACGATGGTTCAAGAACTCCATGTGCATCATTGAGTAAAAACGCTTTACTTTTTTACACAATTCGAACAGTGAGATCTGCATTTGACGCTCCATAAAGCACTACTTCAGTTCAGTCTGAGCCACTTCACAAAATCACATAATATTGGAATAGTCAAACGTAAGAATCTCTTAAACTCTTCAGTGCTCCAGGTTGCTAGCTTGAATGTTTCCTCGTCATAGAACCGACTCATGATCCATCAGGATCACACGCTGGACACGAACAAGACAAACGGACGTCTGGATTTTGTAGTTTAGCAAACGTTTTATTAAGAGACAGGTTAGTCCTTCTTGGCGGCAGCTTTCCTCATTGCAGCCAGCACGTTGCTCAGCTCCTCCCTCTTTCTCTTGGCGCGGATGTGAGTGCCGATCTGAGGAGGAAAGACAGCGACGTTAGACTGGCTGGAGTATCCTCCATCACACACACGACTCAGACGCTCAACACCAGCGTGAAATACCAGTAAACTCTCTGCAGTATAAAGCAGTGTGAGCGTTGCTCTTCATAAAGCGTGATCACTGAGAACAAGCAGAACCCTAACTCACCCTCTTCTTGATGAACTTGAGGGCTCGTTTGTCCTTGGACACCTTCAGCAGCTCCATGGCTCTCCTCTCGTACGGAGCGAAGCCGCACACTTCGCGGATCATGTCACGAACAAACTTGCTGTGTTTGGTCAGACGCTGAGGAGGAAAGAAGACGGCCGTTAAACATGCTGCACTTCATCTGGACTCCTACAGATGAAGTGTTGGGCTTTACTTGACCCATCTAACATTGTAACGTCCCAACATAACAGCAGTCCTGTGAGCTACAGCTTCAGGGACACGCAGTGGTGATATGGAGCACTACATTTGAAACGTATACTCATTCCATAAGTTAATGGTCAGCTGCAGGACAGAAAATCAGATTCATGCTGCAAATAATTGTACGCATCAGGTAAGAGGCACTTTCAGGTCTTTTTGCTGCCATTTTCTTCACTAAATAAGTTCTACACATCAAAGAGTCTACGCATCAAATTTCATGAATATATACAGTCACTTACACATAATTACTATAGGAAAGTGACAGAAAGCAGGAAGAACACTTGAGTTGTGCTTGGGTGACAACTGTTACTCCAAATTGTGTCTTTTCACAGTACTGCTAATATTAGCTAGCATACGGGTGTATATTACAGTACAACTGGGACAGCATTGATGGTAATTTTGCAATCCTGGAACAACTTAATCCCAATAAAACCAGCAGCACCCAGTGTTTACAGCGAGGAGAAGTGCGTCCAAACCAGGACGGCACACTGCTCATTCACCGGCCCTTTACTAACTGGTAAAGGCAACGCTAAAATGTAC
The DNA here is from genome assembly GCF_910589615.1 of Taurulus bubalis. Lineage (NCBI taxonomy): Eukaryota > Metazoa > Chordata > Actinopteri > Perciformes > Cottidae > Taurulus > Taurulus bubalis. The sequence goes on from NC_136595.1 coordinate 1,968,437, forward strand.
AATTAAAACAATGTTCAGTTAGAGGTAAAAAGATAAACTTCAGTTTATTGCCATTAAATCAACTGAAATGTTTCCACTACATGGATTTGTATTGGAATGTTGGCTAAAAACGGTCCGGACCAGAACGTTTAGTTTGAACAGCTTAAGATGTGGAATACAAACTTAATGATCTGATGTGAACCGTCAGTGTCTAATCACAACCACACATCTTTGTGTTTGTTTGCACAAACTGAAAACATGACGGTGTCCTGTGTGCATGTGAAAGCTGTGCTTCCTGCTGGGAGGAAGGAAACCCTGAACCAGGTGACCAGCGACCACAGCAGAGGTACTCACCCCGCGCCGGCGGCTGTGTTTGGGGGTAGTCACGTTCTTGGTGACTGGGTGGCCTTTGTTCAGGCCAACAGCCATTGGGTAGCGAATAGCCATGTCTGCAGGAGAGAGACCATCAGCGTCAGGACATTTCATTTAGCGGACGCTTTTATCCAAAGCGACTTGCAGGTTTGCTCTATACACCGTTGACACAGCAACGGGGAGCAGTTAAGGGTTAAGTGTCTTGCTCAAGACAGGGTTCATACACATTTTGTCCATGACTTTAAACCAAATGTCTATTACAAACATTTAGTGAAATCTGGGTGTAAACAGTAAAAAGTGAGTAAATGTAGTATTTAAACTAACAATGAGAACACAAAGCATACAGTAAACCTTAAATGACACAAATGAATGAGACAATAGTTTGATTAAAAGAATAAACATTTATATAGATGCCTGTATGTATGCCTGCTTATATTTTGAGCGTTTTTCTTTTAAAAGCATATTCATTATTTCAAAATCGGTGTAAATGAACGGCATGAACACATGAATATAACACATTTACATGACTTTTACAACACTTTCGGGTTTTATTTTTTTCAGGGACTTTTCCAGGCCTGGAAATAACCATTTTAAAATTCCATGACTTTTCCATGTTTTCCATGACCGTAAGAACCCTGACTTTTCTGGATATTTCTAGTCTTCCAGCCATAAAAGCTCTGTAACGCTACTCGTCATCATCCAATCATTCACACACTGATGTGAGGTGCCACCTGTCCATCAAGACTAGTTAACCATTTTAAAAGTCCATGATTTTTCTAGGTTTTCCATGACCGTAAGAACCCTGTCAAGAAAAAAAGCACTCTGCTCCATACAACACAACGCGTAAGGTACCCGCTTACATTGAGCGGGCGGCATGACAGTGACGTGAGAACATTACGTGTTTATTTAAATAAAAACTGAAATTAAACTTCTGGACAGACTTAATGTCATTATGCGTCTTCGTGCATCGTATCGAGACTGTAACCCTTTTTAAATACAGAATAATTAGCGGCGAACAGAAACATGGACGTCGGTCAGTCACTGACGGGGCTACACATTTAGAGTATATAAACGCGTTGCTGCGCTATAATACTGGGCTCAGACGTTAGGTGAAGGCATTATGTCGCCGTAGTTTGAATTAACTCGGTGGAAACGGACGGATGGCTGAGATTAGCCGTGGCTTTTAGCGGATATCTTTCTACATTTAAGTCTTACCTGCTGTCTATGATGGCGGTCTAACCGGAAGGACTGCTGCAGGAAAGAGGCGGGGTATTGAAAGGGTTGACCCGGAAGTCACTTCTGCTTCGGCAGAGCAGCGCCCCTGTCGGTGGGAGGCAGGTACTGCTGTACTGATGTAGAAGAAGAAGAAAAAAAAACAATTCTGGTGGACGTCTGGTCTGATGATATTTTTTTAAATAAAGAAATTATGTATTTAAACATTGTTTAACACAAGTTATAATGTGAGGCCACTGCTTTCATAACTGAGAATACTGATGATAGTTTTGGCTTGCTTTGGAGGAATGTGTATTTTGGTCTCCTGCAAAATAACACACAGAAAAACACTTGTATTACACTTTACAAATTGAATGTATATATTCATATATATATATTCATATATATATATATATATATATATATATATATATATATATATATATATATATATATATATATATATATTGTTATTGTCCTTAATATGTGTTCCCTTTTTATACATGTAACTTGTACATTGTCTTTAAAGAGATACATAAATATGGCTGCTTAGCTTGGTGAACAAACTGAACTACAGTCAGTGGCTACAAATGTTTGAACTGAACTGAATGAAGGGATTTCTACCTGTAGCAGCCATCATTCATGGATATAAAATATTCCTTACGGTGTATAATTGCATGTAGCATATAGTAGATTCTTAACAAGAGTGTGTTTGTGTTTCTTTGTTGTTTATACAAATATAGACAGAAAGAGAAACTAATAGTGAAAAAGAGGATAATAAGGCACAATTGTACAATTACATACATAGACCAAGAGCAATTAGGGAGTTTTTTGATAGAACAGCGTTTAATAGTTATATGGAGAGCTAAAACTCTATTTAATTAAAAACACTAAAATAGGTCTGTGACTTGTAAACTTAAATCTATAGAATTTGGTACGCATAGGCAATATATATATAAAACAAATAATCCATCATTGTTTCCACTTATGACCTGTAGGGGTCAGACATCCCCACTTTATGTATATATATATATATATATATATATATATATATATATATATATATATATATATATATATATATATATATATATATATATGCCCTTTCCTCAATTTTCGTAAAATATGTGTACGCTGTCTGGGTTCTTCCCTCTTTCCCATTCTCCCATCAGCCATTGCGAGACCGGAAGCGCTCTCTGCTTTTGGCGCGGTCTTGATAGAGAGGTCGGCCATCTTGGAATCAGTGTTTCAGCGCGGTTTTACTCTTCTCTGAGACGCTGTATGAGCACTCGACTCATTGATTGTCCACAGGAGACGAACCGCTTTGCGTCCCCCGCGTAACGACCGCAGCAGAAACGTGAATCTTTATTCCCCACGGAGCGAAGAAGCAAACCCAGGATTACTTGAAAAAACCCGTCATGGCGACAGCTACCCCAAGCCGTGAAGCTGGCCGGACGTCGGCCTCCACACCCCTCTCTCCTACGCGGATCTCTCGCCTGCAAGAGAAACAGGATTTGCAGCACCTGAACGACCGACTCGCCGTTTACATCGACCGAGTTCGCTCGCTGGAGCTGGAGAACGACCGGTTGATGTTCAAAGTGTCCGAGAAGGAGGAGGTGACCACCAGAGAGGTGAGCGACTCTTCTTCTTCTACTGCTCGTTTACGCGCAGCTGGCCGGTGCCGTCAGCCATCACGCGTCCACGTGAACAGATGGAGGCTAGTTTGAGTCGCCTATTGTCCGCGTCGTGTGACGTTCCCCCGGTATTGTTATCCACTAGTTTATCGGTGGACGCATACTTACAATGAAACTAATATTCGACACACAGCCGGTACCGATCTGCATTCAAACGTAACCGGGGAGATTGCGCGCGCAGAACCGCCCGCCTTAATCTTTACTGTGAGCCAGTCTGAAGGTTTCCTTTGATTCGGGTCTCTCGTGCATCCTCCTGGGGGTATTGTTTGTTTTGGTATTGTCAGAAGTCTGACTGGTGTTATGGCCCCCAGTCACCTGAACATGATTCATTTCGGTTTTGATTCTTGGTGAAATCAAATGGAAAAGTGCAATATTTTCTTAGCAGGGGTTCAGTTCCAAAACAGTTCTATGTAAATAGATACTTTATAATTCTTATCAACAAAAGTAATATGTGATATTTTTGTCCCCCAAAACATGGATCTCATGAAATATCACTGTATATGACAAAACGTAAAATCCTTTTAGATCACATCACATGCTTGTGGTCACCCAGGACCCTGAGAAGACTCAGACCCAGCAGCATGCTATTAGATCCCTCCTCAGTGTGAGATCCTTGCATCTGCAAAGCAAACGTGTATGGAGCACATTTATGTATATGTGAGGTGAAAGGTTTTAGAACATACACAACTTTCACACACACTACCGTGCATGAGCATCATATTTTGATCCCTGCTAACAGAACAGAGTGGACTAATAGAGAGCTGCACGGCTCAGTCCAGACCACAGGACCAACCCATTTCTGCTGCCAGTCGACAGCATTATTAGCTGCACCCGACCGAGAGCTCGTTGGGTCACACCCACCAGCATTAACATGTCTATAAGAATGCATAGCTGGCCGGCCATGTGAACAAAGCACAGCTCTGTTAGACACACAGCGGGGGAGAGTGCTCCACTATGTCTCTACATAGATCACATAGTTATTGTACCTTTTTTAAAGTTCCTGACCCGGAGGTGTAGTATAAATCTGTCAGCTCACGTCCCCTGTAGCCAACAGTACTATTAGCTGGCCACCGGTAGTCTCAGCAGAGGTTCTGGAGAGTTGGGACCCACATCTGGAAATGCCTGAAGCCAAAAGGGCTGCGTTGTCAACAGAGCTGGGTCGCCTTCTGGTTTTACTGCTCCAGTCTGCTGTTTGGCTCGATGTTCAAACGGACTACACCATTAGCGCTCTGGCCCAATTATCGTTCAACAGCAGCTCACGTTATGCTACAGCCACTTTCTGGAGTTAGCTGGACGTGTTTTTGATTGTCTTGTTGGAATGTCTGCACCCAGGACTCCCAAGAAGGAGCATTGTACGTATGTGTAGAGATGGTAAAGGTATTTGTATTTTTTGGGCTATACAAAATAAATGTAATTATTGATGGGGAGTGGGTCGTCCTTGTGAAAGTAAATAAAGGAATTGAGAATTGTAGAATTTAAGATGGTAAATGTATGTCTGCTGACCACTGAATGTGTGTGAATAGTGTGTTGTTACTAACGTATTGTTTACCTGTGTGTGTCCCTGTCTCTAGGTGACCGGCCTGAAGGCTCTGTATGAGGCAGAGTTAGCTGATGCTCGACGGGTTCTGGATGAAACTGCCAGAGAGCGAGCCCGGCTCCAGATAGACCTGGGCAAGGCTCAGGCGGACCTGGAAGAAGCGACACGCAGGTGATATGCCACAGCACACAGGTCACGTTGTTAGAGACCAGATGAGCGTTTCCTGTCAGGGTCCCTTGGAAGGACAGGTCAGTGGACGTGAGCCATAACTGAGTTTTCCTCTCTGTCCATGTGTGTCAGTGCCAAGAAGAAGGATGGGGATCTCGCCGCAGCGATGTCCAGGGCCGGTGGGCTGGAGGGCCAGCTGCACAAGAGCGAAGCCGCTCTTTCTACGGCCCTGAGCCAGAACGCGGCTCTGACTTCTGAGCTGGCCGATGTCAAGAGCCTGCTGGCTAAGGTGAGTCCTGGGAGGTTCAGGCTGTCTGTTCAGGACAAACACAAGCTGGAAAGATGCTAGAAAGGGTTAAATAGTCTGAAGAGAAACAGTGTGCTTTGAATTAAATAGTGATCCCTACAGGATGTGGTGAGACTGAAGAGGAAGTCCTTCCCCGGAAGAAAATGCTGGACATTCTCAAGTTAAATGTATCAATCTGGTGCATGTAGACCTACATTAAAGTGATAGATCTGTGAAGAACTTTTAAACGAGGAGTATCTGAGTACCACCTCAAGATGACATCATTCACTCTAGTGGAAATAAAATGAAAACTCTGAAGATATAGTATGTGGGTTTCTACACATCCTAATTAGCAGAATTCCAGTATTTCTATAATATCCGACATGATATCACAGATAATGACACCTGACATGAAAGACTGGCTCCTCGCTGACTTATAACTCTTCTCAGCTTTTCTTCCACCGCTTGCTCGCGGTGGATCCGTCTTTGTTGAGTGTCCATATGCTCGTGTTTCTTACAGGCAGAGGACAGCCATGCTGTTGGCAAGCGCCAGCTGGAGGCGGAGACACTGATGCGTGTCGACTTGGAGAACCGCTGTCAATCCCTGAGTGAAGATCTGGAGTTCAGGAAGGGCATGTTCGAAGAGGTAAGAGTGTGTCGGTCATTGTTTCCTTTATCGACTGTTGTTAACGTAGAATGTATTGTCGCCTCGAGTTGATCTGACTCACAGTAAATCTTCCTGGCGTTCAGGAGGTGCGTGGGTCTCGGCGCCGGCAGGAGATGAGGATCGTGGAGGTGGACTCTGGAGTCCGACAGGACTACGAGTTCAAACTGGCAGCGGCTTTACAGGTATGTTGGGATGAATGGTAACTGTTGTCTTATCTGTGGGAGGACTGGGTACACAACATGTTTAGTAATATCAGTGATAAAGAATATGAGGTTGAATGAAGTCACTAAATGCTGTTGATCGTTGACAACAGCGAGAGCCAATCACATCACAGAGGCGAAGCAGTGAACGCCACGGGTGTGTGATGTGTCTGGGCGATGCATTTCACTACTTTGACCTTCTGAACCCCAAAACCACTGCTGTTGTCTTCAATCGTCAAAACTACACCGTCTATCACCGCCTCAAGCTGTAAGAAACAACATTAGCGTCAGAGTTTCAGCTTTCCAACGGTCCCTGAACAATCAAATTGGTCAGAAAGAAGCAGCAAAAACGAAGGTTAAATTGTGATATTATTAAAATACACTGTTTGAAGTAAACAGATGATTTAAAGAACATTACATTCTACACCGTGCAACTAGGAAGCCACGAACGACTCGGCTGAGACAAAGACTCTGTGACACAGAACTGACAGGTTGTAGGAATGTAAATAGTTCAATGAACGTAGAACGTAGAGCCTCCATCGTTTTCCTAACTTTAGTAACATTGTGACAACTTTGAAACATGTTTGATGTGTAAGTTCCATTGTGTTTTATTTTTTCGGATAGATTTGTTCCTCTGCACTAAAGACATGTTTGAGTGCTCTCTACTTCTAGCCGTAGAGGAGCAGTACTTTTATATTGCAGTAAAAAATATGACGGGAGCAAAAAACTCTGAAACGGCTTTGGGTTCAGAGGGTTAAGCGATTTGTGTGATCCCACCAGGACCTGAGGAGGCAGCATGACGAGCAGGTCTCTATGTACAAGGAGGAACTGGAGCAGACCTTCAAGGCCAAGGTGAGGGACACGTCTTTATGTTGTCCTTTCATCTCTGAAGCTCTGACCGCTAACAGCGTCTGTCCTGTTGTCGCTCCAGTTGGATAACGCCCTGGTGTCCTCTGAAAACAACGACAAGGCGATGGGCTCGGCCCGGGAGGAGGTGCAGGAGTCCCGCATGAGGATAGAGAGCCTCGGGTACCAGCTCAGCGCGCTGCAGAAACAGGTACCGCGTCGTGACTCGAGCCTCCTGGTGTTATTCAGCTGCAGGAGTGGCTCGTTGGCTTTTTGAATGCATGCTCATGCTGGTCGCTCGCTTGTGTGTTGTAAGGCGGCGGCCTCTGAGGATCGCATCAGAGAGCTGGAGGAGATTCTGTCGGCCGACCGAGACAAGCACCGCCGGGCCATGGAGGGGAAGGAGCGCGAGATGAGCGAGATGAGAGAGCGCATGAACGCTCAGCTCAGCGAGTACCAGGAGCTGCTGGACGTGAAGCTCGCTCTGGACATGGAGATCCACGCATACAGGAAACTGCTGGAGGGCGAGGAGCACAGGTACACACACACACACACACACATTAACCTTTCTAGTGCAGAGGCTGTTACAGGTGTTCTGTGCGTTCAGAACGGGCCGAATGCTGCTGAGAGCGGCTCGTACTAAAGACTTGGGTCCAGGGTAGTCAGGCTTTTCCAGTCCTGTTTATCTGTAAAATGAGTTTGTCACACAACCGCCATGTCTCTCCAGAACCTGATCCCCCTTGGTGTTTCCTCCCCCAACTCTGGTGTTCCTCTTTCAGACTGAAGCTGTCCCCCAGCCCGTCCGCTCGAGTCACCGTTTCCAGGCTAACGGGGTCTTCCTCCTCCCGCTCCTCCAAGAGGAAGAGGGCGGAGGCCGAGGCTAAGGATGGAGGAGAGCAGCTGCTGGTGTCCGAAGAAGCCACGGCCAGCGGAGCCGTCACCATATCGCCCACCGACATGGACGGGAACGCAGTGACACTGACCAACGAGACCGCTCAGGTGAGTGAGAGCCTCAGTGTGAATACCAACGGCTTGATTACGGTTGGGTTCACTGCACCACGATGCAGTGGATGCTGACATCACCCCGAGGCCTCTGTTAAAGGTCGTATGCTGAGTCTACCTCTGTGTTGCAGGACCAGCCGCTGGGCAACTGGAGGTTGAAGAGACAGGTGGACGACGGGGACGAGGTCGTCTACAAGTTCTCCCCGAAGTTTGTCCTGAAGGCCGGCCAGTCTGTGACGGTGAGCGATATCAATATTAACCACGGAGTCTGTTTCCTGCTAATTCAATAACTAAATAGTCTGTATAAAATAATGAATTATAAGACTATGTTCTCATTCAATGAAGAACTTAAATATGAGTTAGCATGCGCTCGTTATTAGCGATTTAGATGCGTAATTGTGTATCAAGGTATATCCATATATAATTTTGTCATATGATTCTATTTAAGACGGATTTTCACTCATCCCTACTTCACTCATCCCTATATATATATATATATATATATATATATATATATATATATATATATATATATTTTTTTTTTTTTAGTGTATAGTATATGTATAATTACTATCCGGGTTTAAAGGTGCAGTTCTTTCCAAACGCTCCATTGAAGCTGAATGCTTTACAGGTCTCAGTCTAGTCTTCTGAGCCTCACCTGCACAGTGACGGGAGCTTCAGTTGAGATCAAACAGCTGTTTTTACTCCAGTCCAGTCTTTATGGCGTGCTAACCGGCCCCGTGTGAACAGGTGTGGTCTAATGACGCCGGCGTGGCCCACAGCCCCCCAACTGACCTGCTGTGGAAGAGCCAGACCTCCTGGGGCACAGGAAGTGACATCATCACCACGTTGGTGAACGGCGATGACGAGGTACAGATATGCGTCTTTGATTTGGCAACGCGGCGCTTGTGTTTTGAGGCACGTGGTCTGACTGGCTGTCCCGCAGGAGGTCGCCACGAGGAGCGTGACCAAGACCGAGGTGGAGGTCGAGAACGGAGAGGACGACGAGGACGACGAAGAGGAGGAGGAGGATGAGGAAGAGGCAGAAACGGTGAGTGTGAAAAGCACGCAAAAGATGAGGTGTTTTTATTATTTTGTCCATGCCATTTCTATCAGAGAGGCCAGGCTGACCGTTTTGACACGAGTCCCAACAGTTGATGTTTGTTTCATGAGATCCGGTTGGAAAACCTGGAAAAGTCATGGAATTTTCAAATGGTTATTTCCAGGTCTGGAAAAGTCCTTGAAAAAAATGTATTCCCAAAAGTTTAGTAAAAGTCATGTAAATGTGTTATATTCATGTGTTCATTTACGCTGAGTTTGAAATAATGAATATGCTTTTAAAAGAAAGACTCAAAATATAAGCAGGCATACATACAGGCATCTATATAAATGTTTATTCTTTTAATCAAACTGTTGTCTCATTCATTTGAGTCATTTAAGGTTTACTGTATGCTTTGTATTCTCATTGTTAGTTTAAATACTACATTTACTCACTTCTTACTGTTTACACCCAGACTTCACTAAATGTTTGTCATGGACATTTGGTTTAAAGTCATGGAAAAGTCATGAAACCCACTGGTCAGAATGTGTATGAACTATGAATCTATATGTGCCTGATGACGTGTTGGTGCTAACCTGAAGCTTGTGTCTCTCTGCAGGGAAAGGTGTCCTCCAGAGAGTGCGCCATCATGTGAAGCCTTCCCTTCCGTTGGCTTTCACATCCCTATTTTATATATATTTTTTTTCTCTTGAGCCACCCAGATATGATCTTGTCTCATTGTGTTTTTTACAGTTCAAGACGATATACACAATTTTGGACTAGTGGACTCTTTTTACTGGATCTGCTTTTAATAAATCGTTTTCCTAAAACACCGTTAGCAATGCTAAGGTCTGCGGATCACAACCATAATGTCTTCAAATATTTTCCTCATTTAGCCCAATATGTTGAATCACAAATGTTCCTCCCAGGCTGTACGGTCTTAACACTCCTCAACAACCATTTGGGTTTAAACGATGCCGCATTGTGTTGCAGAACTGATTTCCCCTCATCCAGAATGTGTCTGCAAATCCACCGCTGGGTTGCAGCCGACTCACCTGGTCCTCACATGCCCCGCCCCCGCCTCTCCGTCTCTCCTCCTGGATCCTGCAGACCTGTGGCGGTCCGTCCGCCGGGTCAGTGTAGGCGTCAGGAAGGAGAAACGGTGCAGAGGAAGAATGTTAGTCCAGTGGAATGAAAACCTTTTAGTGCCCTTTAGTGACGTCTGAGTAGAGGTCACCAGATAGAACGACACGTTCGGTGTCCTCAGTGAATCAGAGCGTCGCTGTATCCGCCAGCTGTCGTGCAACGGGGTGGCGCGTTAGCCTCTGCTAACGGTGACAACCAAAGTGACAGGAAGTAGGGTTGTTAGTCGGTAGGTCTGCAGCCATGGAACCAGTTGAGCCCGTCGTGGGACCAATTCTTGTGTCAGTACGGCGTGCTTTACATCGCTACGGTAGTTATTATTTTTCTATAGAGTGCTTGTCTATGTAATCAGTTTGTCGATATGATATACTTCATTTCTCATTTGAGTGTGTTTGGGTTTCTGGGATGGTTACGGCTGGGTGTGTACGTTACTTCAGGATTCCTCAGCGATGTCGGACTGACTGAAGTTAATCCGGATCTGATGTGGGTTGTGTAACGGGATTCAGTCCCTCCAGGGGTCTTCATGGTTTTAGCACAAGGCTTCGCGTGTATTCAGCGGATCTCTGCAATATATTTTTCAAACGACCGGCCTTTTCATGAAAACTGGTCCGGCTTTTACCAATCACTGTAAGTTCTGCTGGGATGTCTAATAATGAAGCTTCAGTCTCACCCAGAACCACTGCCTCTGATCTACCTGGTGCCGGTGTTGTTGCATACTAGTATGCATGAGCATCCCTTTGTTACTTGGACAATAACACACCTTTTTAAACTGAAAACCGGAAATATCAAAATGGCAAATTTTGGCCATAAGTATGTGTTCAGGAGTATCTGTAGAAAAGCTTGTTCACCAGAAGCTGCGTCCCTGGACTCCTATTGACCTGCAGCAGACAGACCTGCAGCCTGTCTGCTGCAGGTCTGTCTGCTGCAGGTCTGTCTGCTGCAGGTCTGTCTGCTCCAGGTCTGTCTGCTGCAGGTCTGTCTGCTCCAGGTCTGTCTGCTCCAGGTCTGTCTGCTGCAGTCACTGTCTGACCAATATAGATGTGATTTAGTGAGTTTTCTTTTGAACATCTTTCAGCCTGGTATTGTTAACGAGGGGCAGCATGCCAAATGTGAGTTCTCATTCATGATTAATTGTTGAAGAACTACTTTTTGTACACACAATAAATGTTTTACATATACACAGTGGCTGTAACGCGTGTTTATTAATATACCAACTCGGTGTGGAATAAGAACTCGGCCCATACCGGCTCATGGGTTTCCTTTATGTTAAGAAACACTTTAAAAACCATTCCTCGTATATATTCCATGTTTCTTCATAGATTAGTAAACATGAAACTGAACCAGTTAACGACTCACCGTCGGACATGAATGACTTACACGCCATTATTCTTTCTGAGAGGTTATGTTTAAATATGTAAATCAAGTGTTATTTTATGCTGACTTAGTGCATTTAGGTCAAATCTACAGATTCAAAATAAATGTTTTCTTTCAGCTACATCTGAAAGACATTTTATGGAAGCAAAAGGGTTTTTCCAGGATATTCTATAATTTACATAACATGTTGCTCATCTGTGAAACCGGTGAGATCTTTTTTTATTTCTATTTTGTGTGAAAGAAGTGATTTTCTTCTGTGTTCAGTAACATGACATACAATGAGCTAAAGTAAAGAAGCCTGAATATAACATTTCGTTACAAATTAATTTGATTGTTTCTTAACTACAAGGTTCCATATTTGTGTAATTATTTTTCATAATGTAATGTTTAAATTATTTGAACACAGAGTCCAGAGGAAGGCAGTAATAAGCTGCAGTAAAACACCAACGAAGAAGGAGGGATACCCCGCCTCTGATTGGCTCGTACTCGTTGCCTACGTTGGCTGGATTGGTTCGATTTAAAAACGAGTGGTGTGATTGGTTAGGCCTATGGCAGGAACGCCGGGGTAAGCCAATCAGAGGCCGAGTAGGGCGGGCTATGGAAAAACGGTCCGCGGGCTCTTCCGGGTGTGGATGTGTTTGGTTCCCGAACTGTGAAGCTGTTGCCGTTTCTCTACCGGCCGTTCAGGACTCTACGGCGGGTCAGGATGCTGCTGGTTCTGTCTGAAGACCACAAAGAACACCTCTCCTTCCTGCCGAAGGTTGACGCCGCAGGTCGGTAACTGGTCCTGGACCAGCACCATGAACGTATGCTGAGCTGCTGTAACCGTTACGGTGTGACTGTCAGCTGACCGCAGTGCTGCAGAAGCAGAAACGAGATATCCTTCCGCCAAACAAAACTAACCTCTTCACACTGTGATGACCTGCCAGTGCATCCGCTGCGTTATGTGCTGCGTTGTGTTCAAGGGAAATGGAAGGTTTAGTAAAAGTCATGTAAATGTGTTGTATTCATGTGTTCATGTCGTTCATTTACGCTGAGTTTGAAATAATGAATATGCTTTTAAAAGAAAGACTCAAAATATAAGCAGGCATACATACAGGCATCTATATAAATGTTTATTCTTTTAATCAAACTATTGTCTCATTCATTTGTGTCATTTAAGGTTTACTGTATGCTTTGTATTCTCATTGTTAGTTTAAATACTACATTTACTCACTTCTTACTGCTTACACCCAGACTTCACTAAATGTTTGCTCATGAAAATTTGGTTTAACGTCATGGAAAAGTCAAAGTACAGTCCATTTACTATGATCCGTAAAGCGAACTAAGTTATTGCAGTTTCTGTATAAAACAAATGCATTGTTGGATTGTATACATATCAGAATAGCTCCACGGGAGAACGGGTGCATCACTTCTATCTACAGTCCTAACCCTGAATATGAATTGGAACCCGTTGATTGAGTAAATTAAGAGTGTGTGTGTGTGTGTGTGTGTGTGTGTGTGTGTTTCGTCCTCAGTGGTTGGAGAGTTCGGTCGCATAGCGCTGGAGTTCTTAAGGAGAGGAAGCAGTCCTAAGATCTACGAGGGAGCCGCCAGTAAGACTACAGCCTTCATCACATCCTCCTTACAGCTGATTGGTCCACTGCTGTTAAACTCTTTACTCAACACTGTGCAGTAGTGGACTACTACGTGTTAGAACAGTCCTGCTCACTACATAAGTACTGTACACAGTATGTATTCAGGTTTATTGTACTGCAGTGTTGTCATCGTTTATGCTGCTTTCCAAATATGTCTCAGTTGTCACCTTTATTCATGCTGTGCAGTGATTATGTGTTTCTAATATTGATTCTACCTTTCACTGATATATGTGGGGTGTGATTATCACCACCTCTCACACACACACACTTGTCACAGTGCTGATGATGATCAGTTAAATCTTTTAGTACAGTTTGAGTCATCAATCCTAGCTTAAAGAGACAGAGCACGTTGGAATAGTCTGGTGTGTGCTCACATCCCATAATAGTGTAACAGAGCAGACTGCAGAGTTAACGGCTCCACTGCTTGCAGGGAAGCTGTGTGTTCCGGTGGAAATGGTGCAGCATGGAGTGGAAGGCCTGATGTACCTGATGACCGAGAGCTCCAAACACATGGTGACACACACACTCTGACACTCAGAAAGACCGTTACACTGACTTCAAGGCGAAGGGAGGCATGACCACCACCTTTGACCTTTGACCCGGTGTGGGTTAGGTTAGGGGTGAAATGGCATCAGTTTCTGGTCGTAAATGTTGACGGCACATAATAAATGCTGTAGGACAATGACACCGGGGCCGTTTTGATTGGTTCCCTATCAGCCTCGCTTTCACTGTGCAACTCTGTCTGCATCCGGGTGTCCGTGACAGTCGGAGACAGTTCTGATTCCCGGTGGGTCGGAGGTGAATTCACAGCGCCTGCATTATCTATTAACGCTAGCTAACGCTAACACACTTCTATGATCCAATGTCTGATTGATCATCTAGCAACGCTAGCTAACGCTAACACACTTCTATGATCCAATGTCTGATTGATCATCTAGCAACGCTAGTTAACACTAACACACTTCTATGATCAATGTCTGATTGATCATCTCGCAACGCTAGCTAACGCTAACACACTTCTATGATCAATGTCTGATTGATCATCTCGCAACGCTAGCTAACTTCTATGATCCAATGTCTGATTGATCATCTAGCAATGCTAGCTAACGCTAACACACTTCTATGATCAATGTCTGATTGATCATCTAGCAACGCTAGCTAACGCTAACACACTTCTATGATCCAATGTCTGATTGATCATCTAGCAACGCTAGCTAACGCTAACACACTTCTATGATCCAATGTCTGATTGATCATCTAACAACGCTAGCTAACGCTAACACACTTCTATGATCAATGTCTGATTGATCATCTAGCAACGCTAGCTAACGCTAACACACTTCTATGATCCAATGTCTGATTGATCATCTAGCAACGCTAGCTAACGCTAACACACTTCTATGATCCAATGTCTGATTGATCATCTAACAACGCTAGCTAACGCTAACACACTTCTATGATCAATGTCTGATTGATCATCTAGCAACGCTAGCTAACGCTAACACACTTCTTCCTAATACGTGTCCTTTCTAAGATGAGTGCTGGTGACACTTAGCTTGCTAGGCTGTATTCCGGTTGTATTTGGGTCAGCGCTGCAACAATAACACTTAGGTTATTGTTTTTAGGTCTACCTGTGTCATCATGAGGCACGGGAACACTGAGACATATTCCACCAGGTGAATACTGGGTCAAATGTTTTCCCAATGTCAATGTTCTGTGTGTGTGTGTGTGTGTGTGTGTGTGTGTGTGTGTGTGTGTGTGTGTGTGTGTGTGTGTGTGTGTGTGTGTGTAGATCTCTGAAGTGGATTTCCTGGACTCGGTGTTGGTTTTGGGGTTTGGTGAAGAGCTTAACCAGACCCTCCTACAGGTGACTTTGACTTTATTTCTTCTGATCTGAGATGATTCACTGTGTGTGTGTCAGGTGTGTGTGAGGTCCCTGCTCTCCAGCTGAGTGTGTGAGGTGTGTGTTGCAGCTCTACCTGCAGCACCACAGTCAGATCCGCAGCATCCTGAGCCAGCTGCCCTCCAGCCAGCCCGCCTACCACAACCTGGAATGGAGACTGGATGTACAGGTGTGTGTGTGTGTGTGTGTGTGTGTGTGTGTGTGTGTGTGTGTGTGTGTGTGCTAGATCATTTAGAAATTATGAATCATCTGCTTTAGATTCAAATAGAGAACGTAGATATTTGATTATTATATTCAGTTATTTGCAATCTTTTTGTGTGTATTCGTGTTGATTAATTAATTGGTGATTAATCACTGATTAACTTTCCACCACCAGGACGTGATGTTATGTTAATATAATAATAATAATACTTTAATTTTATATAGCGCTTTTCTGAATACTTATAGTATTCAGAAAAGTAAGTAAATATAAATAAGTAATTATGTTATGTTGTTACGATATGTTGACACAAACAAAAGATTTTTTTAGTATTTCTGTGCTAAACTTAACCAACCGTTTCACACCGTTAGCCGTGTGATGCAACGCCGCATTCATGAAACGTGGTTTTGTTTTGGACGTGCAATGCCGGCGTGGTCTGGTGCCTTCACACGGTTCAGAGGTGAACTTCTCCTCCCGTGTGTCGCTGCAGTTGGCGAGTCGTCCGATCCGCCAGCAGGTCGTTCCCACGGTGACGCTGCGCCTGCTGCTGACGGGAGGCGCAGACCCCAGCAGCAGGGTTCTGCAGACGGAGCCCAGCAGCAGGGTTCTGCAGACGGAGCCCAGCAGCAGGGTTCTCCAGACGGACCTCAGCAGGAGGGTTCTGCAGACGGACCCCAGCACCCTCCTGCACCTCATCTCCACGCTGGAGGCTGCTCTGGCCGCCATAAAAACCAATCACGCTCGCCGCATATTTCGCAACATCAAATGATCCTTTCTGTGTGACCTGGTTCTCCTGTGAGACGCCACATCGCTGCCTTTAAACCTGGACACATTAAGATGGGTCTGGGTTCTGGTCTGGTCCCGGATGGAAAACTAGGGTTCTGCCCATCTGATCACTGTATTAACCTCGAGTCATAACACTTGCCAGAAGGTGTTATTAACTTTATTGTATATAACGTTTCTGTTGTATTAAAGTGTGAGACGACGTGAAGCTCCCTTCTCGTGGTTTGTTCAGCCGTCCGTGTTAAAGCAGAGCGACTGGAGCAGAGTGAGGCAGAGGATGGACAGTCATGGCCGTTTGTTACTAACACAGTGACCCAATTCATGTTTGTAACTTTGTACGCTGTTTGAACTCTTTCTTCAGTGTGAAGAATCAATCCAGCTCGGTAAAGAGTAGACGTTGGCCCCTTAATTGAGCAGAGTTGTAACGCCTGCTGACCACGACCGCCTTCATGACCACGCGTCATCTTCTGATGGCTACCTCCAGCAGGGCACAAGCTCAAGTCCTCTCAGACTGGATTCAGCTCTCCATCCAGTAGATCATGTGGAGGGAGAACGGCATCATGGATGTGCAGCTAACACATGCAAACGACTGCGTGCTGCTATCATGCCAACGTGTTTCTAAGGAATGTCTGCAGCACCTTGTTGACTGTATCGAGATGAAGTCCAGACGGAAGAATTAAAGGTTTCACATTTCTCCTGTTTCCGTGCTTTAATATTCAAACACACATTGTTTTTCTCACACGGTCTCTTTGAACTACCAAGTCATCCTGTCTGAGCTTCAGCGCCTGTGTCTTTAAAACTTATCTCACAGTTTGTTGAGCACAAACTTCATAAAAGAAGTGGACGTAGTCGTCGTGACGTCCCGTTGTTTTGTGGATTCAGTTTGGACTGCAGAGGGAAATAGAGACGCTGTATACGGCTCTGGTAGCAGCAGAGACCTGTCAATCACCTCGTAGCCCCGCCCTAAAGCACACCCTGCTTTATGGTTTAGACCAGGGGTTCTCAACCGTTCTTCAGCGATGTACCGCCATTGAAATATGTTTCCAGCCGAGGACCCCCTGACTAGTGCATCGCATTTTGGGTTGAACAAAATATGTAATAGTAATACACACCGTTGTGCCATCAGTGTCGGATTTAATATGGAATATATACAATTCTGTCTTAAATTGTATTAAATATTAATTACATAACATTTTTTTAATGGATGCTCATTTTAAATATATTTTAAAAAAGGAGGGCCTTCACGTACTTTCAGGTTATAGAAAGCAACGTGTGGGTGATGAGCTAGAAGATGTTAGCAACAGGAACTGGACTGCCATCATGTTCATGTTCATGCTTTGTAGGTTTCCAGATGTTTGGCAGATGAAGGACGGACTACAGCGACTTGTTAAGCTCACTAAGTGTCACTCCTCCAACATGCGGTCCACACTTCTCAGCTGCTTTTTGCCACATTTGTTTTGTTGAACATTGTTTTCAGTTTAAATATCGCTTTTTTATAATGACAGTGATGCTCTACGATTAATTTGATTAATTTGTTCAGGACTGAACACAGACTCACTGGTATTTATATCACTCAGTTGGTGCTTTCTGTTGACGTCGTAAGAGTAGTACATGTCTGCAGCTCCGGTCACTTTATATGCACAGTCTGACATCGTAGACAAGCTCGGGTTAAATTGGTGGTGGAGCACCAATAGTCCCAATATAATGAGTTTAAAGTAGAGCGTAACCAAATACAAGCAAAACATGGCAGTGTACACAATAGTATAGTGACTCAGAAAGGTCACATGCATAAATTATTTGGAATGTGTAATCATTCATTTCTAAGGCATCTGAGTGGTGCTGTCTTCATCAGGTTGCATTTAAGGTTGCAGCAGTTGAGCTGGACCCTTAAATGTGCTTGAGCCTCACTGTTTTTCATTCTCTAAGTTGTATGTTTCTGACACGCATTTCCACCGCAAAGCTCTTATGATGATATCTAACATCTATCATTTACACGTCACCGGTAATAGTTATTTATTAGTTACCTCATTGAGCATTGCATATCGTCTGCAGACCGGCGAGAGGATGAAGGGACCGATGAAGAAAAAAAGAACGACTTTTTATCTCATAATTCTAACTTTTTGTTTCGTTATGATTTACCATGGGGATATTTTCACTATCACGGCTGGATTTTCATCTTATTCTTTTCTTTTACTGATGGAAATGACCTTCCATAGAATCACCTGCGTTTGTCTACATTCTTGCTCATCTGTCACATTCCAGCAGAGTCCCAGCTCCCTGATATGCGGACTGCGCTGCCCCCGGTGGCCACTGGGACAACAGCATGTGTGCTACATGCAAAGATGGTGTCCTGAGTTCACCCATCCTCAGTATAAGTTAGAGCTGGCACTAATGCTTGTGTACTGGTGCAGTCAGGGTGTGGCACTCCCAGAGGTGTGTTTATTTGCCGTTCCACATAAACGGTGTAATTACCTGTTTGAAGACACTCCTTAAGGGTTTTACCTAAAAGCAAAGAGACGGTTTGAGCTACACTTTCACTTCTTTTCAACGTCAGTATGAAGTAATTCCAATGAACTGTTGGCACAGACATCTTTGGGTTTCCTGAAAAAATACACAATTTAAAACAGAGAGGAACAAACGACATCATATTAGATATTTGTGTGACATTGTCCCAATTAGCATATTGATTCTTGAGTCACGGTAATGTGAGGGCACAGTGACCTTTGACTCAAGTAACAATTGATTACAATTTGGTGGTCAAAGTGGACCTTTGTGCCAAATGTGAAGAAATTCCCCCCAGGACCGGACATATGAGTACTGTTGTTGCTGAGGTGGCATAAACACAGTGTCAGTTGTTGGTTCAAGTCCCAGCATGCCATGACACTCTGTGCAAGCACATTAACAGACACCGACACACAAGCCTTATGGGCATAATAGTAATTATGGAAAGCAGATCCACATAGGCAGGAATGCACAAGCAGCAGGCTCTCCAACATGCAGGATGTGGGATCCTTCCTAGCATGTTATGCTAATACAGCTGACAGCTAACGGAAATCAACACACAGCAGCTGTGTGTTGATTTCCGTTAGCTGTCAGCTGTATTAGCATGAAAGCTATTACCTCTGTTTGCAAGACTATGCTGCCCATCGGCGGCTAACAGCTAGCTAGCTCTCCTCCTGCGGACGCGCTTCACTGGAGTCTGGGTTTATCACCTACTAGTCGTCAACGATGGTATACAACAGTCAGTACAATGTTGTCAACAGAACGCGTTTTCAAAAAGTGTGAATCACTTGAGCATGCAGTCATGAATGAGCACAAACACTTTATCATTGCTATTCTACTAGGTCCACTGTTGCTGTTATTTTTGTAGTTGTAACTTTCTCATCATGCCTACTACTCATTATATGAATAATTTCTGTCATATGCATTGAATGTGTTTTAACTCTGTTACGTTGTTCATTGTGCACACATGACATCTATTGCTTCTGTCATCCTGATAGAGGATCCTCCTCTGTTGCTCCCGAAGGTTTCTTCCTTTTTTCTCCTCGTTAGAATATATTTGTTTTTCCTGAACTGTGTGTAAAGATTGTAAAGCCCTCTGAGGCAAATTTGTGATTTGTGATTTTGGGCTATACAAATTAAATTGAATCCATTCTGCAGATTATCCGTGGACAGACGGACACAGAGATGCACTCACGCACGCACAAGATCACATACGTAATCTTCTGGCCGAGATAATAACACTGGTGTCCATCAACGGCACACTGAAAACCCGACAGATGTAGTCGGCATATTGTTTATTCATAAAGGAACATTCAACAAGAGTCTGAGGAGTTGTTGTCTGTTTTTCCTCCCAACAAAATGTTTTTATATTCTTTTAAACCTTGTGCAGCGATCTTCATCAAGATGTTAAAAAGAAGATGACAAAAATGTTACCTGGGGGAAAAAGATAAATGATTAACTGTATGCCACAATCCAAAACAATGGGGAAATGAAGGATCTGAATAATGTAATGTGCTTGTAAAATTCAATTTATTTAGTGTATACTATGTATTTTGTACCAACTACTTGTAAGTTGCATAGATGGAGCAGCAGCAGGGCTCTGACCTCTGACCTCTGACCTCCGCTCTGTGGTTCTGCTGCTATGTCTCAGTGGCAGACGCTCTCCCTGCTGGTGACGTTAGAGAGTCAAACATTCCTGAAGTCTGCGTCGCGTTCTCATGAAATTGTCGGTGTCGTATTTAAGGCCACCGCCCAGAGATCCAACGCAGCGATGCTTTCCCACAGTGACGTGCAGCTGTTCACCTCGAGCCCAGAGGAGCACAGGAACAGGTGTGCTGACAGGTCGGGGGACAGGTGCACTTTGATCAGAAGCTCGGGAGAAAACTTTATAACAACACACTATTAGTAAAGCATGCGTAAACACTTCATTCATCATTTATAAAGCACTGTTCCAACATGAACTGAGATATGCACTTTATAAACCAGCCAAATCAAATAGTTTACAGGATGTTTCACCTTTGTTTCTTTATAACACATTTAAAACTTGACTTGCACAAGGTAATAACGCATTTATTCAATATGAGATGTGAGTTTACAGAGATGTACAATCGTATCTCTGGGTTACACTCGTTTTCTTTTTGATTCTTCACAGTTCATTTAGTTTTATGTCCTCTGGTGCGCTTCAGCCTCTTGTGGCCACAAACACACGTCTTTCAAAGATGTGAAACAAATGGGGAACTTAGAAAGACAAAAACAAAAAAATGAAACACAGGAGAGATAACCGTTTAGATCAGACTTTTAAAATGGATTGCCAGAATTGTGCTTTCCTCTCAGGGCTTCTGTATCCACCTGCAGAACAACATGTCCAGCCCTGTTAGTTCTGCGTGTTCTCAAAACAACAACACGCAACAAGTTTCTACGATGAAGAATGTCCTTCACTGCATTACACCTCAACACACATGCACATTACACAATAGGCTTCTAATAACCGCCGACGGATTATTTCCTATTCAGGTAACCAGCGATATGAGTCAAGCCAGCCGAAACGCCCACATGAGTTCTGCAACAACTTTCTGCTGTAATTCACATTTATTTCGGCTTAAACAGCGTTCAGAGCTGTGAACAGGGTGGACTCTGTTTGAGCGGCTGACCTGAACGCTCACGTTACTCAGCCACAGGTTTCCATTACTCAGGGGTCATGTTTCAGTCTGGGGAAAACATGAGCAGAGAAAGTGGGACGAGGAAGACGAGGAAGACGAGGAGGAGGACGAATGTGGAGGGAACTGCCTGGTAACAGACGAAGGCCACGATGACCTGACAGACCAGAGAAAACTCACTGAGGAGACCTCTATCTCTCTCTAGCTTCCTTGTTATCTCCCACAACACACACACACACACACACACACACACACACACACACACACACACACACACACACACACACACACACACACACACATTTTTGTTGTGTCCTGACACGACTGGATGAATTATTGGGAAATGCTGCGTGTTGTTTTCATGACTCATCGCTTCATATAAACGTCTTCCATTCATTTGACGACAGAGAGTCACTCACTCATAAACAAAAGGACACAAAATACACGTTTGAGTGAGTGAATTATATGAAGAGCCACTTCATTATAGTACCAGTTGATTGTGGTTACTGCCTCGTGTTCACTGTGATGCATTTCTTTTTCATTTCTGTATGGAGCAGAAGCAAAATCGGTGAAAGTTTTGAGATGAACGACCCGGTAACCCCATGGTGCCTCCAGTTGTATATTTTGCTTTTTGCGTCATCTCCCTGCATCACATAATGTCCTCCAGACACCCAGCCTCCTTTCCAAACAGTGATGTTTTATGTCAGTAACTTGTAGCACAACAATGGTGGATGATCAGCGGTCTGTGGTTTAGACAGCAGGATCTCTTTGGGTCAAAGTGTTAACAAAGTGAACACCTACCATGAAGCACGTATCAGCACTGAGTTATGAATGGGTTGTAACTTACAAGCCTCTATAACTGCTGCAGAAACTATAGATATGAAATAGGAGGTTACAAAGAAGCTCAAAATGTTTTCTTGGGTTTTGAACACATTAATAAGAAGTTTAACCTTTTTAACCCCAGCCATGCGAATGGTTTGCATTCAACTAAATACTGAATATCTCCTCAACCCCAAGGGCTATTTGAATAATTAAAAAATCTAGCATATACAGAAAACCCTTGTGAATGTAGATATAAGTCCATATAAGTGTTAATGGTATATTAGTTTATGATAGTACACAGAAAAGGCAAATAAATAAAAAAAAAGAAAGAAAGAAAGTTATTTTATTATATCGTAACTACCCGGCTGTGAATGATTTTAAACAGACGACAAATCAAACCGTGTAATCATCAGATATTATTAGAGCTATGTTATGTTCACGGAAGTTATAACTGCTGGCAGGTATTTCAATGAATTTCAGTGCTGTCATTCAGCCTCCATGAGGTGTTGATAACGGCTGGGAGAGGACTCGCAGTAGACAGTGGCGTCTGCATCGTAGGTGTTTCTTATGAGGAAGCGCTGTCTCTGCAGGAGCGTCACACGCCGGCTCGATGCTGCTCACTCGTTCTGTTTGGCCTTTGTTTGTGTGATTCCTCATGCTTTTCAGTCGGCAGCAGACAGTTTCCGGTGGAACCGGTTTTCACCGCTGAATAGAACTGCTCCACCCATGCCAGGCAGACCGAAAACAGCATGTCAGCGCAGAGGAAAACACACGAGTGTTTGTTGGTCTGTGGCTTTCCAACAATACAGTTCATCATCATGCATTTATTTTGGGATGTTTGGGCACACATTGGTGAAGATATTCTCAGGAACAATTATATCATGATACATTTGTAATTGATTCTCAGCAACTGTTCAACTGTTCAACAATACTGGTTTTCATCACCATATGTCACGAAGCAGTGCCCTCAAACCACAAACACATTAAATTACTGAATTTAGGTTTTTGCATTCGGTCAGAGCAAGAGATTATCAAGTGGCAGTACACCAAGAAGTAGTACACCAAGTGGCAGTACACCAAGTGGTAGTACACCAAGAAGCAGTACACCAAGTGGCAGTACACCAAGAAGCAGTACACCAAGAAGCAGTACACCAAGAAGCAGTACACCAAGAAGCAGTACACCAAGTGGTAGTACACCAAGAAGCAGTACACCAAGTGGCAGTACACCAAGTGGTAGTACACCAAGAAGCAGTACACCAAGTGGCAGTACACCAAGTGGTAGTACACCAAGAAGCAGTACACCAAGAAGCAGTACACCAAGTGGTAGTACACCAAGAAGCAGTACACCAAGTGGTAGTACACCAAGAAGCAGTACACCAAGAAGCAGTACACCAAGTGGTAGTACACCAAGAAGCAGTACACCAAGTGGCAGTACACCGTGTGGCAGTACACCAAGAAGCAGTACACCAAGTGGCAGTACACCAAGAAGCAGTACACCGTGTGGCAGTACACCAAGAAGCAGTACACCGTGTGGCAGTACACCAAGAAGCAGTACACTGTGTGGCAGTACACCAAGAAGCAGTACACCGTGTGGCAGTACACCAAGAAGCAGTACACCAAGAAGCAGTACACCAAGAAGCAGTACACCGTGTGGCAGTACACCAAGAAGCAGTACACCGTGTGGCAGTACACCAAGAAGCAGTACACCGTGTGGCAGTACACCAAGAAGCAGTACACCGTGTGGCAGTACACCGTGTGGCAGTACACCAAGAAGCAGTACACCAAGTGGTAGTACACCAAGAAACAGTACACCAAGTGGTAGTACACCAAGAAGCAGTACACCAAGTGGCAGTACACCAAGTGGTAGTACACCGTGTGGCAGTACACCAAGAAGCAGTACACCAAGAAGCAGTACACCAAGTGGCAGTACACCGTGTGGCAGTACACCAAGAAGCAGTACACCAAGAAGCAGTACACCAAGAAGCAGTACACCAAGTGGTAGTACACCAAGAAGCAGTACACCAAGAAGCAGTACACCAAGAAGCAGTACACCAAGTGGTAGTACACCAAGAAGCAGTACACCAAGAAGCAGTACACCAAGAAGCAGTACACCAAGAAGCAGTACACCAAGCGGCAGTACACCAAGAAGCAGTACACCAAGTGGTAGTACACCAAGAAGCAGTACACCAAGCGGCAGTACACCAAGTGGTAGTACACCAAGAGGCAGTACACCATGCGGCTAAAGTCACAGGCTCAGTGTTATGCTAATGTTGAGCTAATGAAGTTAGCCAAAGATACAACGGTCTCCTAAACTAATTCTACACATAACACTACAGCGGCAGTACACTGAGCGGCAGCATACCAAGTAAAAAAGTACACCAAGCGGCAGTACACCAAGAAGCAGTACACCAAGTGGTAGTACACCAAGAAGCAGTACACCGTGTGGCAGTACACCAAGCGGCAGTACACCAAGCGGCAGTACACCAAGAAGAGCAGTACACCAAGAAGCAGTACACCAAGAAGCAGTACATCAAGCGGCTGTAAGTCACAGGCTCAGTGTTATGCTAATGTTGAGCTAATAAAGTTAGCCAAAGATTCAACGGTCTCCTAAACTAATTCTACACATAACACTACAGCGGCAGTACACTGAGCGGCAGCATACCAAGTAAAAAGTACACCAGGGGCTGCTGGCGGGTCAAACAGGCGCAG
Source organism: Taurulus bubalis (assembly GCF_910589615.1). NCBI lineage: Eukaryota > Metazoa > Chordata > Actinopteri > Perciformes > Cottidae > Taurulus > Taurulus bubalis. Next base: position 1,993,168 of record NC_136595.1, read on the forward strand.
GTCTTTCGCCAGGAGACCGCTGTCTGTGTCCGACGTAACGCGAAAGAAAATGTTGACTTCATGCTCGTTACTTTGTGTAAGAACGTCCGCTCAGGCCGGTTGTTGTTTGTTTACGGTAGTTATTAACTGTTGTTACACTGGTAGGTTACATAAAAGTCAACATGTTTCCGGTGACTGTTACTCCAGGTTCTCTGTAACAACTATACTCTACTGGAACCGAGCGGTTTGTACGATGGAACCTGTGCCTTTACTTATTAATAAAGCATTTACTGGAGCTTCACAGATCAGTGAACAGTCTTTCTGTTGTTTCTCTTCCACATTAATTGAGGAAACAAAGCTGCAGGTTAGCCAACACCCTTTGTAAGAGAAACAAGGGGAACAGTACATGTATGACCCAAACTGTCCATTGTAAACATCATCACAGTTCACAAACTCATTTTAAGTTGGATCTTTTATTAATTTTTATGTTGTTAAAGATTTTGTTAAAATGTCTGATTCTGTGGCTTACATCTCAGGGGATGACTCACAACCGTTTCTTTCTCTTTCATCTTTTTAAAAGGGAATTTTGAGAAAACATTGGGAGATGAAACAGAATTTCTTTGGAAATCTCATCAATCGCTGTCAGAATCTCGTCACGTGTGCCAAGTTGCCAATGGCACCAAAACTCAGACAGACACTGACCGACATTGATATCATTTTAATTTCCCGGCTCCATGACTCACGGACACACCTACATTCAGCAGAAGAAACACCACCGCGCCCTGCCTGTCTCTTTATGTCCACTGCTGAGCTCAAACTAAACTAAACCTTCAACATTCCTGCTTTCATTTGTCTTGTTGCCAAAACACAATAACCCAATTTCTGTCCTTCTCAGTTCCCTCTTGGGCTGTATTGTTCCATTATGGTTAAATGTTTGTAGAAAGCCCCCCTACACTGTACATGTCACCTTATATTAATTCAGCCTCCCAATGGGGGAGGAGTGGGATCACTTCAAAAACAGATGCATGCACTTGCTCTTGTTTGATGAGTTGTACTTTCAGGATTACTTCTTTGGCAAAGTTCCCAGGAATCATCGGAAAACTCCGCTCATCGCCGTTAACTTCGGCGTCTACAAAGCAAGTGGTCCTGCTGGAACGTACGGCCTCCTGGCGACCACAGTAAAGAAGACAATGAGTGCAAAAGGGCGAAATACGCTCTAGGTTCCTCTCTATGTTCCCCTCTAGGTTCAGTTTAGGACGTCCGTATCCACTTGGGATATATAGAGCGTCTTTCCAAAATAAACTTCCGACGTCAGTATACATTTAGGTTTACTTGGTGTTGGTGTTGACTAAAAACAAATCCACATCATAAAAGGATATTCATAAAACATTAACATTTTATTTCTTAAACTGCACGGCAACTTTTATTATATTTTTTGCTTTTTGACTGTTTTTTTATGTTTTTAAAATGAATGTTCTTAATTGTTTTGAAGTCTTGTTTTCTCTGCATTATGTTTTGATGCTTTTAAAGGTTTCATGTGAAGCACTTTGAATCGCCTTGTGATATACAAATAAACTTATTATGAGACATGCAACAGGTCACAAACGCCTTATAGCTTAATATTCTCTATTTGTTGTTGTTTTGTGTCTTTCTGTCGTCAGTGGCCTATTTGTAGTTGCGTTTTGTCTCTTTGAAGTCAGTTTTTTGTCTCTTTGGAGTCATTTGGTGCCTCTTTGTAGTTGTCTTGTTTGTCCCCTTTCATGGTTGTTATGAGTCCCTTTGCAGCTGTTTAGCGTCTCACAAGGAGGAGACTACAAAGAAACATAAAACATCTACATGTGTTATGTTTCTTTGTAGTCATTTGGTGTGTCTTTGTGGTGTTTCTGCCACTTTTCATCATCATTGTGAGTCTCTTTGTGGCTCTTGTGGGTCTCTCTGTACCAGTTTTAGTCCTCTTTGTAGTCTTTTTGTGTCTCTTTGTAGTCCTTTTATGTTTTTTTGTGGTCATTTTGACTCTTCCTGGTTTGTTTGAGTGACATTTCGTCAGTGAAGGCTAGAGGGGCCCCTGACACAAGGGGCCCCTGAAACAATGGCCAAATGGCCCGTTCAGTAATCCATCCAGCCTGAGGTTGCTTCACTTATTCTTTTCTTTGTACTCATAACAAGGTTATTATGAAGTACCAAATAAGTAGTACTCCCCCTCCCCCCTCCACACACACACCCACTTTCTCCTGAAGGGTGTGTGTGAGAGTGTGTGTGAGGTGGAGCCTTCCTCTTTCATAAGCCTCCTCCTCGTCTCCATCAGATCACAGTCAGTCTGGGACTCTAACCAGCACCACCGGGACTAGAGGTTCACTTGTTACGGATACCAGGACCAGCCATGACCGGGTTTTCTTCCCCAGCGTTTGTTCTGCTCCTACTGACGGTGAGTTACCTGTCCGCCTTCCAACTGCTGCTGATTCAAGCTGTGCTGCTATTGAAACTGTCCTTAGTTAAACTCTGAGCGTAAGTCTGAGTGGTCTCAGCTCACAGGTATCTACCTGGACCGACACACTATCCGCTCTGTTTGCGGAAACCAGTAGTTCCAGTCGGATTGCATTTCCAGGATGTGTTCTTCACAATAGAAACTGATGTTTCGGTGCACTCACTGCCTCAGATCATGGGCTTAATTACCGCGTCTGTGTTGATCGGAAACAAATACCTGGCTGCCATGGAAACGCTCAGGTGTGTTCCGGCTGGGTCCCGTTCTCATGCCAAAGCCTGCCCTGTGAGTCGCTGTACTAACAAAGAGGCCGTGAGATCACTTCCCGTATTTTGATTCACGCAGCTTCCCTGGGCTCGTTTATGCCGGCTTTGTATTGAATCAGGATTGTATGAGTGGGATTAGGATGGTTTATTAAAATGTGATTTAAAAACATTATGATGATCAATGATCCCTTTGTAATGTCACAAGCCCTTCATGAAGCCGAGGAGGCGTTCATGCCGGGAGCATCAGTGACAAATAATCCATGAACAAAAGTGTATTTGTACTAGAGACCAGAAAACTTCATACAATTCATGACCAAGTATTAGGTTTCATCTTTCTACTTCTGACCATGCTGCGCTTTGATGCTGCCTGTTGCTGATTCAAGATGTGTGCTCTTTGTGGAGTTTTTTAAAGGTAGAGATTCAGAAACGGAAGATAATGTGTGAAGAATTATCCGGGTGAAATAACCCAGTACCAAGTAGTAACGACACCTCTCCAGTCAGACAACGCCTGCAATGGATCCTTTTTGTGCCCAGATCTAGAAAACAAAAAGACTATTTGTCTGGGTTTGCTCTCAGCCAATCACCACGAGCGTTCTCAGATGAAATACGGCGTCTGTTTGGCCCAGTCGAGTGTGGCGTAGTTGTATTTTTGTAATAGTTGGCAGTAGAACGCTTCCAGTCACACGATGGGTATCAATGGAAGTAGAAGAAGTTGTAAAACAAAGTCCTCTGTCGGTATGGGTACCACTTTAAGGGCCTGGTATTGGTGCAGGTGTCGTCATATTTCATACGATACTCAGCCCTCATAATCCTCCAGGTGAGGGAGAGGGTAGCGATGCCCATCGAGGAACTCGCTCACATGGGCCACTCCTTCTCTGGGGAAAAGTCTCTCACACCTCCTCTGACATGCCGACATGCCCATGCATCGACTGAATGGGTGAGGCGCAGGGAAACCAGCTGGGAGTGGAAGGGTGTGTCTCCTCTCTTAGTACCTGACCAGACAGGTGGATATTCTCACAGTACTCCACACAAGTTGCACCTTTCTCACGTCGAGGACTCCTAGATCTCTCTTCAGGGACCGAGCATTACTTTCAAATGTCTTGAAATCAAGCTAAATTCCCCTCTCTCGTCAAACCGGCAGGTTGAATTTCAGCCGGGCTGAATCCTGCATGAGCAGCAGGCCTTCTTTATTCTCATGAACAAAGGGTGTGACCCCTCGCGGACCAACCCGGGTTTATTTTGTTCCCATCAGAGCGTGACAATTACAATAAACAAATATGAAAACACTATACATGTACAAAAGGTGGTAGTATGTACAAGAAAGGTATTAGAATCAGTTTTAAAAAATAATGACTCGCTGCCCCACCAGGCTCAGACTGGGTAGGGTCCTTGGTCAGCCAGAAAAACTGGAAACACCTGTGTGAGTCCACGAGACTTTATTCAGACTAAAGACAGATACATTTGAGACATACAGTTCAGACAATCAGACAATAATTAATTGAAAAAGGAAGCAAAAAGCTTTTCAAGTTTTAGAAAATTTAAATCTGAAGCCCTAGTTAGGGGACCCTTTTATATCAGGAAATTCAAGAAAAAAATCATGGTATATATCCCCCCCGCCCAAAAAAAAACTAACATGTTAGGTATCAAATTAAACATAAAAATCAGGGCTACAATAATATATAATCCCCACAACTCAAACAATAAATAGGATTAGGGGTTATGGTTATTAGGGTTAGGGTGTGGGCTTAAAGGGTTAAAGATGATGGAAAGGCAAGAATGGGGAGATTTACGAGATCTTTTTTCTTTCAGCAGTACCCCTAAAAACGTGTTGCTCCACTTGCTAAAACGTTAGCATAGTCCTTTTTATATGTACTGAGCCCTCAGTAAATTGAAACAATGGTGTGTTCCTCGTTATTTCTTTATTAGTATATAAGTCTTTGTGGTAGCGTATGAAATCCCTAAAATAGCCGCTCACGCAGCGCCTCTCTGACGCGGGATTTCCCCCGCAACAAGAACCACACTTCGTTATAACATGACAAAACAATCCATGATTTAAAAAAAACAGCACACAACGCAACGCCACCGCAGATGAAACACAAAAAGCAAAGCCTCAAATCCACCACCAAGTCCGCTTATCTTCCACCGAGCGCCAAAACACGCTAAAAAATAGGCTCGTCCGTTAGAGCTGCGCCTCGCCTGCAGCCCAGAGAGAGCAGCGGACCAGCAGGAGGCGCTGACAAAAAACTGCAATCAAGTCGGACAGTTGTCAGCTGTCAGCTGTGTGTACGCAGGAAGTCACAGAAAAAGTACTTCCTGTTAGTTCCGAACTTTTGTTTACTTGTAGTTTACAGATCACGTTTGGATTTATTATATGTGTTTATAAATATATATTTATGTAAAAATGTGTGTGTAGCTGCATCCTTTGGTCTTTTGATGTCTGCCTGTGAAATACACTACTAGTAGTTTTGATGTGTGTTGTATAAATACGATTTTGTATTAACAACAACACAATTAATGTTTTTAGATCAAACATGAGACTAATAGTCAATAATCCAGCGTTAAGTATTACAACTACACATAAAAAACGAATTTTCTACAACACGTGGTGTTTGCTGTCAGATCTAAGAGCCAATCAGCTCTCTGATGTGGCGAGAGCCAGGCGTTTCCCATCATGCACTGGGCCACGTAGTCGTTGGAAAGCAACTGCGACGCTGACTCTGAAATCGACGGCGACTTAGTCTCGTGAGAGTATCGTTGACCACGTGTGCATGACGTCAAGTCGGACACAAATCTAACCAGCATGCATTGTGCGCCGATCGCCGCCGATCGATTCTGCGCAGAACTGGCTCATCTCAAACGAGCCTGATGTCACAACTTCTCTAGCTTCCGCCTGAACCATTCCAGCTCCCACTGAGCTCCGCCCTGTTGACACACTGGCCAATCACAGCGCATGTTAATGGTCACGCTGGGCCACTGACCAATCACACGTCCACGCCACCTCGCAGGCCCTGCACGTCAAAGAACACGCCCAGTTTGTCAAACTAACGATCTGATTGGTTGAAGTCCATGACAATCAACCACAACGTCCACTCCCCGTGTACTTTAATCTGCAAAGGCTTAAACTGCCTTGCTGGCCTGGAGACACAGGAGAAAAAACATCTGATTGGATGAAAGCTTCTCCTTCAAATCAGCTGCAGTCTGATGGCTGAAGACTGCAGGCTGAGCAACAGAGCTGTACAATGAGAAAATAACCTGATAGGGAAAAATAATTATAATACATGTAGTGTATTTGTGAAAAACAATTAAATTATAAAATAGCTATAACTTTGTGATTCTGTTTAGGCCAGCAGAGAAGGCTTATCAGGCCCTGACGGCCCACCACTGCGGGATTGAGAATGTGAAAATGTGTGTTTCATTTCACTGGGTCTTTAAAATGTGACAACTATTTTAGTTCATGTCAGTTAAAACTTAAAAGCAGTACGAATATTGTCAATATGTAAAGCAGAACACCGGAGCGTTTTCTTACGGTTCATCCCATGATGAGCCTTCCATGTTTGGACCATAGATTCATCGGCTCTATCTACTGTGTTGCAGGCTGTTGTTGCGGTGATCGCTAACACTGGAGACAATCTGGTAAGACAAAAAAGAGAATGGATTCTCCCTCCAAAGCCGCTCAAAGAAAATCACGACTACACTGAACAGGAATTCATTGCTAAGGTGAGTCACTGATTGATTAACCCTTTAACTGTGGATCAAACTGACAAAGAGGGGACGATCTTACCACCGACAAGACAAGCATGTATCTGTCTTTCAAGTTTTTTTCCTCGATGCAGTGAAATGATCCGGTCTTGTTTTCGTGTTTTTTAGATTCGCTCAGATGCTGAAACTTCGGAACAGGTTGAATACTCCCTAGAAGGCATCGGTGCGAGTCAAAAGCCCTTCCATGTGTTTGTAGTCGACCCCGACACCGGATTTATTAGAGTGACCCAAAAGCTGGACAGGGAGCTGATCGACACCTACAATGTGAGTGATACAGGAGCGATTCTGTTCGAGTGTATTCTGCTCTTTGACGCCACTTTTCCCTACATAAGATGGGCCCACATTGAGCTCAATGTCTGTTTATGTTTGCAAATGTTCGTGCTAAGATAGATGATGATGATGATGATGATGATGATGATGATGATGGAGACAGCGATATTTAAGGAACATTTCTGTTTCAGTTGTCAGGTGTTGCTAAATACAAAGATGGCAGCGATGCAGAAAAGAAAATCGACATCCGCATCAAGGTGGTGGATGAGAACGACAACGCGCCAGTGTTTGGAGTAATTAAGCCGGGGAATGTGAAAGAGCTCAGTGCTGCAAGTGAGTGTTTATGCATCTCTACCTAAATACAGAGCCTCCTAATTATTCCCATAAATAATTCCTGACCCACACACAAAACAAGATAAGGTTTTTCATAAAATCATGAAAATAAACTGGTTGCAAAGACTCATAGTGTGAAAATAGCTTTCAAAACTGATTTAACTAGTATCACAAAGGTATGTAGGAGTTTGCAGCTCTGGTAAACATTTTGTCATCATTCAGTACCAACATTAATCAGCTCGGTTTTCTCTGTTCCCGCTGACATGGTACATCAGCCAGGGGGAAATCTAACGCTTCCAGTTTGCTGTCATCAGAGAAGATCATAGAGTGGATCTACATCCAGGTTAACGACTGTTTCATTTGATGCTGTTTTTACAGGAACTTCGATTATGAAAATATCTGCAACCGACGCTGACGAAGCAGGGAACCAGAACTCTCAAATCGCCTATACCATCCTAGAACAGAACCCGTCTCATGACATGTTCTACATCACCAACGATGGGACCATCTTTGTCAAAAATTCTGCCCTGGACAGAGAGGTACAGCATGAACTGCATCCACAGAGCCTTCCAGAGAACTGAAATGCTAATAATCTATCCATCAATCACATTTGGTCAAGAAGGTGTCGAAAAGTTGGGACGTCCTTCTCTTTTGCCAAATTACTTCTGTCCATTCTCTGCCTCATGACTTTTATTATTGCTAATTCCACCAGCACAACACGGTGACGATACATATAGTGGCTCTATTCCAATCTCCTCACCCTATCTCTACGTCCGAAGTCATACTTTACGCGTCCGCGAGAATCCAATCCGGTCCACGCGGCGTACATTGGGTCATTAGAGGGTGTAGTCCGTGCAGAGCCGTCTGTGAGGTACTACTTGATCGTGGGGTAATGTACAGTCTCACTATGTGGCGATAAGCTTCGGTTACTTTCCGCAAAGACAGTCACACAGAAATGCGGTGACGCGGTATCGCAACGAGGAAAATGTGGGATCTTTAATCCTCTGTGTGGGGTTTCTCCACGCAGAAAATTTCTCAATGTTCTCCACCCATCCACGTAGTTAGAACATGTTGGATGTGCATGGACAGGCGAACACCTGCTGTACGGAACCACCTCAAACGCTTTTGTCGAGCATGAATCAATCTTAAGGCCGAACTCGGTCCCCATGCGAAGTAAAGTAATTTCCCTCGCTTATACCCGTGATCTCATTCTTCAGTCACTAACCAAAGCTCACGACCACGGGTGAGAGTCAGAACGTAGATGGACTGGTACATTGAAAGCTTTGCCTTCCTGCTCCATTTTATCTCTTTGTCTCTCTTGAATCAGACACCTCGCTTGGAGCAGGGAGTTCAACAACATATTAATTCATTAATATTAATGGGAACCTCTGCATGGCTTTGGAAGTGTGGTTTCATGTTTCCTGAGTATGCATCATCGTCTTTTAGAGGTGCACTGTTCACTGTTTCTGTCGTGCCTTCGATGTGTTCAGGACATCAGAGTCAGAGGCAACGATACGCACCAAGCAGCAAAAAACAAACGTCTCTGATTGAACAGTTCTAGTTCACCTCATATAGATTTTGCTTTAGCTGAAGTTCACTTTGAAGTGTCTTTAAAGACACTATGTCACCTGTAATGTGCATGTTATATACTGTATAGTACCTACCAGTAACATTGGATTATTTGGGGAATTTGACTGAATCATACAGTAAAGTAGAGTCCCTGGTCTAACTCTTCTAATCGTAGCCTGCTTTCTGATTTCAGACAACAGAGCAGTACACTCTGAAGGTTAAAGGTCAAGACTTAAATGGCCAACCAGGGGGAAACAGTGCAACCAGCATGGTTATCATCAATGTCCAAGATATAAACGACAACCGTCCCACTCTGGAAAAGCAGGAGGTAGGTTTCTGTCTCTCAGTCTTCTATATCAACATGGTGTAATGTGCATTATGGGTGCGAGAGCAAATGGTTTCCATGAGGGGTTTCAGAGTTGAATGGCTTCAATGTTTAGAATATATGACAATGTTGACATGTCACAGGTAAGTCAAAGAAATGCTAATCAGCAAAAGTGTCCCATTACTTCATACATAATGTGTTTGACTTGCAGTATGAGGGCAGCATCGAGGAGAACGCAAAGGGTGTGGAGGTGATGAGGCTCAAAGCAGAGGACCTGGACGTGAAGCACACAGAGAACTGGGATGCCATGTTTGAAATTGTCAAAGGCAACGAGGCGGGGTACTTCAGCATTAAAACAGACCCCAAGACCAACGAGGGCATCCTGATGCTCGACAAGGTACTACAGTTTAAATTTACAAGAACCGTATGTGCTAGTATCCCCGTCTTTTGTGGGAATAATGCGGTAGCCCCGCCCTAAAGCATACCCTTTATTTATGAACATCATGCTGTATTGAAGAATACTTGAAACTAGAGAATGAGACATAAACTCTTTAACACTACATGTCATCGTTCACTCATTCACATCCATTCATACACTGATTCATTCATACAACATTCACACACCGTGAGCAATTTGGGGTTAAGTGTCTTGCCCAAGGACACATATTGACATGGACTAGCGGAGCCGGGGATCGAACCCCTGATCCTCTGATTGAACCACTCTACCACTGAGCCACAGTCGCTTACAATGTTTACTGAGAAAGGTAGAGTCATTTTCTCATAGACTTCTATACAACCAGAGGAGTCGCCCTCTGATGGACATTACAGAGAATGCAGGTTAGATGCATTGGCCTCACCTTCCAGAAGTTTTAAAACCAACACATCGAGACACACAAACAAGTAGCTTTTAGACTCTCACATGATAATATTGATCAGTATTTACTGATTTACATACAATGTTGGCACAAAAACACACTACAGATTTGACACGAATCTCTTTGACACCTATTATTGCTGTAAATCTTTTAGCAAAAATCCATTTTATAAGCCAACACCAAATAAACAACGGCTTTTGTTTGATGCGAAGACCCACGTGTGAAACACGTCTGCATTTCAGTCCATCGAACTGAATTTCCTGAGCTTGTATTGACAACTACGCGCAAACAGCAAAGCTGTCAATAATAACTCTGTGCTTGTATGTGCTTTCTCACAGGCTGTGGATTATGAGAATGTGAAGGAACTTGACCTAGGAATATCTGTGAGGAACACGGCTAACTTTTATGACGGATCTGATGGAAGTGTTGGAGTTGGGGTTAATGTCGGAGGAGGAGGCAAGCCTACTGCAACTGGTGCCGCTGGAGGCGGTGGCGGCGGCGGCGGTGGCGGCGGCGGCGGTGGCGGCGGCGGTGGCGGTGGCGGCGGTGGCGGCGGTGGCGGTGGCGGCGGCGGCACAAGCAGTGGTGGCAGTACAAGCGGTGGTGGCGGCGGTGGCAGTAGCAGCAGCGGAGGAACATCTGGAGGATCATCGTGGCAAGGGAAAACCTATCCAGTTAAAATCAACGTGAAGAACCAGCCCGAGGGGCCAAGTTTCGAGCCCAAAGTGAAGGCCATTCCCATCTCAGAGGGAGGCAGCTCCTTCAACACGAATACTGTTATTGCCACCTACCAGGCAATAGATGGAGACACTAGGAAACCGGCAGAGAATGTCAGGTCAGTGCTCACACAAACACATAAACATGAAGCCTCTGCAGTTAACACTTCAACGTCGGCTTAGCTGTCTACACTCCATCATGATATCTAACACAGACTTTTTGTTATGTAGGTATGTCAAGGGCTTGGACCCTGACAACTGGCTAACCATCGACCCAAAGACAGCGGAGATCAAACTGAACAAGATGCCTGATAGAGAATCTTCATACCTAATCAATGGGACATACATGGCTAAAGTGCTCTGCATCTCAGACGGTAGGCCACACTCTACAGAGCCTTACAGCCTTGTAACAGTGGAGCTAGGTTTGGTCTGAGGATGGCTTCAGAGGAGCATTTGTCTCTGAAGAATGGAATTAGAAGCCAAAGAAATGCTGAATGACCTGTTTGTATTTGTTGTTTTTTTCCAATTCAGACATGCCTGGTAAAACAGCCACTGGCACAGTAGCCATCCAGGTGGAGGATTTTAATGACAACTGCCCCTCCCTGACCAGCACCATGGAGACCATCTGTACCCCGAGTGATGCAGTTATTGTGAGCGCAATAGATGAGGATGACTTCCCAAACGGGGCTCCGTTTGAGTTTGAGATCATCCCAGAGGAAACTATGGGCAAATGGCAGGTGGAGCATTTAAATGGTGAGTAGGAGACTGCTAAGTATTGTCAAAAACAGATAGTCGCCATAGTCCCCCAAAAGATAAGCCAAAAGAAAAGCCACATTTTGTTTTCAATCCAGCATACTGTAAACTTCAAAGTAAAGCACTTTGACTGACTACACTTTTCATGTTGTCCTGTCTGGCAGAAACCGCAGCTATCCTGAGGGCTGTGGGGCCCGTATGGCCGGGCTCCTATGAGGTGAGCTTTATGGTGCGGGACCAGCAGGGAGTGGTCTGTCCAGAACCACAGAAGGCGACGATCCAAGTTTGTACCTGCGAGGATGGGGTGGTGTGTGGAAGACGAGGCGCCGGCGGTCAGCCCAACAGGGGAGCGGAGTTAGGACCTGCAGGCATCGGACTGCTTTTCCTGGGCCTGCTGCTGTTACTACGTGAGTGTGAAGTGATGCTCGAGTGAAGGGTCGTGTGACCAAACACCGTCGCTGTGGTCAGGACAATCCCAAAACAGCTGCCGTTGAGATGAAAATCTAGTTCAGGCCACAGGTGTAGGAGTATCCGCATAGATGTAGATGTATAATACATTTTTGTCAACGCCCTTGAGTAGAGAATGAGTCAGCAAACATTTGAAACTGTTCTACATAAGAAAAAAAAGGTCAATTAACATAAGCACACATAATTAAAACTGTGAACATTTAGTTTTCATTTCACTGGGTCTTTAGAGTTGAGATTTTTAACCCTTTCAGATCTTAATCCCGGTCATATTTTGCATCTATATAAACTGCAAACAAATGTTGTCCTGTAAAACAAAACATGACGCATTATTACATAAGCATCCAACCAATTACAGACAATAATGTCCTGACATCTATCCATCATTCAATTTGCAATTTTTTGTTGCCAGGGAGATGTGTGGATCCACAGTCCTCCTTAGCTCTAGTGCTACATTCTGAGCCCGCCCACTTTTTTGCTGTCCAATCAAATGTGTAGGATTATATTTAAATCCGGCAGAAGCTAAAGAAGCTCTAACTTCGGTTTAAGTGAAAGCTCTTTACTTCGAGATGTGATTGTGGGTCTGTCCAGCAGGTGGCAGCAGCCAGCAAGAGGCCAGACAAGTGAAAAAAAAAGTTGAATTCCAACATGGCACTAACAATAGAATGGTTATAGAAACAGCGGGTTTTGGTAATAAATATCTAAATGGTTGCCTGTCAAGAGAGAAAACACTGTATTGTGCCATGTTAAAACTGCCCAGAGCACTGCAGTCCTCGCAGCACTCTTGTGGAGTCCTTAAGTTAGACTAAAACTTTCTTTGTTTTGTTTTCACAGTCGCCCTTCTGTTGCTGCTCTTCTGCGGTTGTGGGGGAGCCGGGGCTGGGGCTGGGAACTTTGCTGACATGCCTTTCGACACTAAATCCCACCTCATTAACTACCACACTGAGGGCCAGGGGGAGAACACGGTAGGTTTACCTTTTACACACACCACCTTCAATGTTGAGGACGGGAATATTGGCGTACATACTGGACGCTTGCTATTGAGAGGACGTCTGCTTGAAAGCTGCATGAAGTGGTTTTTAATTTGAGACAGCAAAATAACTGCTGACCCTGTTCTAACATTTGGATCATTGGCCTTTCGTAGGCGGTGCCACTCCTGAACATGCCAACACAAATGGAAGAAAATGTGGTCGGCATGGGCACGGCTAACAATTGGTCAACGATGTCACCTGTGGCAGATATGACCTCTGTGGATGGCTACGGGTATCGCTACGGAGGTAGCAGAGGAGAAACATGGGGGATGGGGCAAGACATGATCGCCGGTGGCTTCTCTCAAAACCAGAGTGGGTTTGAGAAAAGAGAATCCAGAGCAGGTGGAGGAATGTATGACGGCATGGCTCTGCCAGACCACTTCCTAGGACAGTACTACTCTCAGGTGAACAATAATTTCCATATATCGAGCCTTACTTTCTGTAGCCCATGGTAGTAACAAATAACTCAACTGCAAATGTCTTTGACATAACAAAAAAATCTACACTGTGTACTCACACTCTCAGTTGAAGCAAAGGCGAAGTTCGGCCTGTGCCTTAAAGAACCTATTCCTAAGAGGATATTTGATTTTGGGTGACAGTACATTCACAGTTTGCAAAAAAAAAAATGGCTGCTCAATCAACAAAATGTGATTATTTCCTTTTTCAACAGAAGGTGACCAGTGAAAACGAGAACCTTGCCGGGAAGGACGGTCTTCTGGTCTATGACTACGAGGGCCAGGGCTCCTCTGCTGGCTCAGTGGGCGGCTCCAGCCTCCTGGAGGGTGACAATAACCTGGACTTCCTTGATGACCTTGGGTCCAAGTTCAAGACCCTGGCTGAAGTGTGCGGCGGCAAGAAGATCCCAACCCAAGTCCAACATGGGTTTACTCTCCCGCCCAGTGCTTCTATCAACACTCAGACCTCAGTATCAAGTTCGATGGCCGTCCAACAGCAGCCCCCTCTGCCCAAGCTGCAGCCTACCGTCTCCACGACCGTGGTCAGGGATTTAGCTGAGCATTCTCAGATGATAAAGGAAAGTACGGCCGCCACAATGAAAGAAGGGATGACCACAGTGAGGAATGGGGCGACTATGGTGAACCAAGGTATGACAAATCAAGGCCAGATGCTCTTGCTACAGCCGCAGCCGCAGCAGCAGCCCATCTACTACACCACCAGCCCCATGATGCAGCCGACACACTTCGTAGTCCAGCCACAGGTTCAGAACACCGTCCTGCTGGCGGAGGCACCAGCCACCAACCTGCAAGGCATGGTACTGGTTAATAGCAGCCAAACTGGACCTGGCCAAGGCATGCTTGTTCAGGGGCAGACAATGATGTCCGGCGGACAAGCCCATGGCCCCCAAATGGTGCTGGTGGACAGGAATGGAATGCAAGGGGGCGGTGCCAACCTAATTCAAACTGGGAACCTCTCTGGCTCCCAGACCATGATGATGGTGGAGGGCAGAGTCCCTGCAGGGTCAATGAGCTACGTGCAGGGGGGCACACTGCCGGCAGGAGGGCTTTCGGGATCCCAGAGGGTCCTGGTGGTCGGAGGGCCACCAAACAGCGGAGGGCATCTGATCCAGGAGGCAGGAGGTCTGTCCCAGAAGAGTGGTGCCTCTGGCTCTCAAAGAGTCCTGGTGGTCGGAGGGTCAACAAGCAGCGGAGGGCCTCTGATCCAGGAGGCAGGAGGTCTGTCCCAGAAGAGTGGCGTCTCTGGCTCTCAAAGAGTCCTCAACAACAAGGGCAGCCCATCTGCTGGCTCTCAGACTACCGTGGTAGGCTCCTCTACCACCACAGTGAGTTCAACCCCCAGCTACCGCAAGGTGGTGGTGCAGGAGACCAGAAAAAGACGCTGAATGGACTGTCAGGTCGAGTGTGGACCTTTCCAATGATGCCGATGAGACTGTTCCATTGGCCTGGTGGTGATGGTGATGGGATGCTTGTGGGACACGACTTATGCAAGACAGCTAATGAAGAGAGGGCCGGTTTCCCTTATACCCTCCCTTAAATTTGACAGCACAATTCTCGGAAAAAAGTTTGTCAATCCCAAATGAGTACACACACTGCCGCACAGCTATCTCCAGACACCCCCACACCCACCCTCTGTTGGTCCATCGGTCCACACATATTTCCCCACCAGATTTGTCCCTTGGAGGCTGAAACCTGTCATGGAAGTCAAGTGTGTGGGCGTGAAGGTGTGTTTGTTTTAATTCCAATCGGCAAACAGGAGGTGTGTCAGTACGAGTGGCCTGTAGCAGAAAGGCACGTATGTTCTGAACAGATTCACGTACCATGGCCAAACTCAAGAACCGATCTCAAGAATGATCTCAGCAGTTCCTCTTTCATCGGTATGGGTAGGCCCCCTATACATAAGCCATACCCTCTAATATAACTCGATTTCTAAAAGACTTGTTTTGGAGGTGTGGATGCATGCGCGTACAGGGTCGCAGCTATTGCGGATTCACTTTTCTTTTTTACTTTTGTCTTCCGTTCCTGCACCTCTCTGCAGTGACCAAGAATCATGTTCTGTATACAATTAGTACATCCTCAGGTTTTGTTTTATATTGTCTCTTGCTCCATTATCTATTGTATCATATGCTGTTATGTTTTGCACCAATAAAAAAATGAAAATATATAAGAACCTACTTTTCATGTTTCTGGAGTAGTGTTTACTTTCAAAGAGAATCTGGTTTAAAATGACAGCATGATCCACCACACAAAATAAAGAATAACTCTGCAAAAGGTCAAAATTAACATATGCTATGGTTTTCAAGTTAATAAAAACTAAATGAAACCATCTCATTCTTTATATTCATCCTTCTTTAAATGTTCTGTCTTCATGCACTGCTCATAATATGCATCTCTCAGTGAGAGGAACACAGTACTGTACTGCCATGTATTACTGTGCTACTGGTGGTGTAACTAGGAGTAGCAGTGCCAGTCGAATAAGTTCGGTATAAGGTTTGTGGTTTAGACAATGCATTTTTGAACACTAGACACATTTGTAAATGTTAACTCTAGATGATGACACATTTGTCACAAACATTTAGACTCATTTCTTTTCATGGTCATGAGAGGTTTCAGACTTCCAAATAAAGTCAAGAAGTGATTTAGTTGGTCCCAACCATGAGCAATGCCTTCAAGAAAACAAACAATGAAAATATACAAAACTATTTATTACTTAACAAAATGCAAATAAGTGTACAAAGATCTGTTGGTAAGTAGTTACATGAAGGAGCGACATCTGATGGGTGATTTCAACACAGGTTTCAAAAGATTCTCTGATTAACTACAGAGAGAAACACATGGACAGCTGTGGTCTCTGACAGTGAAACACCAGTATCATCTCGTCTTCTTCTGCTGGACGCTCCAAACCAGCGCAGTGAGGGAACCGTGAGAGAAGGCCGGAGGCCCCGGTCCTGCTGGAAGCTGATGGCGCTCCTCTCCCCGGGAGCCTAGCTGTTGTGGGAGGCCTGCTGCATGATGAGCGAACACAGACTCAACATCTGCAGGTACTCGTCTGCACCGTCTGTCAGACACTTACCCACCACCTGAACCAGAGGAAACACAAGCGCACACTGAGGTTAGAGGTAGAAGTCCATCTGAATCAGCTATACACGTCATACTGGCACGTGGTACTATGGACCGAAAGATAACTGAAATATAAGACTTGCATGGTGAGTCATGGTGACGTCACCCATTGGTTTGTGGACTGCCTCGAGTTCTGCGGTTCGGCCGCCGCCATCTTGGATTACGTCTTAGCATAAACCTTGAAGAGCGCAGAGCGATGTATTGCTTTATGTTTAATCACCTCAATATAAGCCCTACTAAGCCTATTTACTAAGCCTAACCCTTCCAATCCATGTGATGACAATTAAGACTGGCATTGGCTTTGTTAAACTCTTCCTCTGTGCACCTTCCAAAAATGATAACAGTAAATAACCACAAAGAAATAATACAATTGAATATGATTGTCTGATTTATGTTTTCTGTTTATTGAATCTGTTGACTACTGCCCAATAGTCTTATTATTGCCATTTGATGACAATTGCTAAAGCCTAAATAGGTATATTTATTACTTTGAAAAAAGGTTAAATGTTATTTCACACGTTTCAAAAAGTGCCCCCATTTTTTTTTTTAATGCCCCTGGATTTCAATGGCCCCTAAAAGATATGTAAATTCCCTACCCTGATTGAGGTACATGTACATATCTGATTGGATTAGATACTAGATATTAAGGGGCTCGGACCGGGATCAACTTGATCGAGACCTCATGCTCCTATTTGCTCAGTGAAGTCTTAAAAACGATTTTACAGCCATTACAACATGGCCCTCAGCAGCTGCACCAGAAGCAGCGCCGCTCCACGTCACTCACCGCCATCTTCTCCGTGATGGCCGACTTCTGCTTGTCGCTCAGCTCCTGCTCGATGATAGACTCGTGCAGCTGACTCAGGATCTGTGTGGCGGCGTAGCCTTCGTCCACCATGTTCTGCCGGGGGAGACGGCAAACAATATTATGAAGTCTTTGTCCCGAACGAGCGAGAAGAACGTGAAACCATGTCACCCGAAACAGCCAGAACACTTACCCTGACGGCCACCTCTAGCTTCTCAAACGTGCCCGTGAAGCAGATCTGGAGCAGGTTGTCAATCATCTTGGCAGGGACGACCTGGAGAGAGAGAGAGACAGAGAGAGAGAGAGAGAGAGAGAGAGAGAGAGAGACACAGACAGACAGACAGACAGACAGACAGACAGACAACAAGGTGCTGTGACTGTGTGCCAGAATAAGTCAGTCTCCTATTTGACACAAAGAAGTCCGTCTCACCCCGGCTATGTCCGTCACGGCCTTCTCTGTGATCTCTCTGTCCATGTTGAGGCGCGCAGCACTCTGCAGGAAGGTAATGGCTTTCCGCAGGTCTCCGTCAGACACCTTCACCAACGATGCTATGCTCTACGAACAGACAACAGTTCAAGAGGGACTTCCACAGCTGAACGGAGAAAAGCAGTCGCAGACGCATTTGGAAGACATTGAGACTCATTGTCTTTACCTGAGTCGAAACTATTAACATCTGTAACTTTGAAAAACATCCTATTTTTAGGGCTCTGCTCGAAAATGTCATACAAACTAAAAAGGGTGTATCTCTGCAACCACTAGGGCTATTTGAATAATGTTGATGTTATTAAAAAAAATAACATGTGAGATTTAGTTCAGATGTGTAAATATCAGTCTATATGTTACTGGTTAAGAGTAAATGAAGATGACACAAAGGAAAAAATGAAAAGGTTTCAGGTCCGCCTATAAAGAAATCACTTTCAGGATGATTATTTCTTTGAAATGATGCAGCTGTAAGGTCCAACTCTAACCCAGATCATAGCTCAATATGTGAACATTCTCTAACCCAAATCATAGCTCAATATGTAAACATTCTCTAACCCAAATCATAGCTCAATATGTGAACATTCTCTAACTCAAATCATATACAATATGTGAACATTCTCTAACCCAAATCATAGCTCAATATGTGAACATTCTCTAACCCAAATCATAGCTCAATATGTGAACATTCTCTAACTCAAATCATATACAATATGTGAACATTCTCTAACCCAAATCATAGCTCAATATGTGAACATTCTCTAACCCAAATCATAGCTCAATATGTGAACATTCTCTAACCCAAATCATAGCTCAATATGTGAACATTCTCTAACCCAAATCATAACACAATATGTGAACATTCTCTAACTCAAATCATAACACAATATGTGAACATTCTCTAACCCAAATCATAGCTCAATATGTGAACATTCTCTAACCCAAATCATAATACAATATGTGAACATTCTCTAACCCAAATCATAACTCAATATGTGAACATTCTCTAACCCAAATCATAGCTCAATATGTGAACATTCACTAACCCAAATCATAGCTCAATATGTGAACATTCTCTAACCCAAATCATAACTCAATATGTGAACATTCTCTCTGCAAAGGTTGACTTTGATAAAGTGAAGCAAAACGGTTTAAAAACAGAGAACATTCAGGCCAGGACTCCAACATTTGCATTGGGGCACATTTGAATTTTCTCATGTATCAAACCATATATTTCACTTGTATGTTACTTAAGGTGTTCAGTACATCCAAATACAGCAGTTTTGGGCTTTAAAAAATAAATAAAACAAGCTATGATTTACAGTTTTATATAACAATCGCTCAGTCTGGGATTGGCTTTGAAGTGGTTAAGTGGATTTTTGTACATGGGGCTCAAAGAATCTTCCTCTTTTACCTCCTTGGTGTACTTGAGGTTCTCCTTCCCACAGATGTCCAACAGGCGCTCTTCTTGGATCTGATTGGCCAGAGGTTTGAAACGAAACTTGGAACATCTGGAGGTCAGCGGCTCAATAATCCTGGACAAACACAGACAGCAGGGTGAGGACTGGTCACACAGAGAGAGAGAGGGTTTGGTGTTCGTGATCGGTCGGCCCACCTGCTGATGTAGTTGCAGATGAGGCAGAAGCGGGTGGTGCGGGACTCCTTCTCCATGGTCCGCCTGAGCGCGGCCTGAGCCGGCCCCGTCATGGAGTCCGCCTCGTCCAGGATGATGATCTTAAAAGGAGGACACGGCTTCCCACTGCGAATGCAGAAAAACACGGTGAAGGAAGGTTTCAGCGGCAGTTTGACGTGAACTGAGAGAATGAGGGTAACTTCAGATGGTCGAGCCCTGCGTTGGAGCATTGGAGCAATCCATGCCGACTCACTCTGGGCGGGTCCCGGCCACGGTGAGCTGAGCGAAGTTCTTCACCTTCTCTCGGACCACCTGGATGCCTCGCTCGTCGGAGGCGTTGAGCTCCAACACCCTCTGTCTGTACAGGTGTGGACTGGAGGAGCGGGGATTCATGCAAGAGAAGAGAACGCAGGCGAGTGATCAACCGGACACAAGAACTCTCTGGTTTGGAGCCGAGGCGTCCGCCCGCTCGCCCACAAACACCACGAGCAGCCGGCTCACCCGTAAAGCTCTCGGGCAGCAGCCAGGATGGTGGAGGTCTTTCCTGTTCCAGGAGGGCCGTAGAAGAGCAGGTTGGGAAGCTGCGAAGAAAACAAAAGACGAGTGAGACTGCCGTCATGCAGGAAGCGAAGGGTTCAGTGCACAGGAAGTGATAGTCACACGGTCTGAGAGACGGACGGACGCATTCGTGGTTTCATCTCTTTATGGGTTTGGTCACGATTAGAAAAAATGTACAGACCTTTTATACAACATTCACATGAGAAAAAGACCAAGAAATTGCCAAAATTCTTGGTCCCCAAGATATAGAGACAGCAAACATGCGCCACGAAATAAATACATTTCCAATATTTGTGTCGCACTAGTGACATTAAACACTGCTGTTTAAAAGTCTCAACCAGAATGGACAATGCATGTGCGTCAGCAACCATATTCTCATTCTGGAAACCAAAAGCTGAGGCCTGGTTTCGGGCAATGTAAGAGCACCAAAAGAGTTGCGAA
Source organism: Taurulus bubalis (assembly GCF_910589615.1). Classification (NCBI taxonomy): domain Eukaryota; kingdom Metazoa; phylum Chordata; class Actinopteri; order Perciformes; family Cottidae; genus Taurulus; species Taurulus bubalis. The sequence continues at coordinate 2,013,499 of NC_136595.1, forward strand.
TTATTCACGCGAGTAGAAACAGTATCTGTTTTCACGGAGTAAAGCCAAGGAAAAGCAGAGCCCCCTTTCCGCCACGAAAAAGCGAAAATGCAAATGAAGCGAATTTACCACATAAAGTTGAGCGAGTAAAGTCAGGCGAACGCGTTCGGTGTGAACGCAGCGTCAGAGCGGATACTTACATCGGCTCCTTGCAGAGACTTCTTCAGCACCGCTACCACCTCCTCCTGGAAGGCCACCTCGTCAACACACTTTGGCCTGCTGCGAGTCAGAAACACAGCGTGGTATTTATCGTGTCATGAAAACATATGAAACATAAAGGCAGACATAGTCAAATGTTCTTCATAAGCCAGGCTACATCAAGCGTATTCATGCACAATGATCTAATACATTATGCAAATTATGTTGGTGTGTGTGTGTTTGAGGTTGAGAGAGACCGTCTGTACATTTATTGAAAGTCAGCAGTGACTCTTATGATTAGACATATTGTTTATGGAGATACAGCTCCAATGCAATATATATATTACAGTGCTAGGTTATATATACGGTTCACTAAAATGTCATGTTTTTGACTTAATTTCTCTCGTGTGGTTTACGTTCCTGCCTGGAGAAATAAAGAACAGAGACAGAAGAGAAGAGAGGCAGAAACAAGGAGAAAAGAAAGAAGCAGAAAATACAAAAGTTCACACTCACTATTTCTCCACCCACGGGACCGGCTTGGCCTTCTTCTCGGTGCCGGACCCGGCTGCTGCCTTGTCCTTCTGAGGTCTGCTGGACTGGACCGCCGCTCCCTTCAAAAAGGCCTGCATGCCTCCTGCAGCGCAGACACCGGTTCACACACACTCTGACCAGTGGGTTTCAGGACTTTAAACCAGATTTCCATGACTTTTAAATTTGGTTTAAAGTCATGGAGATCCATTGGTCAGAATGTGTGTGAACACACATTCTGACCAATGGATCTCCATGACTTTAAACCAAATGTCATTACAAACATTTAGTGAAGTCTGGGTGTAAACAGTAAAAAGTGAGTAAATGTAGTATTTAAACTAACAATGAGAATACAAAGCATACAGTAAACCTTAAATGACACAAATGAATGAGACAATAGTTTGATTAAAAGAATAAACATGTATATAGATGCCTGTATGTATGCCTGCTTATATTTTGAGTCTTTCTTTTAAAAGCATATTCATTATTCAAACTCAGCGGAAATGAACGACATGAACACATGAATATAACACATTTACATGACTTTTACTAAACTTTTTTGATATTTTCATTTTTTTCAAGGGCTTTTCCAGGCCTGGAAATATCCATTTTAAACTTGCATGACTGTTCCAGGTTTTCCATGAGCGTAAGAGCCTGCGTGCGCAGACATGAGGAACAGTCGCGCATCACAAACAGCGCTGCAGAAGCTCATCGGAGCTAGCGGCTAGCTGTGGGCTACGGGCTCGTGCGCTATGAGCTGCTAGCTGTTGGCTAAGTTAGTCGGGCTCGTGCACTATGAGCAGAGACACGTCGCACTCACCGCTGTTCACACACACACACACAGGTTTCTCCGGAGCGGGCTAACGGCTAACGTCTCGGCGGGTACAGTCCGGTTGTTGACATGCGTAAGAAGCGGCGTTCTTCCCGCTCTGACAGAAAGTCACTTCCGCTGACGTCACGTCACGGCTTCCAATCAGATGCCGCGGATGCTGGCGTTGCTCCTCCTCTTCCCACACTCCCGTCTCCTCCCTTCTCTTTCCTCTCTCTCTCTCTCCTCTCTTGCCCCTACTCTGACCTCCTTATTATATTCACAGCTGTTTACGAATTCGGAGTTTACAGAAAAGCCAAAGCACTGAAGTGAACACTGTTCCCCACTTGAGCACAACACTGAACCCCCATCCTGGACACATGCGCACGCATCAGCCAGGTTGATGCCCTGCAGGGTGCAGCAGCTGCAGAGAGGCAGGGAGAGGCTGAGTGCAGATGTCTCTGGCTAATGGCTGTTGTCTCGCAGGCGTTACAGTCCCAGAGGACTCTGCTCTCGGAGAGACGCTAATGTTTCTGCCTGGCATTGTTGGCTCTCAGCAAAATGTGGAGCGGCCAAAGCATGCAGAGGAAGGATGGTGGAGGCCATTGATTTGTCTGGTTGAGCCCTGGTGATAGATAGATAGATAGATGTATACTTTATTTATCATCGAGGGGAAATTCGTTTATCACAGTAGCAAGCAACTTACTTATGAGACACACAAAATAAAATAAAAACAATAAATATCACAAAAAATATCAGGAATGCAAAATACTCAATACATACAACAAAACAAAACAGTAAAGTGTAATACTTTAGGAAATGAAACAATAAAGAAAGTGCAAAAATGCAAAGTATGTGCAGTGTATATGAAGTATATAACGTATGTGCAGTGTATATGAAGTATAAAGCATGTGACTAACTAGACAACAAAAGCGGTGCCAGGGGTGTTGTTGTTGTTGTTGTTGTTGATGATAATGGGTCAATTGGCGGAGGATCTGGCCTTATTGTAAAGTCTAAGGAGTGGGCAGGAATGTGTTCCTGTATCTGTCCTTGTGGAGAAACACTTAGAAGGATATTGTTTTTTAAGAGACTCAAACAATATGTTTTAATAACAACACAAAACAATGCTTTGTGTTATTTCCCCTACCATGAATCTAATACAACTAATGCTTCAGTTTATGGATTCAATCTTCCACCTGCTCCATTCCATGTACCTCCAGTCACCAGGATTTCCCTCATGGACCTTTAACCCCCTCTCACTCATTCACCCATCCTCCCTCCCCTCCCCCTGTCTCTCCCTCTTCCGCCCTGCAGGTACAGCAGTCCTCTGATTCGTTTCCCTCTTTGTGACTCAGCTCCTCCTGAAGAGCAAACAGAGCATCATAACCTGCGTGTCCCTGTGAGCGCAGTGGAAGAAAGGCTCCCACTTTCCTGAGCAGCATCCTGCCATGTTTCTAGGGTTGGCACATCTTAAACGCTTTTTGGAGTAATTTTCCCTTCTTTTTTTGTTGTTGCTGTGAGGATTAGTGTGGATGTGTTTGCCAGCATCATGAAGAGGACTGTCTGGGAGGCTGATGCTTCATTGTTGTTAACCTAATTACTTCTTCCTGGCTCTCTTGCATATTTTCTGGCTTCTTTCTTTCATTTTTTTTCCTCTACTTGACACATTAACTTGGTACTTTGTTCACGAAACAGAGGCTGACTGCTTCTGTTGTGTTCCCTGACTCTGTCTTGGTTATCACCTGTTCCTGGGGTAATTCTACACGCAGGCGTACTGTGCTGACCGGCTGGGAGTGGCTTCATCTTTCTCACCCTCTGGCTTTGTGATTGTTTGGATTTGAAGGAAAGAAGAGGCTCCACGTAAGAAAAGCTCAAAGAAGAAAGAACTAGAAACGAGAAGAGGAGGACAAAAAGAACCTCTGACGGGAGAAAACAGGATTAGGGAGCAAAAGGAGGGGATACTGTCGGGGAAAGGAAGGGTGAGGAGAGGAGGCGTGGCAGCGGAGAGAGAGAGGAGAGGCAGAGCTGCGAGAGAGAGCGGGGTGGATGCGTCCCACACCCTGAGATGCTGAGCTGGCTGAGAGAAGACGAGATGTCGGTCCAGGAGCTGCTTCACAGGGTGCAGTGTGTCATCGCTCATGTCGGTAAGTCGTCACATTTCTCCACTAAAGATGCGCTGTCTGGTCGTATGTTGCTTTTCTGGTTATCCTGGAATTGGCTGGACGTGTGAAGAGAAGCAGACGAGAGCGAGGCGGAGGATCTCCGTCCTCGCATCAGGACCGCTGAGCGGAGGCGGAGGGATGCTCTGCACATGGGCAGAGGAGGACGGCTGTCATCAGGATGAAGCTTTAGAGCCGCTCAGTGTGATCAGTGTCAGTGTTTCTGGTTATAAAATATCACATGAGTCTATCAGGGGGTTCTCTATTATGCCTCATTCATTCCCTGGTCATGGAATTAGTACGTGTTAGCATTTATGCTAGCGCCCGACCAGCTAGCACGATTTACAAGATCAATATTGAATAGATTCACAATCTTACAATACACTTACATTTTCTATCCTATATACGTTTCTCTACCCCTTCTCTTTCCCTCTCTCCTTCTCCTCTTGTTCCATCCCCTCTGTCCTCTCCTCTCTCCTCTCCCTTTCCTCCCTCCATCCTTCCTCGTCCTCTCCCTCTCTGTATCCGGGTCCCTTTCTCCGGGCCGGTTTGGGAAGTAGGTTAATGTGCCACACTGGAGACTGTCGCACAGCCTCCTCCATCGCTGCACTTCCTGCATCGCACAGCGAGGGCAGGAGGGCTTGTGCAGTGCGTAACTATGGAAACTGCGCTAGCTTCAAGGGCTCACACGGGACGCTGCCGCATGCGTAGAGGTGTTGATTAACCGCTTCTCGCTGTGGAGGTTTCTCACTTCACCAAACGCCTCGACTCCTCCAGCAGAGGAAGAGCAGCAGCATAAAGGATCTCTTTCCTTTTGTTATTGGCAGAGGACAACACACACGCTTCAGCACATGCTACATCCAGAAGTCTCTCCGCGAGCCGGCCGCCCTTCAGTCGCAGGTCGTGGGCTCGGCTGCTGGCCGCATGGCTCCGTGTCCTTGAGCTGCAGAGCCGTCACTGCTGCTCAAGGACGAGTTAAACACAGAGTATTTAACCGATGTGATGATTTCAATTAAGTTTAGGTTCTTCCGGAAAACAAGTAAACTAAGATTTAGGTGAATATTCATGAGATGCATCATCCAGACAGACATCACGGCTACAGGGGATGTTTTCTTCCTTCAACACTTTCATCAATTGGATCACTAAGTAATAAATACATACACTTAAAGTGTATCTTAACAAATACTTTGGTAATTGAAATAATGTTATATGCAGACATACATATTTTTTCTTAATAGTACATCTTCTAGGTTAGGCAGGTTCATGTCTTAATTTAATGTTCTAAAGACTATCTTCCTCCTCACTGAGAGAGAGAGAGCTGCACTCGTCCTCACCACATACTCTTCTCTTGTCTCTGAAATGAAAAATAATAATATATATTCATGTTGAGCACATGTGACTGTACACACACACACACACACACACACACACACACACACACACACACACACACACACACACACACACACACACACACACACACACACACAGTGTTGCTCGTTCACCAGCAGGGAGCTCACTCGTTCCTGTTTGAGCCTCACAGTGGTTTCCAGGACAACGTAGCCGATCCTGATCATGAACTCTTCCTCGCTTTAAAACAATGGCTGCTCGTCCTCTTCCTCGCTTTAAAACTATGGCTGCTCGTCCTCTTCCTCACTTTAAAACTATGGCTGCTCGTCCTCTTCCTCGCTTTAAAACTATGGCTGCTCGTCCTCTTCCTCACTTTAAAACTATGGCTGCTCGTCCTCTTCCTCACTTTAAAACAATGGCTGCTCGTCCTCTTCCTCACTTTAAAACTATGGCTGCTCGTCCTCTTCCTCACTTTAAAACAATGGCTGCTCGTCCTCTTCCTCACTTTAAAACTATGGCTGCTCGTCCTCTTCCTCACTTTAAAACTATGGCTGCTCGTCCTCTTCCTCACTTTAAAACTATGGCTGCTCGTCCTCTTCCTCACTTTAAAACTATGGCTGCTCGTCCTCTTCCTCACTTTAAAACTATGGCTGCTCGTCCTCTTCCTCACTTTAAAACTATGGCTGCTCGTCCTCTTCCTCACTTTAAAACAATGGCTGCTCGTCCTCTTCCTCACTTTAAAACAATGGCTGCTCGTCCTCTTCCTCACTTTAAAACTATGGCTGCTCGTCCTCTTCCTCACTTTAAAACAATGGCTGCTCGTCCTCTTCCTCACTTTAAAACTATGGCTGCTCGTCCTCTTCCTCACTTTAAAACAATGGCTGCTCGTCCTCTTCCTCACTTTAAAACAATGGCTGCTCGTCCTCTTCCTCACTTTAAAACTATGGCTGCTCGTCCTCTTCCTCACTTTAAAACAATGGCTGCTCGTCCTCTTCCTCACTTTAAAACTATGGCTGCTCGTCCTCTTCCTCACTTTAAAACTATGGCTGCTCGTCCTCTTCCTCACTTTAAAACTATGGCTGCTCGTCCTCTTCCTCACTTTAAAACTATGGCTGCTCGTCCTCTTCCTCACTTTAAAACAATGGCTGCTCGTCCTCTTCCTCACTTTAAAACTATGGCTGCTCGTCCTCTTCCTCACTTTAAAACTATGGCTGCTCGTCCTCTTCCTCACTTTAAAACTATGGCTGCTCGTCCTCTTCCTCACTTTAAAACTATGGCTGCTCGTCCTCTTCCTCACTTTAAAACAATGGCTGCTCGTCCTCTTCCTCTAATGTCCTCAGCTGTGTGGTCCTCTGACGACAGCCGGTTGTCCCATCATTAGAGCTGCAGGCTCCTCATAAGTTGACCTGATAGCACCCAGTGTGTTAAACCACTGGAGATGCTTTTATACTGGGTATACTGGCTCTCTATACTGGTATACTGGCTCTCCATACTGGGTTACTGGCTCTCTATACTGGGTATACTGGCTCTCTATACTGGTATACTGGCTCTCTATACTGGGTATACTGGCTCTCTATACTGGTATACTGGCTCTCTATACTGGTATACTGGCTCTCTTTACTGGGTATACTGGCTCTCTATACTGGTATACTGGCTCTCTATACTGGTATACTGGCTCTCTATACTGGTATACTGGCTCTCTATACTGGGTATACTGGCTCTCTATACTGGTATACTGGCTCTCTATACTGGGTATACTGGCTCTCTATACTGGTATACTGGCTCTCTATACTGGTATATTGGCTCTCTATACTGGTATACTGGCTCTCTATACTGGTATACTGGCTCTCTATACTGGTATACTGGCTCTCTATACTGGTATACTGGCTCTCTATACTGGGTATACTGGCTCTCCATACTGGTATACTGGCTCTCTATACTGGTATACTGGCTCTCTATACTGGTATGTTGGCTCTCTATACTGGTATACTGGCTCTCTATACTGGGTATACTGGCTCTCCATACTGGTATACTGGCTCTCTATACTGGTATACTGGCTCTCTATACTGGTATACTGGCTCTCTATACTGGTATACTGGCTCTCTATACTGGTATACTGGCTCTCTATACTGGGTATACTGGCTCTCTATACTGGTATACTGGCTCTCTATACTGGGTATACTGGCTCTCCATACTGGTATACTGGCTCTCTATACTGGTATACTGGCTCTCTATACTGGTATACTGGCTCTCTATACTGGTATACTGGCTCTCTATACTGGTATACAGACGCTTTCTTTCGTCAGCTGACAGTCTTTAGCTCCAGCGCCTCTGAGGCGCCAGAGAGCGGGTGAGCTGTGTTTCTCTTTGTGGAAGTGGTGTGTGGTGTTGTGTGCTCAGGCTGCACTGTTAGAATATGTAGATGCATCCACATATCTTCCATCCATCATTATGTTTAACAGCGGCTCTGTCAGACAAAGGGATTTGGAGATTTACTTGACACAGTGACATTAGAATTCATAGCATACAAAAGACCACACAAAACCACATGCATGTGTTAAGTGTAAATAGCGAAATGCTAATGTCCAACACCTGTCCACAGGTGGCTTTGAAGCTGGGTGTTCACGTCTCTCCACTCTCTGATGGATCAGACGATCAGGAATATCACGTGTCCACTCTTTACACATGAGACCAGCTGGGAGGACGTGTGCAAAAGAGGCGTGTGTAAAAGAGGCGTGTGCAAAAGAGGCGTGTGTAAAAGAAGCGTGTGCAAAAGAGGTGTGTGCAAAAGAGGCGTGTGTAAAAGAGGCATGTGCAAAAGAGGCGTGTGTAAAAGAGGCGTGTGTAAAAGAGGCCTGTGCAAAAGAGGCGTGTGTAAAAGAGGCGTGTGTAAAAGAGGCGTGTGCAAAAGAGGCGTGTGTAGAAGAGGCGTGTGTAAAAGAGGCGTGTGCAAAAGAGGCGTGTGTAAAAGAGGCGTGTGTAAAAGAGGCGTGTGCAAAAGAGGCGTGTGTAAAAGAGGCTTGTGCAAAAGAGGCGTGTGCAAAAGAGGCGTGTGCTACGTGAACGCTCTGAATCCCGCGTGGAGAACATTTAAGCTAGCTTGATCTGAGGTGTCTTTGTGAATTTATCCCATGTAACGTGTTCCATGCATGATACATGTGAAATCTTTCCTTTCCTACACTTATAGGCTAGTGTACATTGTGAAAATAACCAAAAATCACATGCCTACATCATGCTAATGTATCACACTGATACAGTGTAGGAACATTTTACATGCAGTGGGTTTCCACTGGCAGACATCATATGGAAACAACATTTATTGTTAAACGTCTAAGCGCTCTTTTAGGTGATTTATACTTTTTTAGAAATGAATTTCCTGTTTTTGCAGTAGCATCTCAAGAGGAGCTCATCTCCCCTGTGCTCTCTGTGCATTACAGGACATCTGCTATTGCTTGAGTATTAATATGACACAAAGCCCCTCTGTCTCTATTGGTGGCCGATGACATCACAGCAGCACCAGGATGTGTCATACACCCCTCATGCATAATACATGACGGATGCCTGATCTAAAATGGCCTCTCTGGTCCACTGTGCTGTCAGGATGATTAGTGCTGAGGCGGCAGATAAACTCCCAGACTGGCTTATCAAAGGAGGGAGTGTTGCAGGGGCCCCACCACTGACCTTCAGGGTGTCCAGTGCAGAAGGTCAGGCTGTAGGGAGACGATGGCGAATGTTGCTGTGTTTTGTTGCCCGGGCCGCCGAGAGGGTGAGGACAGTCTGTCTCTGAGTGTGAAGGGGAATCCCTGTCCTCACTGAGAGAACAGATCATTTTACACATAATGCTGGATTCACGGTACAGTGAGTCTGGTTCTTCCTCTGGGGCCATGATCCGTTCTGTCATTACCACTTTATACCCTTTTGAGTCTCTAACACTCTGCCAAGACCAGCTGGGGACACAGCAGACTACAGAGCAGCTTCTCTGCCAAAAATAGATTTTACTTCATGCGGCAATAAGGGACTACAACCTTCATTTTGTTGTGCAACCCCCATGTGGTAGAATGACGAGAAACAAACCTTTTGACTGAGGTCAACAGGGTTTGGATTTTGGTTTTCATCATATTTCCCTTCAGTAATAATTACATTGTAATCACTTCATTTCTGAAGCCGGAAACATCACTAAAATCAAACACACTATGAAACAAAAATTCCATAAAATAAATGCTACTAAATGCTAAAATAAATGCTATCACTGAAAACATTGAAAAAAAAGTCATCACATTAAAATCAGGGCTACAATAATATATAATGCCCATGTACCTAAATGTATGATACATTAATATATATGAATGGGTAACAATTGTTTTTAGATGAAGAGAGAGAGGTAAAAACACAAACATCACAGACGCACAGAACAAGTGAGATAGTCCAGGATCTCCTCCTCTTGTGTCTTTTAATGACTTTTTAATGAAGGTTCACTCCAAATATGGATTTAATGAATGGATAAATTGGAGGGTTACAATATTTTAGAGGATTGTAATGGATTATTTACATGGTTTGTGTTCTTTTAAGAGTCTTGAACATTCACCAAATACCTTGAAAGAAAACCCTTGAGAAAAGAGAGCAGAAGGGAATAAAAGACGGATGATAACATGTCTGGCTGCAGCATGTCGGCTTCAAAGCATGGTGGAGCTGCACGTGGCTCACAGATGTGGGAGGCAGCAGCAGGGTCTGCCTGGTCTGTCTGGTGGGGTTCATGTTGCTATCGGATCAGGTGACATCCTGAGGTCCTCATGACCCGGAGCATCACGGTCATTGCTCTCAAAGTGAGTGAGCAGCTGTTTGAAGGACACACATGTTGCTGATGCAGTGGTTGACTCATGCATTGAGTCAGTAAATCATATGTAGGGACAGAAACTGCTATAAGATGTCTGCTCTGTCTCCTCAAAAAAAAAGTCCCATATAACAAAACTATGCATTGTGATTTTCGATTCGACGGAAGCTGAAAAAAAAGAAGCATAAATATGATCAAAAGAGTTTGAGCAAGATTCCACAAAATGGACTCATCGAGAGTTCCCAAGTTTATTGTATTGTATTGTTTGGTGCCTTCCCATCATCCCACAGAGTAATACTGCACACATTTAGAAGGGTAACGACCTAAAGCATCCAACTCTGCAATAACACTCACAATAAACACAAGCATTGACAAGTTAGGAAGCATATTCAGTCAGTATAAGAGTCTGAGGACCAATGAGATCGCAGGATCTCGGAAAGCCCCTCCCCCCAAAAACAAAACTGCTTGATCTCGCTTTGCAATTTTGAGACACTGGTCAGAAAATGATCTAGATGTGTTTGTTTACCCCACAGACCTGTACGGTTACAGGGATGTGTCTTTGACTGAAACCCACCCTTGTACATTCAAACTTATGAATGTTTTAGTGAAACGTTATAATCGCTTGAGTTACGGAATTATTTAAACTTAACGATCTTTAAAAAAAAATGTAATCCACGTCTGAGGAGATAGCTCAGTTTTAGTTTTGAAAAAACCCAATTCTCATTTTCGGGAGACGTCGGGTTTATAAGGTTAAAACCCATCCGCCTCATTATTAGACGTGACGAGGCGACAAACATACTTATTGGAACCCAAACTAAGTAAACCTACGTTGAACCTAAGTTTATTTTGAAAAGCCGTGTAACCAGCAAGTTGCCGGTGAACATGGAGGTTTATTTTGAAAAGACACGTAATGAGCAGAAGTGGGGTTCTCTTGGTTGTAATAACATGGAGGGGTTTTCTCATCAACAACGACTGAAACCTCAGGAGCTCTGTGGCTGCTGGGGGCCGGTGGGATTACCCAGAGGCCCCCAGCACAGCGATGACGTCAGAGCTGCATTCTCTCTGCTTCCTCTTCCTGCCTCTCGGTGGAGGAGGGCGGGTCTCCATATCCTTGGGAAAGCGTTTGTCTTTGGTACTGTCAGCTGGACTGAGGCCAGCTGAACAATAGAAGGGCTCCGCTGGGCCACGAGAGACCTGGGCTTTCACAGTCCGGCCTCATGTTCTCACTGCACAGAGCTTCTGAGCGGGTCAATCCTGAGCAGATCAACTGGGCCGAGGTCAAGTGAGCCGACTGCAGGCCGGGCCGGCTGGAGGACGCCGGGCCAAATGGCAGCCTTTCTGGTTTCACTGGACGTGCTCACACAAACAGAGGGCATTATGGGTCACCGTGCCGGCGCTTGCAGACGAGAAACTCGATCTCAGACCTTCGTCCTACATCCCCGTTTCTTAATTCGTCCCTTAATTCTGCTTCAGTAAATGCGACTGTAATCACAACATAACCATCGATTGTTTCCTTCAAAAACATGTCCTTCAAATAAGCCGTTGATCCTCTTAGAGAAGGTCACTTGTAGCTCTGAGGGAAGGAATTCCTGCTTTACTTTAAGTTGCAGCGCTTTAGGAGATGGAATGAAAACCAAAGTAGTTCACTGAAAACAATCCTCAACAAATGAATTCCTCAGAAGTCTTCATGGTCCTTTCCTAAAACAGAGTATTCTATATTTTAGTATTCTTACAACCTACATCAGTAAACAACATCATCAGTGAGAAGCTTGTTTTTTCCTATGTAGTTATTCTTAATGCTTGTGATTGAACTGGGTCAGATTTCGGTAAAATCAGACAACGTCATGCAGGTTCTCCAGAAGCGGCAGGTTGCTGCGTCTGCTGTCAGACTCTGCTGCAGTGAAAGCAAAAGGCTTTCTGAGGGGAATCTTGTGCCTAAAAACACTACCGCTTTTGTCCATAGCACTGTCAGAATCAACCCAAGATGATTCAGTAGGATTTAATGGGCCTTTAAAACCATTTAAAAACCAACTGCCCTAGGGGGGCAGACTGAGCAATTGTTATATAAAACTGTAAATCATAGCTTGTTTTATGAAAAAAAGCCCCAAACTTCTGTATTTGGATGTATTGAACACCATAATAAATATACAAGTGAACTATATGGTTTGGTACATGAAGAAAATTCAAATGTGGCCCAATGCAAATTTTTTAGTCCTCTCCTGAATGTTCTCTGTTCTAAACCCTCTCTAACTTTGTTCTGCTTCACTTTATTAAAGTTAACCTTTGCAGAGAGAATGTTCACATATTGAGCTATGATTTGGGTTAGAGAATGTTCACATATTGAGCTATGATTTGGGTTAGAGAATGTTCACATATTGAGTTATGATTTGGGTTAGAGAATGTTCACATATTGAGCTATGATTTGGGTTAGAGAATGTTCACATATTGAGCTATGATTTGGGTTAGAGTTGGACCTTACAGCTGCATCATTTCAAAGAAATAATCATCCTGAAAGTGATTTTTTTATAGGCGGACCTGAAACCTTTTCATTTTTTTCTGTGTGTCATCTTCATTTACTCTTAACCAGTAACATATAGACTGATATTTACACATCTGAACTAAATCTCACATGTGTACCTTTTATTATAACACTAACATTATTCAAATAGCCCTAGTGGTTGCAGAGATACACCCTTTTTAGTTTGGGTATGACATTTTCGAGGAAAAGGCCTAAAAATAGGATGGTTTTCTATTGGTTCATTGTAGACAGTGACCCTTAAAACAGATGACGTAGTAAAGAAAGGTGCTACTGTATGATAATCTATGAAACAGCAGTTTTAAAGACCTGCGCGTTAGACAGCGACAGATGCTTTTCCCCGTCCATTTCCGACTGCTCGAGGCCAGCCCATGAGCATCAGCGATATCGTGAAAGCAGCCTGTTTCAAATAATGTGGCTGAACAGAGAGGAGAAAACAACAGATGTTCCTCTCAGCCATGGGATGGTGGGAGCAACGAGCTCATCGGTTATTCAAGTGCTGGAGGCGACGCATGAGGCGTCCCAGACTGCTGGCAGACGGCGAGCCAGGGCTCATGTGTGGATCCTCACAGGACGGAGACTTTAAATGTTTGGGTCTTCATTTCAAGTCTGGTGTTTTTGCGGGTCCACCTGGCAGCCGAGGCCTGCGCTGATGTAAGCCATGATGTAACGGGGCTCCTCCCTGCAGCTGATGATTACAGGACACCGTGAGCACGGCTGTTGATGGAGGAAAACACTGCTGACAGTCATCTTATAGTTCTCCTTCCTCCTCCTCTTTCTGATGGACACCATCACATCAAAACTTCAGCCAAGTTGTCTCAAAGGCTGTAGATTTTAGGGACATGTCCCGACCAATGTCCAGCGACTACTGAATGGTCCCTCGCAATATCCTTTGGATCCAAAAAGCAAATTAGCGAGAGATTGAGATAAACCAAAAGTCTCAACATGACGGAGTATTATGGCCACTGTTAGAAGCAGATAATAACCTGACTTTTAGAGAAACTGACCTGCTGCCTCAGCATTTCATCAGGATCCCTTTCAACACGTCTAAAGTGCACTGACAAAGAGATCCATTCACAAAACACAACAAACACACATCTGTGGAGTTACAGCACATAATGCTAGCCTAGCTTAATGCTAAGCTATGCTAGCTGCGTGCCGTCTGGCGCTCCGTACTCATCGCATTAAAAGTCCTGTGCATTTCCCTAAATGTTGACTTTCAACAAGGCTTTTTTTTTTACAGCAAATTAAACTTCCAGCTTGTATAAGTATCCAGAATGAGATCCCTTGTTCGTTTGTCTTCTACTTGTGACTCTGGTTCTATTCTTGGCCCGTCGGACAACACTATCAGTTTCACTTTTACTGGCTGCCAAGGCAACCTGCTGTGAGATGGAACATGAGAAAACCAAAAGGCAGAGCAGTGACAAGACATCGTAGACAACAGCCGACTAGACTCAAACCACAATCTCCTTTCTGTCACTGGACCCACAGCTATTGTTATCTGTGTGTCTTCATTGTGCACCAACTGGATCTGTGCAGTAGTGTCAGTAGCATGTCTGCATATGTAACCATTTAAATATAACATACAGTGAGTGGATTAGCTGGGAATCAGATGTAGGACATTGATTACCTTTGTGTGTGTGTGTGTGTGTGAGTGTGTGTGTGTGTGTGTGTGAATCTTCCTCCTGCAAGGCGGCATCCTTGAACAACACCGCCCTCAAGACCTGTGATTTATTGAACTTCTATTTATAACCAGCAGGCCTCTGACGTAAGCACAACAAGAAGAAGCTTAGATGTTGACACTGGGAGGGATGGAGGCTCTGGATACTCATGTCAACCTCTACAAGGAAAGCTGGGACTTTCCTCCTCGTAAACAGGACGGGGAACGTCTCCAACACAGTTATGACGGAGGAAGAACTGGACCTCAGCGCTTTAGCTCCACAAGGCTCTGAGTCTTGGGAGTGTTTTCCTCTGCATGTCATGTACTAATCAGCTGATGTCAGCTGATAGTGTTGTGAGCAATTTCTGGAAAGAGACATTGCTGTTGACTTTTTCAAAGGTTTTCTTTGGTGGTCATCTAGTCCCATTATATCGGAGAGAAGGCCGACATCTCTGATATTTGTGAAGTGTCCGTCTAACATCCAGGACTTATAGACTAACAATGTGGACTCTATTTGGCACACGGGGCTGGTCCGTATGCTGGAACATGACCTAGTCTTGCTTCTCTGCATGTCTTTTCCCCTTCCTACTTATTATGTAGCTACAGTGAATGTATTGTGCTCTCAGCGCTGCCCAATGCTCTCTGGCTGAAGCCGCTCAGCAGACACTGCCTGCTGTTGTGCAGTTTCCACTACACAGCCAGCGCTGACAAAGTATAAAGGCACTCGTGGAGAAAAAAAAAGGAAAAAAGAGGGTCGTTCCCAAGACACTGGAGAAAAAGTTAAAGGAGGAATGAGTGAAACAAAGGGAAGGTGTCGGAGATGACGGGCACGTGGAGGTTCTCTCCAAACAGTATGCCATGAAATGGAAAACCATAAAGAATCTTTCAGTGGGGTGACACGGAGAGGTGGGAGTAAACGGGGAAGGATGCGGAGGGGGAGGGAAGTCCCCGCTGCCTGATGGGAGTGTTGTTGAGGACATTTGTATAAACGGTGGTAAGAAATGAGCCGCTCAGCCGATCACAAGGCTGCCAGGAGAGGTTCAGACCCGCTCTGACCAAATCACTCACATTCCTCTCTCTCTCTCAGGAGGAGGGCTTGTCCTGCAGCGAGAGAGAGA
Organism: Taurulus bubalis; assembly: GCF_910589615.1. Lineage (NCBI taxonomy): Eukaryota > Metazoa > Chordata > Actinopteri > Perciformes > Cottidae > Taurulus > Taurulus bubalis. The sequence goes on from NC_136595.1 coordinate 2,028,666, forward strand.
GCACACAGCATGAGGACTGGACTGTAGTGTCACCTGTGTGTGTGTGTGTGTGTGTTATGTTGCCGTGGCCGTCAGCCTGGACGCTGGTGTAGCTCCTCCTGTCTGCGCGGATTGTTTCAGAGCAGCAGCAGCATGGGATCGGTGATGTGTAAGTGATGGACATCTTAACATCTGTTTTTACTAAGGTACAGGTGTGTGTGTGTGTGTGTGTGTGTGTGTGTGTGTAGGTGTGTGTGTGTGTGTGTGTGTGTGTGTGTGTGTGTGTGTGTGGCTGACACACTGTGTAACTTGTGGGATTCTTACTGAAGGGTCATGATGGACTGAGTTTCGTCCTGGTTGAGGAGTCTCAGTCTAAAGGTGGACTATGGGTCCAGTTTCTGCTCCTTCTTTCTCTGTGCTGATAACTGTAGGACCAACAACACAATGAACGTATGTGTACTTGGTCTTTTGTGTGTTTTTTTTGCGTCTCAACTGTGTTTTTGTCATTGATGTCCAGCATCTGGACTACAGGAGTGTTGACAGGTCAATAGATGTGGTTAAAGTGGGTCATTTATAAAAGTAATACATATAAAATACATCACTCGATATCAAAGACAATTGTTTCATTGTTGCAGCGGAAGAAGTACTTTTACTTTAGCCTACCACATATTATGAGTAAAAGTCATGCTTTTAATATTTTACTTTCTTATGCTTTTACTATCATAACTACTTCTACTATATTATTGGATTATGATGCATTGATGTGTACATTTACATGGTTACACGGTTTGTTGATTGTCATTTTACAACACAGGTTTCTCCAACGAAATGCAGCTGTAGTCTCAAGAAAAACACTGATGAGAACGGGGAGGATTAGTGTTGCAGCTGTAGAGCTGGAGCCTGATCTTCACTCCATACTGGACCCTGCTGGCTAGCTGGTGATCTCACCAAGATATCAAAACAGTCTTATCCACAATAACACATTATGGATAATCTTTTGATTATATTTGAAGTAACTAGAAACTGAGGTTATCAAATAGATGTAATGGTAAATAGTGCAATATTTCCCTCTCAGATGAGTTGAAGTGCACCGCATACAATGGCACCTACAATGTGTACTTAAGTACAGTACATGAGTACATGTACTTCGTTACTTTTCACCACTGGAGTTACAGCATTTAGTTTTAAGAGTTCTAAAGGAGAATACGATAAAGGTGTTGTGTTTGGGAAGATAAATGGCAGAACCATTGCATGTATGACGCTCTAAGTAAAGCTAAATAAAATCTTTGGATAATGGATCATGTATGTATTTTTATATATAGTACACAGTTGCATGTTTGTTTGGGTGTTGAGGGCCCTTTGCAGGTTATTTTGGGTTACAATGATATAGTAACATAATTCCAAATGTTTCATATCTGAACAAGATGATAAATCTCGAGCTGTTTGGGTCTCTTGTTGGGGGCCACAGGCTCTGCACCAAGTAAACTACCCATTGAGAGGCATGCATAATGATGTAGTTTGAAACAAAAATGGTTTTCTAAACTCTTAAAGTGCAATGAAATGAAAATTAATTTTGGTTTGAGGTTGACGAGGCGGTGTTCGGTCGCATGAACTCCAGAAACAACCAGCATCAGGGACAACTTTCAGTCACGCTTCTTAGTAGTTTAGATGATGATTTAACGCTATGGGAAGAAGGAAATAGGACCACAAAAACAAAGTTTAGCAGAAAGATTTGAGGCGTTGATGGAGTGATAGAAAAGATGCAGGAGAAGGTGCCATCATACAACCAACAGAACAATATATATGCCTACTGTATATCACCATAGATATAGTCACAAGACTCAAGGTAGATCTGATGAGAGTTTGGTGGTCAAAGGTCACTGTGAGCTCAAAAGATTACCGTAAAACGCTCCTACCTCTGGTCAGTGTCTCCGCTGCTGCTAGCGCTGCTGCTAGCGCTGCTGCTAGCGCTGCTGCTAGCACTGCTGCTAGCTCCCTGCTGCTGCTGTTACTGGCCGCGTCTTCTCTGCCCAAGTCGGGTGTCGAGTCAGGGCTGGTCCCGCTACCGCCGGTGGTTGTCGGGGAGCTAGCGGAGAGCTAGCGGGGAACTAGCAGAGTGCTAGCATGAGCGCTAGCTGGCTACAGCGGGGAGCTAACGGGGACACTGACCGAAGGTAGTAGCGCCTTGTAACCCAACTTTTACGGTACTCAATAATTCCTATTGTCTTTATGACAATTTAACACAGATGTCAAATAGGATAAACTGATGAAGAGATGACATTTTGGACCTGGATGTAAACATGGCAGTCCATAACCTCGGTACTTTCCCGTCTGCACCCGTCTTGAATCGTGAACAAAGAGCTGATTGTGCTGTGTTATATATTCAAGAGATATGACATGAATATCACTTGCTGTCGTGCATTTTAGGCTGCTGTGACTGAGTGTCTCTATATCCTGTATATTAGTTATATACACATATCTTGCACTGTGTGTGATTGTGGTTGACAGGTGACTGGTTATTTGGACCTCAACACAAACCTAGCCACCTGTAAAATAGGAGTTTTGAGACGAGATCAAATGTCTCTGTCGACTGCATTACTGTAATCCTGCTAAAAATACCACCTGGGCCCAGGGATGGAGTCGTCAGTGTGGAGCGTCTCTCTCACAGCAGGTGCTGGTTGTTTGTGGGAGTCACACAGGCGGGCATATGTCCTGTAAGAGGCTTTACTTTCTAACGCAGAGATTATGACGCAGAGACCGACAGGGAGGCAGGAGGCACCTTGCTGGCTCTCCAGAGGGACACATGAAGGACAGCTGCAGTAGCTTAGCGACGGTGTGTGTGTGCGAGTGTGTGTCACAGAGGCTTCGAGGAAACATGGATCACTCCGCTGCCCTGCTGCAGGGCCAGTGAGCGGCTTGATGTGGAGATGTAGATAGGGACACACACCCTGTGAGGCCAGGCAGAGTAATGACTGGAGATGGACGCTGCAGGCAGACTGCGAGGCCAGAGCCGCCGTCTCGCTGTCCAAGCTGTGGCAAATATGGACCGGCCTATTCCACCGTACGGATCTCCACCGCGGAGATGGAGTCTTTCTACCACTTCCTGGGGGTGTGTCAGGAGACCGAGTCAAGTACGTCCACCCATCCCTCCACCCTCCCCTCCATGCTGCCCCTCAGTGTCCATTCCTGTGTGTTAGTGTGTTCGGCCCGGTGTGGTGTGAGCGGTGCAGGTGCGTCACTAATGTCATCGATGGCAGCAGCTAGACACTATGAACCAACCTGACTCCATAACCACTGTTGTGATATAAAGCTCTGACATGCTGACATGGTTGCATCCCTTGTCTGAGGTCCTGTCTTACTGTCTGATTATATTGAGCGTACGTCGTTCAAACACTTATGGTGCACATTTACTTAAAGTATCGTAAACTAACCATGAACCTGGAGGTACAGCCAGGTGTCTTCTGTTTTGCCTCGATGCTCATGAAGCTAGGACACAGAGAATGGACAGACTTAAAGTCGTACGTTTTGACCTGGTGAGGTAAATGCTGGAAAGATTTTAATGAGTTAGATTTCATTAAATTGTAACAGGCAGGCCTTTTATTGCCAAACATGGTCACCTGAATATTTGTTATCGAGGCCAATGGCTTGGTCTCATGTTACTGTGATGCTAGCATGCTAGCAGCTCTGTTCACACCGCACAGTGGAGCTCTGAGATCAAAGCTAATGTTAGCATGCTAACATGCTCATCATGGCAATGTGATGATGTTTAGTGATGGTTGATGGATGTATTTGCTTTTGGCATGAGGTATTTGTTTTCTCTTGCCTACTTTTTACTTTCATTTAAATATATTTGTACATATCGTCACCTTCCTAAAATAATGGCTTAAATCATTTTTTGACAAAAATGATGTTCTTGCCTAAATCATCTCCACATGATACATCCTCAGTTGAACAGATCATGTGATTCTGAGTTATTCAGAATCAGACAGAAGAGGAAAAGGATTCTTTAAATGTATCAGATCATCCACATGGAGCTGTTTCTTGACTTATGACTTAGTGAGTGTAAAGACCCAATGTCCAGTACTGGAGGCCACAGTTTGTTCTGGTAGTAAAATAAGGATAAGAAATGTCAGGCAATCTCTCCATTTCAAACTCACCAGGAAGCCGAAACTCCAGAGCAGCTGGAGGCAGCTTTTATTAAGGTGAAGCTGACCTCCAGTCAGTTTGTGAGCACTGCTGCATTCCTCAGAGGGAGAATGATGACAGCCTTCAGGGGGGAAGGCTCAGAACATCTTCAAAGTGTGCAGGGAGAGGACGGCAGCAGACTCATGTGACATCGCCCTGCTCCACAGCACGGGAGCTACACTCTCTCATGTTGGACAGAAGAGACTCGCCTCTTTCCGCTCAGGAAGTGCTGGATGTAACGTTTGTTAGCTGATCATTTTCTAATTTAAATATGCTGTTGAGCACTCCTATCAAAGCCCTGTCATACAAACACAACAAGAGGATCAACAAATATGACACACAGCCATGTACAACATTGAAGTAATGAAGCAACGACCGTCACATTATGATGAGATTTAGTCAGATTTGACATCTTTAAGAAGTTCCAGTGAGGCCAAGATGCATAAGATAGCTCGGAAAACAAAATGAGAATAACACGTTTCAGTACATCTTCTTTGTGCAAACATATATTCAAATAAAAGGAGAATCATAAACTGAAGGGCTAAATGGTTATAAAGGGGTCATTATTCAAAACACTGGTGTAATACTGTGATGAAGTTTTCAGTTGCTGGCTGTCAGAGCTACACTTTTATGATAGTGTCACATAACTGTTTTTAAATAAAAACACACACACAAGAAACCCATTAATGCCACTTTCACACAAGAAACATGCACTGTACTGAATGCATGTTCATGTGACCGCTCCATATGCATACACTATCATGCAGTGGGGTATCTTACCACAGACGTTATTTTTCGTGCATTTTCCCTTTTCGAGGCAACAAACTGACCGTGATCATGGTTTTGTTATAAGAAATCTACGGAAGTCGCGTTACTGCAGTCCGGATGATGCGTGACGAATGAGTCAGCGTTCTTCTGGTTTCACACGGGACACCAACACACTTCAGACCGACCCTCCACGCTGACCTCTCCCAACACTTTGGCAGTCTTTATGCTACGTCAGCTGTCCTGCATCACGTGAGTTACAAACCACGTGTGAGCATGATGAGAGCAGCCTGAAGCCCTCTGGGTAATGCTGGCTGCCGGTTTTAGTGCACACACTGTTGTAAACTCAGAGATCTCTTTGTCTGCGTTCTGATCACCGGTGTGATGGTGAAGGAGGATCCCTAAAACCCGGCTGTTCTATTTCAGTCTCCGAGACATCACACCGAACACGCTCACTCACAACAGAGACGACTTCACTCACGTACACACTGCACACCTTCTCACACCACGGAGGGATAATGGCATCCATGTGCGTTTAGTGAGGCAACCTGTGTGTGTGTGTGTGTGTGTGTGAGAGAGCGAGCCCTGTTATCAGCGGATCCTGTCACTAGACATCCTCTGATTGTCTTCTTGCGCTGACGCCTTCTTCCTGACGACCAATAGGAAACCCCCCCGGCCCCTGGACCTTGAGGAGCAACCACCCAAAAATAACACCGGCTCTTCACAATGTGTGTGTGTGTGCGTGTGTGAGTGTGTGTGAGTTTGTGTGAGTGCATGTTTCATGTGAAGAGCTTCTATTTTCTGCTGTTGTAATCTTCTCATTGTAATACTGATGACAAAAACAATTCCCCTTCTGGATTAATAAAGTATATATTCATTCATTAATCAACCCATGTTGGAGAAACTGCTCATGTTCAAGACAGTCTAGAAGTTTCTGTTACACCTTCAGTTGTGTCTTTTAATAATCCACCCAGAGGCACAATAACGCTTTGAACCACATTGAACCTCAGTGAGACCCAGGAGGGGACATCTCTACGCAGAACTCGTAGACTCGAAAACCCGTTTCCCTGAACTAAGGAAACCCTTCAAGGGATTCTGAGTCATATTTAGGGAGAAAAATGAATGTGCCTCATGCACACTCATCCCTTTGTCTTCTTGGAGTACTGGACTGTAATATAAAGACAAAACTATACAGACAAAAAGAAATTAAATGAATCAGTAGCTGGACATATTTTTTCTCTCTGCTATTTCACTTGAGACTGTTGCTGTTAATTAAATAATTAAATACTCCGTACTTTACATTTGTCAACTAGTTAATTCACACAGGAGTATATAGCATGAGGCTGTTTCAGACTATTTATTTATTGAATTACCAGAAACATGCCGATGGTGATATATATATATATATATATATATATATATATATATATATATATATATATATATATATATATATCATTATCATGAGACCTCTATGTTCAAACCTAGAACTTTATTTGTTTTAATTGTGAGATACAGAATGCGTATGTGATGATGTCACGCTGCTTAAGGGTCATTTAACGGGAAATCATGTGTGTGGTAATTAAATGAGCTGCAGACTTTTGTGTGTGTGTGTGTGTGTGTGTGTGTGTGTGTGTGTGTTCTCATATTCCTAGGGATGATGGTGCTTTAACATACGTGGTGGCACTGTGTGCAGCGTCACACCTACAGGTGTGTGCGTTACTGTGTCGGTTCAGTTTTGGGTTGTGTGTGTGTGTGTGTGTGTGTGTGTGTGTGTGTGTGTGTGTGTGTGTGTGCAGGCAGTCTGGGCTGCTGTTGAACATCATGAGATGCTCAGGTCCTGCAGGCTCAGGTCACATGACTGCAGGTCTGAGAGGAAAGAGACGAAACCTTTTCTAACCCTCTCATTCCGAGAGAGGGAAGGGCTCTTTGTGGACATGGCTTAACAATGTGAGCACATTTTGAAGTTCTCTCACACACACACACACTCACACTCATAGATACACACACACACACACACACACACAGACACACACACACACAACCCGAAACTGACACAGTAACGCACACACCTGTAGGTGTGACGCTGCACACAGTGCCACCACGTATGTTAAAGCACCATCATCCCCAGGAATATGAGAACACACACACACACACACACACACACACACACACACACACACACACACACACACACACACACACACACACACACCAACGTCCTGTGGGTGACTCTCAACGTGTGAGGAGAGAGAGGAGGGGAAAGGTTGGGATGAAGGAAAGATGAAGCAGTGGTGCTGAATGAGCAGAATCACACAAGACTGTGTACAGCACACACACACACACACACACACACACACACACACACACACACACATACACACACACACACACACACGTTGTAAACGTTATAATCGCTTCATCATTTTAAGGAATTTACGGAATTATTAAAACTTAACAATCTTTAAAATAAATAGTGAAACCACACGTCTCTTCTCACAATGTTTCGGTACTTTACCAATGAATGAATGAAATCTGAACAGTGGATGAGGAGATTGCACAGCTTTAGTTTAGGGAGACAGGAAAAAGAGCGTCGGGCTCATGAGGTGAAAGAGAAATAATATGGAATGAAATGCTGATGTTTACATTTCTTGTAGGGATTGATGAAGCAGTCAACTTCCCTTCTGTTTCTGCTGCACCTGTTGCATATGCTATCTACTCTAATGCATGCAGGTCATTAGGTCATTCATGCTGCTCATGGAACCGCAGCGTGACCCTCTCAACATCCTGCGTGGGCTTCAGTAGCCGACACACGCAGGATGTGAACCTTGGTCTCCGAGGTCAGAGTCCAGCTCTCCGTTCATCCAAACATCCACTTTGATCGCTCTGCTGCCGCTTGATTGGACAAATAAAATGTTGCCAGTAAACAGTCAAAGAAGTGGTAAACATGGAAGTGGGAAACAGAATAGTGCTTTTGAGTTGAGGTCTGAGGCTGAGACCTGAGGGGACGCTCTCTAGAATAAAGAACAACATGGAATACATCGAGTTTATAGAGGAAGTCCTTCCAGACAATGTGACAGCTGGACATTGTGCTGACGACAATGTGTGTGTCTGTGTGTGTCTGTGTGCATGTGCTGACGACAATGTGTGTGTCTGTGTGTGTCTGTGTGCATGTGCTGACGACAATGTGTGTGTGTCTGTGTGCATGTGCTGACGACAATGTGTGTGTCTGTGTGTGTGTGTCTGTGTGCATGTACTGACGACAATGTGTGTGTCTGTGTGTGTCTGTGTGCATGTGCTGACGACAATGTGTGTGTGTCTGTGTGCATGTGCTGACGACAATGTGTGTGTCTGTGTGCATGTGCTGAGACAATGTGTGTGTCTGTGTGTGTGTGTCTGTGTGCATGTGCTGACGACAATGTGTGTGTCTGTCTGTGTGTGTCTGTGTGCATGTGCTGACGACAATGTGTGTGTCTGTGTGTGTGTGTCTGTGTGCATGTGCTGACGACAATGTGTGTGTCTGTCTGTGTGTGTCTGTGTGCATGTGCTGACGACAATGTGTGTGTCTGTGTGCATGTGCTGAGACAATGTGTGTGTGTCTGTGTGCATGTGCTGAGACAATGTGTGTGTCTGTGTGTGTGTGTCTGTGTGCATGTGCTGACGACAATGTGTGTGTCTGTCTGTGTGTGTCTGTGTGCATGTGCTGACGACAATGTGTGTGTCTGTGTGCATGTGCTGACGACAATGTGTGTGTCTGTGTGCATGTGTTGAGACAATGTGTGTGTCTGTCTGTGTGTGTCTGTATGCATGTGCTGACGACAATGTGTGTGTCTATGTGCATGTGCTGAGACAATGTGTGTGTCTGTCTGTGTGTGTCTGTGTGCATGTGCTGATGACAATGTGTGT